>NC_133618.1:82195364-82795364 GCF_048593235.1 Sminthopsis crassicaudata | reverse complement strand
ACAAAAAAAATCATATACCATAACATTCATACCACAATTTATTCAGCCATTCTCCAGTTGATGGGCATCCATTCAATTTCCAGGTTCTAGCCACTACAAAAAGGGCTGCCACAAATATTTTTGCACATACAGGTCCCTTTCCCTTCTTTAAGTTCTCTTTGGAATATAAGCCCAGTAGTAACACTGCTGGATCAAAGGGTATGCACAGTTTGATCATTTTTGAGCATATTTCCTAATTGCTCTCCAGAATAGCTAGATGAATTCATAATTCCACCAACAATGAATCAATGTCCTAATTTTCCCACATCACCTCCAACATTCACCATTATTTTTTCCTGTCATCTTAGCCAATCTGAGAGATGTGTAGTGATATCTCAGAGTTCTCTTAATGTGCATTTATTTGATTAATAATGACTTGGAGCCTCTTTTCATATAGCTAATAATAGCTTCAATTTATTCATCTGAAAATTTTCTGTTCATATCCTTTGACCATTTATCAGTTGGAGAATGGCTTAGTCAATCTCTATATATTTTGGAAATAAGATCTTTATAAGAACTTTTGATTGTAAAAATGTTTTCCCAGTTTATTGTTTCCCTTCTAATGTTGTCTCCATTAGTTTTGTTTGTACAAAGGTTTTTTTTTAATTTGATATAATCAAAATTTTCTATTTTGCGATCAGTAATGATCTCTAGTTGTTCTTTGGTAACAAATTTCTTCCTTCTCCACAAGTCTTAAAGATAAACTATCCTATGTTCTTCTAATTTATTTATAATCTCATTCTTTATGCCTAAATCATGAACCCATTTTGACCTTATCTTCGTGTAAAGTATTAAGTGTGGATCAATGCCTAGTTTCTGCCATTCTAATTTCCAAGTTTTTGTTAAACAGTGAATTCTTATCACAAAATCTGTGGTCTTTGGGTTTGTCCAAAACTAGATTATTAAAGTTATACACTATTTTGTCTTGTGAACCTAACCTATTCCACTGATCAACTAGTCTATTTTTTAGCCAATACCAAATGATTTTGGTGACCACTGCTTTTAATATAGTTTTAGATCTGGTACAGCTAGGCTACCTTCATTTTATTTTTCTTTCATTACTTCCCTTGAAAGTCTTGACCTTTTGTTCTTCCAGATGAATTTTCTTATTTTTTCTAGGTCATTAAAATAGTTTTTTTTTGGGAGCCTGATAGGTATAGCACTAAATAAATAGATTCGTTTAGGAAGTATTGCCATCTTTATTATATTCACTTAACCTACCCAAGAGCACTTGATATTTGCCCAATTGTTTAGATCTGACTTTATTTGTATGGATAGTGTTTTGTAGTTTTGCTCATATAGTTCTTGACTTTCCTTTGGTGGATAGATTCTCAAATATTTTATACTATCAGTAGTTACTTTAAATGGATTTTCTCTTTGTATCTGTAACTGCTGGATTTTGTTAGTGATATAAGAATGCTGATGATTTATATGGGTTTATTTTGTATCCGGCAACTTTGCTAAAGGTATAGATTATTTCTAATAGCTTTATGGTAAAAGCTCTGGGGTTCTCTAAGTATACCATCATATCATCTGCAAAGAGTGATAATTTGGTTTCCTCATTACCTACTCTAATTCCTTTAATCTCTTCCTCCTCTCTTGTTGCTGAAGCTAGTATTTATAATAGATTATTGAGTAGTAATGGTGAGAATGGGCAATCTTGTTTCATTCCTCATCTTATTGGGAATGGTTTCAATTTATCCCCATTACACATGATGCTTGCTGATAGGTTTAAATTGATTCTACTGATTACTTTAAGGAAAAATCCACTTATTCTTGTACTCTCAAATGTTTTTAATAGAAATGGATGTTGGATCTTATTAAATGATTTTTTTTTCCTGCATCTATTGAGATTATCATATGCTTTTTGTTAATATAATTATTGATATAGTCAGTTATGCTAATAGTTTTCCTAATATTGAACCAGCCCAGAATTCCTGGTATAAATCCTACTTGGTCATGGTGTATTATCCTGGGGATGATTTTCTCTAGTTTTGCTAATATTTTATTTAAGATTTTAGCATTAATATTTATTAGGGAGATGGGTCGATAATTTTCTTTCTCTGTTTTCAACCTACCTGATTTAGGTATCAGTACCATGTTTGTGTCATAAAAGGAATTTGGTAGGAATCCTTCATTCCCTATTTTTTCAAATAGTTTATATAACATTGGACTTGATTGTTCTTCAAATTTTTGATAGAATTCACATGTAAATGCATCTGCTCCTGAGGACTTTTTCTTAGGGAGTTGATTAATAGCTTGTTCTATTTCTTTTTCTGAAATGGGATTATCTAAGTAATTTACTTCCCCCTCTGTTAATCTGGGAAGCCTATATTTTTGAAGGTAGTAATCCATTTCACTCAGGTTATCAAATTTATTGGCATAAAGTTGGGCAAAGTAACTCCTAATTATTGCTCTACTTTCCTTTTCTTTGGTGGAAAGATCCCCTTTTTCATTTTTCAGACTAACAATTTGATTTTCCTCTTTCCTTTTTCTAATCAGATCTACCAAAGGTTTATCTATTTTGTTGGTTTTTTCATAAAACAAACTCAGTTTTATTTATTAATTCAATAGTTTTGTTTACTTTCAAGTTTATCAATTTCTTTTAATTTTGGAATTTCAAATTTAGCATTTGATTGGGGGTTTTTAATTTGCTGTTTTTCTAGCTTTTTATGTTGCAAGTCCAATTCATTGATCTTCTCTTTTTCTATTTTATTCAAGTAAGCCTCTAAAGATGTAAATTTTTCTCTTATTGCTACTTGGCTGCATCCCACAAATTTGGTATGTTGTCTTATTGTTGTCATTCTTTTCGATGAAATTACTGATTGTGTCTATGATTTGCTGTTTCACCCATTTATTCTTTAGGATAAGATTATTTAGTTTCCAATTACTTTTTGATCTATTTACCCATGGCTTTTTATAGAATGTAGTTTTTTATTGCATAATGATCTGAAAATGATGCATATACTATTTATGCCTTTCTGCATTTACTTTTGACATCTTTATGTCCTAATAAATGGTCAATTTTTGCGTAGGTTCTATGAACTGCTGAGAAGAAAGTGTACTCATTTCTGTCTCCATTCAGTTTTCTCCAAAGATCTATCATATCTAACCTTTCTAATATTCTATTCACATCTTTAACATCTTTCTTATTTGATTTGTGATTTAATTTATCTAATTCTGAGGGTTCAAGGTTGAGATCTCCCACTTTTATAGTTTTGCTGTCTATTTCTTCTTGCAACTCTCTTAACTTTTCCTTTAGGAAGTTAGATGCTATACCACTTGGTGCATATATGTTTAGTATTGATATGGCTTCAGTGTCTATGCTACCATTTAGCAAGATATAGTTTCCTTCCTTATCTCTTTTAATTAGATCAATTTTTGTTTTTGTTGGATTTGAGATAAGAATGGCTACCCCTGCTTTTTTGACTTCACCTAAAGCATAATAGATTCTGCTCCAGCCTTTTACCTTTATTTTGTATGTATCACCCCACTTTAAATGTGCTTCCTGTAAACAACATATTGTAGGTTTCTGGCTTTTGATCCAGTCTGCTATCCCCTTCCGCTTAATGGGAGTGTTCATCCCATTCACATTTACAGTTAAAACTACTAATTCTGTATTTCCTGCCATCTCATTATCCCAAGATTATCCTTTTCTTTTTCTTTTTCCCCTTACCTCCCCTCCACAATATTATACTTATGGGTACCACTTGTCTCATGCAGCTCTCCCTCTTTAGAATCCCTCCCACCCCCTTTGAGTCCCTTCCCCCTTCTTATACCTTTTCCTTATTACTCTTTTTTCTTTTTCTCTTCCACTTTTTAATGAGATGAGAGAAGTTTCTCTTTGAGCCAAATCTAATGAGAATAAGATTCACACAGTGTTCCTTTCTCTCCCTAAATTCCTTCAGATATGATAGGTTTCTTTTGCCACTTTGTGGAATGTAGTTTCCATTGTTTCCATCTCTTTATATCCCCCTTTCCCTTTTTCTAATACTATCCTCTTTCCACTTTTACTTCCTTTTTTTTTTTTTTTTTGTATTATAAGAGTAAAATCAAGTTATACACACGCTTTTTATGTATGCCCATAATAGAAAGAGGCAGTGTTCTCGAGAGTTCTTTTTATCTTTCTCTGCTTCTCTTGAGTCCTATAGTTGGAGATCAATTTTTTTTCTTTTTTTTTTTCTTTTTCTTTTTCTTTTTTTTGTTTATCTCTGTTTTTTTTTTTGTTTTTTTTTTTTTTTTTTTTTTTATTAGAAACAAATGGGATTCACCTGCTTCATTAAATGTCCATCTTCTTCACTGGAAGAAAATGCTCAGCTTAGCTGAGTAGTTTATCTTTGGCTGCATTCCAAGTTCTTTTGCCTTTCAGAATATCATATTCCAGGCCCTTCAATGCTTTAATATGGAAGCATCTAGATCCTGAATGACCTATATTGTGGTTCCTTGGTATTTGAATTTTTTTGTTTGTTTGTTTGTTTGTTTTTTCTGGCTGCTTGTAATATTTTTCCTTAGTCTGATAATTTTGAAATTTAGCCACAATATTCCTTGGAGTTTTTATTTTGCAGTATCTTTCAGAAGGTGTCCGATGAATTCTTTCAATGCCTATTTTACCTATTGATTCTATTATATCTGGGCAGTTCTCTTTGATGATTTCCTGTAAAATAGTGCCTAGGCTCTTTTTTTCATCATAATTTTCAGGAAGTCCAATAATCCTCAATATTATCTCTCCTAGATCTATATTGCAGTTCTGTTGTGTTTCCATATTTTTTTCTATTTTTTCATTTTTTTCATTTTTGGAGTTTTGATTGACTATTGATGTCTCAACAAATCATTCATTTCTTTTTTTTTCCACATTAATGTGAATTTTAATGGTAAAAGTTTCACAACTGGGAATTTCACTTTTCTTTGCAATTTTAAAGAAGTCTACATTTTTGGAGGTGTTACATTTCAATTTAAAAGTGGTTGGCATTCAGTTTTAAATATTGTCCTTATTTTATCCTTATCATTAAGAAAATTGTTCTGTAATTTCTTCCTTTTTCTCTTAAATAAATTTCCCCATTCTTCTTCCTTTCTTCCTTCTTCTAAGGTTTTTTTAATTTTTTAAATTTTTTGTATAATATCATCCCTTGTATTCATTTTTCCAAATTATCCCCCTCCCTCTATTCCCTCCCCCTGATAACAGGCAATCCCATACATTTTACATGTGTTACAATATAACCTAGATACAATACATGTGTGTAAATACCATTTTCTTGTTGCACAATAAGCATTAGATTCCGAAGGCACAAGTAACCTGGGCAGACAGACAGTAGTGCTAACAATTAACATTCACTTCCCAGTGTTCTTTCTCTGGGTATAGCTACCTCTGTCCATCACTGATCAACTGGAAGTGAGTTGGCTCTTCTTTATGTTGAAGATTTCCACTTCCATCAGAATACATCCTCATACTGTATTGTTGTTGAAGTGTATAGTGATCTTCTGGTTCTGCTCATTTCACTCAGCATCAGTTGATGTAAGTCTCTCCAAGCCTCTCTGTATTCCTCCTGCTGGTCATTTCTTACAGAGCAATAATTTTCCATAACCTTCATATACCATAATTTACCCAACCATTCTCCAACTGATGGACATCTGTTCACCTTCCAGTTTCTAGCTGCAACAAAAAGAGCTGCCACAAACATTTTGGCACATACAGGTCCATTTCTTCTCTTTAGTATTTCTTTGGGATATAAGCCCAATAGCAGCAATGCTGGGTCAAAGGGTATGCACAGTTTGATAACTTTTTGGGCAGAGTTCCAAATTGCTCTCCAGAATGGCTGGATTCTTTCACAACTCCACCAGCAATGTATTAGTGTCCCAGTTTTCCCACATCCCTTCCAACATTCATTATTATTTGTTCCTGTCATCTTAGCCAATCTGACAGGTGTATAGTGGTATCTCAGAGTTGTCTTAATTTGCATTTCTCTGATCAGTAGTGCAAATCATTATTTCTATTTGTTCAGTACTGATTTTCCATGAGTTACTTTCTTCATTAGTTTTTTTTTTTTTTTTTAACTTTCTATGTGTTCAATTAAGTTATTAAATGAGTTGTTTTGCTCTATGGAATTTTTTTCCTTTCGCTATTTTTTTTTTACTGAGTTATTTCATTTTTCTAATTCACAAATCCTATTTTTCCTGAGAGTTCTTTATCTTTTCCAATTGACAAATGCTATTTCCCTGACAGTTCTTTTACTTTTCCAATTTACATTTCAGGAAGATATTTTATTTTTCCAGTTTATCAAAATTTTCTTTTAATGAGTTATATGCCTTTTCCATACTTTCTTACATAGCTTCTCTTTCCTTTCCCATTTTTTCATCTAGTTCTCTTTTAAGATCTTTTATAATATTTTTTCTAGGAGAGCCTTGTGTGATGGGGATCAAATTACATCCCCCTCTGGAGTTTTATCTCAAGAATGTCTGCTATTAGTCTCTTTGGGGTTGGAAACCTGCTCTCTTTCTATATAGAAACTTTTTTTTTAAATTTTTTAAATTTTTTTTTAATTTTTTAAAATTTTTTTATTATATATATTTATAATATTATCCCTTGTATTCATTTTTCCAAATTATCCCGCCCCTCCCTCTACTCCCTCCCCCTGATGACAGGCAATCCCATACATTTTACATGTGTTACAATATAACAGATAAAATACATGTGTGTAAATACCATTTTCTTGTTGCACAATAAGCATTAGATTCCGAAGGTACATGTAACCTGGGCAGACAGATATTAGTGCTAACAATTTACATTCACTTCCCAGTGTTCCTTCTCTGGGTGTAGCTACCTCTGTCCATCATTGATCAACTGGAAGTGAGTTGGCTCTTCTTTATGTTGAAGATTTCCACTTCCATCAGAATATATCCTCATACAGTATTGTTGTTGAAGTGTACAGTGATCTTCTGGTTCTGCTCATTTCACTCAGCATCAGTTGATGTAAGTCTCTCCAAGCCTCTCTGTATTCCTCCTGCTGGTCATTTCTTACAGAGCAATAATATTCCATAACCTTCATATACCATAATTTACCCAACCATTCTCCAACTGATGGACATCCATTCATCTTCCAGATTTTAGCTACAACAAAAAGAGCTGCCACAAACATTTTGGCACATACAGGTCTCTTTCCGCTCTTTAGTATTTCTTTGGGATATAAGCCCAGTAGTAACATTGCTGGGTCAAAGGGTATGCACAGTTTGATAACTTTTTGGGCATAGTTCCAAATTGCTCTCCAGAATGGCTGGATTCTTTCACAACTCCACCAGCAATGCATTAGTGTCCCAGTTTTCACACATCCCCTCCAACATGCATCATTATTTGTTCCTGTCATCTTAGCCAATCTGACAGGTGTGTAGTGCTATCTCAGAGTTGTCTTAATTTGCATTTCTCTGATCAGTAGTGATTTGGAACACTCTTTCATATGAATGGATATAGTTTCAATTTCTTCATCTGAGAATTGTCTGTTCATATCCTTTGACCATTTATCAATTGGAGAATGTTTCAGTTTCTTATAAATTAGGGTCAGTTCTCTATATATTTTGGAAATGAGACCTTTGTCAGAAACTTTGCTTTTAAAAATATTTTCCCAATTTGTTACTTCCCTTCTACTCTTGTTTGCATTAGTATTTTTTGTACAGAAACTTAGATTGATGTAATCAAAATCTTCTATTTTGTGATCAATAATGATCTCTAGTTCTCCTCTGGTCATAAATTCCTTCCTCCTCCACAAGTCTGAGAGGTACACTATCCTCTATTCTTCTAATCTATTTATTATCTCACTCTTTATGCCTAAATCATGGACCCATTTTGATTTTATCTTGGTATATGGTGTTAAGTGTGGGTCCATATCTAATTTCTGCCATACTAATTTCCAGTTTTCCCAACAGTTTCTTCCAAATAATGAATTTTTGTCCCTAATGTTGGTATCTTTGGGTTTGTCAAAGATTAGATTGCTATAGTTGTACCCTTTTTTATCCTTTGTATCTAATCTGTTCCACTGATCTACCATTCTATTTCTTAGCCAATACCAAATGGTTTTGGTGACTGCTGCTATATAATATAGCTTTAGATCAGGTACACTTAGACCACCTTCCTCTGACTTTTTTTTCATTAGTTCCCTTGCAATTCTCGACCTTTTATTCTTCCATATGAATTTTGTTGTTATTTTTTCTAGGTCATTAAATAGTTTCTTGGGAGTCTGATTGGTATAGCACTAAATAAATAGATTAGTTTGGGGAGTATTGTCATCTTTATTATATTTGCTCGGCCTATCCAAGAGCACTGAATGTCTTTCCAATTATTTAAATCTGACTATATTTTTGTGGCAAGTGTTTTGTAATTTTTCTCATATAATTCCTGACTTTTCTTTGGTAGATGGATTCCCAAATACTTTATACTCTCAACATTTGTTTGGAATGGAATTTCTCTTTGTATCTCTTGCTGTTGCATTTTGTTAGTGATATATAAAAATGCTGAGGATTTATGTGGATTTATTTTGTATCCTGCCACTTTGCTGAAATTCTGAATTATTTCTAATAGCTTTTTAGCAGAGTCTTTGGGGTTCTCTATGTATACTATCATGTCATCTGCAAAGAGTGATAGTTTGATTTCCTCATTTCCTACTCTAATTCCTTGAATCTCTTTCTCGCTGCATCCCACAGATTTTGGTATGATATCTCATCATTGTCATTATCTTGGGTGAAATTATTAATTGTTTCTATAATTTGCTGTTTCACCCAGTCATTCTTTAAGATGAGATTATTCAGTTTCCAATTACTTTTTCGTCTATTTACCCCTAACTTTTTACTGAATGTAGCTTTTATTGCATTGTGATCTGAGAAGAAGGCATTTATTATTTCTGCCTTCCTACATTTAATTTTGAGATCTTTATGTCCTAATATATGGTCTATTTTTGTATAGGATCCATAAAATGCTGAGAATAAAGTATATTCCTTTCTATTGCCATTCAGTTTTCTCCAAAGGTCTATCATACCTAGTTTTTCTAATGTTCTATTTACTTTTTAAATTTCTTACTTATTTGTTTTGTGGTTTGATTTGTCTAAATCTGAGAGTGCAAGGTTGAGATCTCCCACTATTATAGTTTTACTGTCTATTTCTTCTTGCAATTCTCTTAACTTTTCCTTTGGAAAGTTAGATGCTATACCACTTGATGCATATATGTTTAGTATTGATATGGCTTCATTATTTATGCTACCTTTCAGCAGGATATAGTTTCCTTCCTTACCTTTTTAAAGTAGATCAACTTCTGCTTTTGTTTGATCTGAGATAAGGATAGCTACCCCTGCTGAAGCATAATAGGCTCTATTCCAACCTTTTACCTTTACTCTGTATGTATCTCCCTGCTTTAAGTGTGTTTCCTGTAAACAACATATTATAGGGTTTTGATTTTTGATCCAATCTGCTATCTGTCTCCATTTGATGGGAGAGTTCATCCCATTCACATTTACAGTTAAAATGACTAATTCCGTATTTCCTGCCATCATATTATCCCCAGATTATGCTTTTTCCCTTGACCCCCCTGATCCCCCTCCCCGATATTTAATTTACAAACCCCCCTTGTGACACGCAGCCCTCTTTTTTTTTAGTATCCCTTCCCCCTCCCTCCAAGTCCCTTCACTTATTCTCCTTTTCCTTTTCCCTTTTCCTCTTCCCCCTTTTAATGAGGTGAGAGAAAATTCTCTGAAAAACAAATATGTCAATTATTTACTCTTTGAGCCTCTTCTGATGAGAGTAAGATTCACACAATGATTCTCCCCCTCACTAAATTCCCTCAGATATGGTGTATTTTCTATGCCTCTTCCTGGGATGTAGTTTCCCTCTTTTTATCATTCCTTCCCCTTTTTCTGAAACGATCTCCTTTCCTTTACTACACGTGTAGCCCCCTTTTTTTCTTTTATATCAGCAAAATCAAATTATCCATGAGTACTTTTTATATACCCACAACAGAGTTACAATTCTCAAGGGTTCTGTGTACCTTTTTCTGTTTCTCTTCAGTCTTGTGGATGTAGATCAAATTTTTTCTTTAAGTCTGGTTTTTTTCTGAGAAACATATGGAATTCCTCTATTTCATTGAATGACCATCTTCTTCCATGGAAAAAGATGCTAAACTTAGCTGGGTAGTTCATTCTTAGTTACAGTCCTTGATCTTTTGCCTTACGGAATATCAGGTTCCAGGCCCTTTTATCTTTTAATGTGGAGGCAGCCAGATCTTGAGTGACCCTTATTGTGGCACCTTGTTATTTAAATTGTTTTTTTTCTAGCTGCTTGCAAGATTTTCTCCTTTGTGTGGTAATTCTGCAGTTTAGCCACAATATTCCGTGGTGTTCTTTTTTTAGGGTCTATTTCAGAAGGAGTTCGATGAATTCTTTCCACATCTACTTTCCCTTCTGTTTCTATTATCTCTGGACAGTTCTCTTTGATAATTTCCTGTAAAATAGAATCTAGGCTCTTTTTTTGGTCATAGTTTTCGAGAAGTCCAATGATTCGCCGATTATCTCTCCTAGATCTATTTTCCAGGTCTATAGATTTTTCCAGTAAGTATTTGACGTTGTTCTCCAGCTTCTCATTTTTTTGTTTTTTTTGTTTTGTTTGACTGATTCTTGGGTTCTCTGTGAATCATTCATTTCTATTTGTTCCATCCTGACTTTTAAGGAGTTATTTTCTTCTTTCACAGTTTTTAGTTCTTTTTGCAAATGCCCAATTTCGTTTTTAAATGAATTATTTTCCTCTATTGATTTTTTTCCATTTCCCTAATTTTTTTTTGAGAATTATTTTCTTTTTCCAATTCAGAAATTCTATTTTCTTGAGACACCTGAGCTAAGAGAGAGCTCTGGGAGAGAGTTCCCCAACCCCTCCCTGGAAGTGCCTCAGAGGTGACTAGCACTGCTGTGCTTTGAGGGTGCTGTGCTCTAGTGGCTTCCCTGAGGTTTGAGACTGAACAGTAAAGGCGACACAAAGCCCAGCCTATGCGTCCCAGTGGGGCGTGGATGTCAGTAGCAGGTGACGTGAAAAGCCCCTGCACTCAAACTGGAAGTTTCTGCCAGAAACCTCGGTCCCTAGTTCAAAGATTCTGCTTCTCTGGGACTTCCAGGGCTGATTTTCACAGCCTTCAGCTGAGCCAGGCAGTGTGTGTTGCCTTGGGCTGTATCTGCCCCCTTCTCAATCTTTTAACTAGTCTCAGGTGGGAGCTACGGGCCACACCCCCAGTGCCGAGATCTGCTGAGTCACCCCCAGGTCCAGGAATTTCTAATCTATCTTTGAATTTTTAAAGTAGTTTAGATTTCTCTTCTGAACTGCTGTATTATAAGCAGAGAAGAGCTAACAGCCTGTGCCAGATTCCTTTATCTCAGTGGCTTCTCTGATCCCAGAGCCCTTCCCAGCACGATCAGCACAGTATGCTAACACCCAGCCGTTTGTGCTGCCCTCTCTTCTTCCTCCACTGGGAACTGACCTTTTCTGTTGAAACTCCAAATTCTCTTCAGCTGGTAAGTTGTGCTTCCAGTCCTTGTGGTATCTATCAGTCCAGCACTATTTTTGAGGCTGATTTATCTAATTGGTTGTGAGGGAGTAAGGATGTTCACAGAGTCGTGTGTATCTTCTTCGCCATCTTTTAAACAAACTATATAGAAACTTTTAATAGAGTTGGCTTGGGTTTCTTTTTACACGTTTTCTAAAAAGCCCTTAGGGTCTGCCTTCAGGGCAGGGACATTACCAGCTTCCTCTACAGAAAAGGGTTAGATAGATGGACAGTAGCTATCTTGTAAACTGGCTGCAAAGAGTAGAAGTACCCTGGGAAGAGCTCTGAAGCAGAAGTGTCACTGCCCTGGGAAGAGTGGTCAGTTGCCCTGTAGAAGTTTCACTGCCCCGGGCAGAACCCCCCCTCCTTTTGCAGAATTGTATTTGCCCTAGACAGAGCCCCTCTACAAAAACCCTGCACTATATTCTGGCTAACTTCTCTGCTTATCTATTGCTTTGCGACCAAAGCAGATTAGCCAACCTGTGATAGAGTCTCCTGCAAATTCTCCACCTATGAAGACTGCACCCACCCCTGGTCCAATTAGTGTACTAGCATCCCTGTTCTTCCTCCCTGCCTGAGCTGGCCTCCTCCAACACTATCAGGGAAAAAAACAAAAAAACACAAAAACAAAACAAAACAAAACAAAACAAAAAAGAAACAAAAACTTTTCTGGAATCTTCCAGTTTATCTTGGGTTGGTAATTTGTTTTACTCCTAATAGTCAGGGATTTTACCAGTCAAGTACTACTGTACTATTTCAGAGGCTGAAATTGGTAATTAGTAGTAAGAGTAAAAGAGCTTAGAGTGAAGCCTGTGTACTCTCTGCCACCTTGGCTCTGCCCCTCACATTTCTTTTTTAAAGCCAAAAATATCCCAGATTTTTAAAAATTAAATCAGTAGTATCTTGTAATCACGATAATTTAACTTTCCAAATATATATAGACATCATTTTTGTGGTTTCACAATCCTTTTGGAACTCTGAAATTTTTGACAATTTATATATACTTCTTTGATGCCTTTAAATCATTCTTCTTTATGTGTTTCTGCAATTTTAAATAAATGAATGACTTTTCTTTGTTCACAAATAAATGACATCAGTGTATATTGTTTACAAGATAATTTGTTTATTTTCTGGAAGACCACTCACAACTCCATACATGCCACACTTTTATGCATATATTTTAGTAATTTAAACAATTTTTCATATTCCTATTAAATGTAAATATGTGTAAAATATTTACATTCTTTTATAATAGATGAATATGTTTTCCATCTCTCTCTCTCACACACACACACACACACAAACACACACACACACACACACACAAATTTTTTTTCTTGGCCATTACATTACTAAATTGTTCCATGTAGAAAAGATCCTTACTTAAAGTACTTTGAAAACTAAGGACATACAACAACCTCTGTGAGTAAAGTTTGTCTAGAATTGGTCAGTTGAAAAAGACCTTTCTTTCTTCCTTTGTTCTTTCCCTCTTTTCTTCCCTCAATCCACATAGAGTATTATACCCTTTCCTATAGATGCACTTAAAAGAATTTTTTTTCTTTTGCACCTCAAAACCCACCCAAGATTTCTTAGAATTTATTGGATAGATGTTTTTCTTAAGTACCAGGTCTTACACCAAAAGGAATCTGATTCTAATTGGCCACCAATAGGTTCTAGATCAAGCCCTATTTGGTCATTAGTTGAATCCTGATCAATTCAGATTGAATGTAAATTGCAGTCATTTCTATTTTAGCCAGAAAGCCTAAGGGTCTTCCCCTCCCAGATTCATCCATTCATCCATTTATTTGTCATGCCATCATCACCCTGATGTCATGGTTCTCTTTGAGAATAAAGAAAAAGCAACAAAAATAGTAACTTCTCACAAATTACTTTGGAATGGTTGTTTTTTTTTCCCTTTTTTTTGATTCAGTATACATTTTTTAAAAAATCATGTCATCAATATCAAAGGACATAGAGGCTCTTTGGGTTGACTAGAGCTGGAGTAAACATTAATGAAAAGCACATGTTGAAAGGGGATGAAAAATAACTGGTTATTCAACAAAATAAGTCAAACAGCACCCTTGGTAATTCACACAGTATATACCAATTTCATGAAGGTTATGTATCTAAATAAATTATAAAGCTAAACATTTCTGAAATATGTAAAAAACTGAAGAAATAAAATATTAACTTATTTTCTTACCTACATGAAATATGAAAATATGTATTGGTTTCATCATTAAGTCTGTTCTCTTTCACTTTATTTTGGCTCGGTGTAGTTTCTGGAATCCTACTGAGAAAAAAAAAAATAATGATTAACATCTTTGCTTCTTTGGCCCATGCTTCTCATCCTTCACTGGAAAATTTTGATTATTTTTGTAGCCCTCAAAAGAAATCATCATTTAACATTGGAATTACAGGCTGAAGTAAGGTAAGGTTTTCTGGAGGAAGAGTTGTTATTTGAGTGACAAAAGAGACAGTGCAAAGTCAATGGTAGTTTTTAGAAGCTTTAAAATTTGCAAGGAAAACTTTAAAATGACAATAAATCTGATATTCTAACTATAAGCGTGATCATGAACAATTTCACTGATGGCCCTTGAAATATGATTTTAGAATTTAAATTGTTTCACCATCCCTTGCTTTTCTAATAGAAAAAGTGTTGCAAATTTGTGATTCCACAGAACAAAGCAAAACAACATTTTCCCACACTAAGTAGGCTATGTGTCAAGAAAAGGATAAATACACATATAATATGTCATTTATTTAAAAATATAGTTTAGTTATCTGGACTGTCAGTAATAAATGGGAGTAGACAATTTCTCTATGTTTTTATGCCTGTGGATTCAGATAATTGAACAAATAAACAAGTATTTATTAAGTGCATATATGTGCCAGGCATGTGCTATACACTGAGAACATAATTTAAAATAAAACAATACTTTTCCACAAATATATCCTAATGGGGAATGTAATATGCACCTATATAAGCATATTGGATGTTGATAAATGTGTGCTTATATCTATGCATATATATATATACATATATATATATATATACATATAATTTATTTGTTGCATCTATGTATACATTATTACTTTATGCACATTTATGTGTACCAATTTGTATGCCTAGGTGCACACATATATAGTAAATACAAAATTACAATGTAGCAGAAACACTAGATATTGTTTGATTGGAGGGTGAGGAGGTAGGAACGAATAAAGTAGAATTTTCATACAGATAGAGACAGATTAAACTGAATCTTGGAGCAAATTATGGATTCTTGAGTCAGATATTAAGTGAGAGAATATCAGGCAGGAGAAATGTGCACATGGACAAACAAATGGAAATGAGAGATAGAGTGCCATATATTATTAGCAATAAGCAGACCTGTAAAATTGCACCACAAGACAGCCTAATTGTTTGTTTGGGGAATTATCTGGCCTCTGGAAAATTTATCATCTAATTGTGATATTTATAGTTCTTTTATATTTTTATGGGTAAAATATACAAGTTCTATTGAAATGGAAAGTTCTCTTTCCCAGTAAGATCAGGAGTGAAACAAGGTTACCCACTATCACTATAAGTATTCAATATTGTGTTAGAAATGCTAGCCTCGGCAATAAGAGTCGAGAAAGAGATTCAAGGAATAAGAGTAGGTAATGAGGAAATCAAACTGTCACTCTTTGCAAATGATATAATGGTATACTTAGAGAATCCCAGAGATTCTAATAAAAAGTTATTAGAAACAATTCACAACTTTAGCAAAGTTGCTGGATACAAAATAAATCCACATAAATCCTCAGCATTTTTATACATCTCCAACAAAATGCAACAGCAAGAGTTACAAAGAGACATTCCATTCAAAACAAATGTAGAGAGTATAAAATATTTTGGGAATCCATCTACCAAAGAAAAGTCAAGAATTATATGAGCAAAATTACAAAATACTTGCCACAAAAATAAAGTCAGATTTAAATAATTGGAAAGACATTCAGTGCTCTTGGATAGGCCGAGCAAATACAATAAAGATGATACTACTCCCCAAACTAATCTATTTATTTAGTGCTATACCAATCAGACTCTCAAGAAACTAGTTTAGTAACCTAGAAAAAATAACAACAAAATTCATATGGAAGAATAAAAGGTGGAGAACTTCAAGGGAATTAATGAAAAAAAAAGTCAGATGAAGGTGGTCTAGGTGTACCTGATCTAAAGCTATATTATAAAGCAGCAGTCACCAAAACCATTTGGTATTGGCTAAGAAATAGACCAGTCAATCAGTGGAACAAATTAGGTATAAAGGACAAAAAAGGGTACAACTATAGCAATCTAGTGTTTGACAAACCCAAGGATACCAACATTTGGGATAAAAATTCATTATTTGAAAAAAAAAACTGTTGGGAAAACTGAAAATTAGTATGGCAAAAATTAGATATGGATCCATACTTAACACCATATACCAAGATAAGATCACAATGGGTCCATGATTTAGGCATAAAGAATGAGATCATAAATAGATTAGAGGAACAGAGTATAGTCTACCTCTCAGACCTGTGGAGGAGGAAGGAATTTATGACCAGAGGAGAATTAGAGATCATTATTGATCGCAAAATAGAAGATTTTGATTACATCAACCTAAAAAGTTTCTGTACAAACAATACTAATGCAAACAAGATTAGAAGGGAAGTAACAAATTGGGAAAATATTTTTATAATTAAAGGTCCTGATAAATGTCTCCTTTCCAAAATATATAGAGAACTGTCCCTAATTTATAAGAAATCAAACCATTCTCCAATTGATAGTCAAAGGATATGAACAGACAATTCTCAGATGATGAAATTGAACCTCATATGAAAGAGTGTTCCAAATCACTGCTGATCAGAGAAATGACAACTCTGAGGTACCACTACACACCTATCTGTTAGGATTACTAAGTGAGAACTCAGGTTTTCTGGACAATTACAAGGTGAGAACTCAGGTTGACTTGATAGAGGGGGCAAGCTCATTGGCTGGGGTGGTTCTTCCCAGAAGCCCTTGCATTATCCCACGCCCATTCTCTGGGAGGATAAAAAGAGACAGCACTGGGCGCAGAGGGCAGATCGGCCTGGAGAAGGATAAGAGCTGGAGGAGATTCAGAGCCAGGATTCAAGAGGAAGACTCTGAATTGCATCAGGCTTGACGGGGCTCTCTGCAGGAAGGGAAGTCACTTCTTTGGACAAGAGTTAACAGCAACTGCCTGGAGACAACGGTTCGTTACAGGAAGAAGAATCTGTCTGAGAGATTTGAGTAGACACAGCAGATCTCTTCCCAGAGAGCGATCCAGCAGCTTCTGGAGACGACAGCTCGCAACAATTGGCGCCCAACGTGGGGCAAGGACTTTTGCTTATCCTGACAAGAGGAGCTAGACCAGACCTTCGCAATTTGGCGCCCGAACAGGGACAGACACAGTCCTGATTCCAGTGGAAAAGCTTCCAATCTAGATCTCAGTCTCTCTGACCCAGAACCGTGAGTAACGAGGAAACTTTGTTAAAGATTAAGTGAGCGTGCTAATAGATAAATAAGGAACTTAACTTGTTAAGGGCTAAACCAGGAATCTCTTATAGCTGAAATGGGGCAGATGTTAGCTATATTCAATCCCTGGACCTCAGCCGACTCAACCTCAGCCCCAGACGCAACCTCAGTTCTCACTTAGTAACAATGATAACTGATCTAAGAAGAGTAAATGAACAGATGGAAACTATGGGAACTCTTCAGCCTGGACTTCCATCTCCTACTCAGTTGCCAAGAGAATGGCCTCTATGGGTTATAGACATTAAGGATTGTTTCTATTCTATTCCTCTAGATAAGGAGGATATGAAAAGATTTGCTTTTTCAGTGCCTAGTGTTAATTTGGCTGAGCCTTATAAAAGATATGAATGGACAGTTTTGCCACAGGGAATGAAAAACAGCCCTACTATGTGCCAAATGTATGTTGCAGCTGCTCTTGCTCCAGTAAGAAAAGCCTTTCCAAAAGTAATATTGTTACATTATATGGATGATATTTTGGGATGTGCACCTGAGGAACAAATGTTAGAGGCATGTCTACAAAGGACCATGGAAACATTAAAGTACTACAAACTGCATATAGCTACAGAAAAAAATTCAAAGACATGCTCCTTTTCAATATTTAGGATATGAAGTATATCCTAAGGTGCTTACAGTACAAAAACTCTCCTTAAGAACAGAGAAGCTAAACACCTTAAATGACTTCCAGAAATTGATAGGAGATATCCAATGGATGCGTCCCGTGCTAGGCTTGACTACCTGTCAATTGCAACCACTATATGATATTTTAAGGGGAGACAGTGCTTTAAATTCACCACGCCAGCTTACAAAAGAAGCACAAAAGGCTTTGAGAGAAGTTGAACTGGCTTTATCCAATGTGGTTGAAAGAGTCACTCAAAAACCCTTGGAAATATCAGTTTTTGCTACAAAAGAGGCACCCACAGCAGTCCTTCATCAAGGAGACAGAGTGATTGAGTGGGTGAACCTCCCAGCACAACCAGAACAAAGCCTTACACCTTACCCAGTGCTTGTGGCTAGGATTTTATTAAAGGCTATTAAGAGAGTAACACAATTATCTGGGATAAGTCCTGAAAAAATATACACATTCTATACTAACGCACAGATTAATGTATGCTGTGAGAACATCCCAGAATGGCAAATTTTATTGGCCACCGCTCCAAATTTTGCACATGGATCTCCATTAAAGATTACCCGGCTACTACATAATTGGCGATGGATTTTTGAAGAAAAGGTTTCTAAGGTTCCTCTTAAAGGACCAACAATCTTTACAGATGCCTCCAAAGAAAATATTTGTGCCATATACTCTCATGATTTAACCATAAAGAGAGTAATCAGGACTCCTTTTCAATCCACTCAACAGAATGAATTATTTGCTATCATGCTAGCTCTCACTTATTACCCAGGAGACGTAAATATAATTACTGATTCAGCCTATTCAGTAGGTGTAGTACAAAGAATTGCCACAGCCCAAATAAAATTTGCAGCCTCCAATATTTATCAGCTCTTTAAGGAACTTCAAGAGCAAGTGAGAAAACATCCAGGCAAGATTTATATCTTGCATGTCCACTCACATAGTGGACTTCCAGGTCCCATTTTTGATGGAAATTCAAAGGCAGATAGCCTTCTAACCATGTTAGCCAGTAGTCCTTTATTTCAGGAAGCACAAGAATCTCATTCTAAATATCATCAGGCTGCTCGAGCTTTACGTTTACAATTTGGAATCACAAGAGAGGAAGCTAGGAGCATAGTAAAAAGCTGTACAGCTTGTCTTCCTTTCCATGCTCCTACACTCCCTCCAGGGAAGAATCCTCGTGGTTTGAGACCCAATGAAATCTGGCAAATGGATGTGACCCATTATAAATCTTTTGGTCGTCTATCTTTTATTCATGTCGTGGTAGACACCTTTTCAGGATTCACATTTGCAATGCCAGCAGCAAAAGAGACAGCCCGAGTGGTCACTGAATTCCTTATACAAGCTTTTGCAATTATGGGTGTGCCACAAGCAATAAAAACAGACAATGGACCTGCATATACGTCCAAACATTTTACACACTTTTGTGCACAGTATAAGATTTTACATACCACGGGCATACCCTTTAATCCTCAAGGGCAGGCAATAGTAGAGAGAAGAAACAGAGATATTAAGACACTCCTCCAAAAACAAAAGAAAGGGGGAGCCACAGGTAGCCCTAGGGAACTTCTAAATTTAGTTCTCTATACCATTAATTTTCTAATTTTTGACAAAGATGCGCTGGCTCCAGCAGACAGGTTTTATAACCCACCAGAAGGGCAGTGTCCAGTGAGAGCATCTCCACTGTCCTTAGATAATCGCCAGGTGATGTGGAGAGATCCAGAAAGTGGTGAATGGAAGGGACCAGATAGGTTAACTGCCTGGGGGAGAGGGTTTGCTTGTATTTCTTCAGCAGGAGAAGGAATCAGATGGGTGCCAACGAGTCATATTCGCCTTGTCCATCAGAGAGAGACAGAAAAAGAGAAAGACCTCAAAATAAAGGAGAAGATCTAAGAAACATCTGACACTGAAAGAGCATGGATAATAAGAAGACTGTTAAAGAACTTTAAAACCAGCAGGAATCATTGGACTTCCTCACACAAGATGAGACTAATGGACAATGGACTTATGGACATTTATAAATTTTCAATTTATGATTATGTTATATACTTCTAGCATGTGTTACGTTACTATGTTACTATGTGCTTATGTAATTTATGTAATTATCTGTAATACTTCCCATATTGATGGATTTATGTTTCAAGGTCATTTATGTAATTATCTGTAATACTTCCCATATTGATGGATTTATGTTTCAAGGTCATGACTGTCCTATGTTCTAAATCAAAAGAAAGGGGGAGATGTTAGGATTACTAAGTGAGAACTCAGGTTTTCTGGACAATTACAAGGTGAGAACTCAGGTTGACTTGATAGAGGGGGCAAGCTCATTGGCTGGGGTGGTTCTTCCCAGAAGCCCTTGCATTATCCCACGCCCATTCTCTGGGAGGATAAAAAGAGACAGCACTGGGCGCAGAGGGCAGATCGGCCTGGAGAAGGATAAGAGCTGGAGGAGATTCAGAGCCAGGATTCAAGAGGAAGACTCTGAATTGCATCAGGCTTGACGGGGCTCTCTGCAGGAAGGGAAGTCACTTCTTTGGACAAGAGTTAACAGCAACTGCCTGGAGACAACGGTTCGTTACAGGAAGAAGAATCTGTCTGAGAGATTTGAGTAGACACAGCAGATCTCTTCCCAGAGAGCGATCCAGCAGCTTCTGGAGACGACAGCTCGCAACAATTGGCGCCCAACGTGGGGCAAGGACTTTTGCTTATCCTGACAAGAGGAGCTAGACCAGACCTTCGCACCTATCAGCCTGGCTAAGATGACAGGAACAAATAATGATGAATGTTGGAAGGGATGTGCGAAAACTGGGACACTGATGAATTGTTGGTGGAATTGTGAATGGATCCAACCATTCTGGAGAGCAATTTGGAACTATGCCCAAAAAGTTATCAAACTGTGCATATAGCCTTTGATCTGGCAGTGCTACTACTGGGCTTATATCCCAAAGAAATACTAAAGAGGGGAAAGGGACCTGTATGTGCCAATATGTTTGTGGCAGCTCTTTTTGTAGTGGCTAGAAACTGGAAAATGAATGGATGTCCATCAATTGGAGAATGGTTGGGTAAATTATGGTATATGAATGTTATGGAATATTATTGCTCTGTAAGAAATGGACAGCAGGATGAATACAGAGAGGTTTGCAGAGACTTACATGAACTGATGCTGAGTGAAATGAGCAGAACCAGAAGATCACTATACACTTCAACAACAATACTGTATGAGGATGTATTCTGATGGAAGTGGATATCTTCAACATAATGAAGATCCAACTCCCTTCCAATTGATCAATGATGAACAGAAACAACTACACCCACAGAAAGAACACTAGGAATTGAAAGTAAATTGTTAGCACTACTGTCTTTCTATCCAGGTTACTTATACCTTTGCAATCCAGTTCTTAACGTGTAACAAGAAAATTGGATTTACACACGTATATTGTATCTAGGTTATACTGTAACACATGTAAAAAATATGGGATTGCCTGTCATCTAGGGGAGGGAGTAGAGGGAGGGAGGGGAAAATTTGGAAAAATGATTACAAGGGATAATGTTATAAAATAATTAGTAATGCATATGTATTATTAAAAATTTATAATTATAAAATTAATAAAAAAAAAAAAAAACTTGTCTGAAGAAACCAGACTGTACCTGACTCAAATCCAAAGAGGATTTTGGAACTGGGAATTGGCTCTATAGGAATTATGAATCTAATTCTCTTCCCTTCCTCAGGCCCTGAGATAATATAATGATGGAAGGAGGGGTGAGAAGAAAAATGTTTCCCACATATTCAGGCAGTAAGTTCATATATTGTAATTAAAATTTTGAATAAATATCTACTTATAAAACCTAAAAAAGAAGAAAAATTACCCATGCATATGTTTTATAAATAAAAAGCTATAATAAAAAATTAAAAAAAGAAATAGAAAATTCTTATTTGAATAATCTTTCAACTAGATCTTCTAAATGAAAATATACCCATAAATAGAACACAAATAATTTTTTCAAATTCTTTCTAAAGCATATATCTTCTACTACTATTAATTATTAGTTCTTAGGAAATGTTAAAGTCTAAGTCTAACTATGGCCATTCCAAAGACTCACATTCAGGATTGAAACATAATGAAACTCTCTAAAGATACATGGCACTCATAATATGTATTCACCGAAAAAGAAAAAGAGACATTTAGTAAGAATATAGCATTGATTGAAGTGGATGTAGTTCTGTCCTGTTTTGTAGCTAGTTATACATTCCTTCCTTCTTCCTTCCTTCCTTCCTTCCTTCCTTCCTTCCTTCCTTCCTTCCTTCCTTCCTTCCTTCCTTCCTTCCTTCCTTCCTTCCTTCCTTCCTTCCTTCCTTCCTTCCTTCCTTCCTTTCTATACCACAGCATCCCTTTGTAATGAAACTTCTTTCTAATTTTCTAGATTAAAAATTTCAAAGATTTAAAAATGCTGTTAAATTAGTAATAGAAAGCAGAATGGCAACCTAAATTCAAAGAAAATTAGGTGCTCCTCTGACACATAATGGCAACACAAAACATATTTACTTCTAACTACTCAAAATGTACAGAATTATAAAGAATATGAAACCCCTTATTTGACATGGCCATTTTTTCTCTAACTTGCTTATAATGATCCTCCAAATCTCATTTAAAAGTCAATTGAAATAATGATTTACTACTTTCTATCCAAAAAAATAACCACTAAACTTCTGGAATAGAGATGTAGGCAGGACAGAAAGCATAAATCTTCATCATTTTAATATTTATAATGGTGGAAGTAGGTCTTATTCTTTTAATCTTGATCATCAGTTTTGTACTAGCATTTAGTGAGTCAGTCTAAACTCCCAGATCATAATTTATAATTTACAAAAAGGAAAAAAGTTTTAAAATATCCTTCAGGAAAAGTTCTAAAAATATGTGAACAATAGAAAAGGAAAGAAGCTGAGTTGATGAGGTGTTATAAATTGTAGTCTATGATATGGGTTTGGGAACAACAAGCTATAAGTGTCCACTGAGAAAGCTTTCTTGTCAGTTTCAGAAATAGTGAAAATATCTATGGTTATATCTATCTGTGATTTTTGGATAGGAGAGAGGAAAGACAAATTAAAGTGGCATTGTTGTTATAATGCAACAGAACTGAAATTTACTACATAAAGAAAATATTTCTTTTAATTTCCATGTGATTGCAATTCAAATGACAAAACAATTTAAAGGAAATATGGTTCCCTATATGCTCATGCCATATTGTAATACTCTTCCTTCAAAGCAAATGATTTAATATAGCAAGCATTTCTAGAGCAAGTCCATTTCCATTAGAAAAGTATCTTCATATATTTTGTCATCTGCAAAAGCATATACATCCTGACAAATATGCCTGCATAATTTTCAATATTTATAATTGTCAATAATAAGATATAGATAAATTAGCTACATTTGAGAAAACTCAAAAACAACTACCTATAATGTATTACTTCTATCCTTGGATTCACATTTTTTACTGGCATTAAATGAAGTTTAGTTCCCAGTGGATCCATTGTGTTGAGTATTGTATTTCTTCTAAACCTAAGAACAAAAACCTTCTTTAAATAGGCCTATGGTTAGGTAAGTGACAATATTCTGCTCATGGTGAGAAGGAAATGTTAAAGTCTAAGTCTAACTACGGCCATTCCAAAGACTCACATTCAGGATTGAAACATAATGAAACTCTCTTAAGATACATGGCATACTCATAATATGTATTCACAGAAAAAGAAAAAGAGAGATTTAGTAAAAATATAGCATTGATTGAAGTGGATGTAGTTCTGTCCTGTTTTGGAACTAGTTATACATTCTTTCCTTCCTTCCTTCCTTCCTTCCTTCCTTCCTTCCTTCCTTCCTTCCTTCCTTCCTTCCTTCCTTCCTACCTTCCTTCTTCTTTTTTTTTTTTTCCCTTAAACTCAAAATACTCTGGCTCTTGCTGATTGGCCAATAATAGCTCCTAGCTTAAACCTCACTTGGACTTTCTTAAGGTTTTATTGGCTCAGAGTGAATGTAAATAGAAATAGTTTCTGATTTAGCCAAAAACTCCAGAGGGTCTTCCCCTCCTGTTTTTATTTATTTATTTGTTTGTTAATTAATTAATTAATTAATCAATTCATTCATTCATTCATTCATTCATTTATTTATTTATCTATCTATCTATCTATCTATTTATTTATTTATTTATTTTTGATAGGCACACTAGATCACTTTTGCCTCATTTCTTAACTAGCCTTAAGTCACTGAATAATTATGGGCTCAGACAAACTGAGTCATTGGAAACACTTTTGTTTGTTTCCTCCACTGCATCTGGGATCATCTTAATTGACCTAAGTCTTGACTTTGAAGTTAAATGAGTCTGGAGGAAAGAGAAAGGCTGATACTATTGCACAGCTTCCTCTGACTTAAATATAATTCATTTGCAAGTCAAGACATGCTCTCTTGATTTCTTTGGTACTCCTCAATAATGAAACATGAACAGCAACTAGCACACTAATGGAATCAAATCTATCCAATATAAATATAACACAGACCTATATATGTGTGTGTGTGTGTATATATATATATACATATACATATAGATATATACATATATATGTGTATATATATATATATATATATATATATATATATATATATATATATCTGTGTACCTATAGAATATCCAATATAAATATAACACATATCCATATAAGTTTATGTGTGTGTATCTATCTATCTATCTAGATAAAATTATATACGTATGTGTGCATGTGTGTACCTATAGAATATACACATATACTATATATCATATGTGACATATCACCAATGAAAATATTTATATATATATATATATATATATATATATATATATATATATATATATATGTGTGTGTGTGTGTGTGTGTGTGTGTGTGTGTGTGTGTGTGTGTGTGTGTGTATACAAAATATAAATCATGGGACCCCTGGTCAGTCTTCTTTGATTTAATTAATCATTCAAGTATTCCATATTTTAAAGTGTCTATTATGTATGTTCTAGGCACTTCACTAAGCATTGACTGATGGCTTTTTTCCACATATAGGATGCATGAATGACCTACCACTTAAGATACCATATAAGTATTTGTTTTGAATTTCATGCACAATTTTGTATTATCAGTTTAAATAAGGGCAAGGCCTATGGTTTAGTCATACTTTATCTTTTTCTTTTCCTTTATTTAAAAAAAAACACATTGTAGTTCCTCCCACTGGAAAATTTTTCCCAGAACAACCCAAAACCAAAACTGAAACAATCAATCTCTGCCTGTCTGATTGCTCTAACAAAATGCCTATTGCAAATAGAATACTGTATTATTTTAATTTCTGAACTAAATTTCACTAATCTTGGTCTGAGGGTCAAATTATGAATGAATTCCTCTATGCGTAAAGCCTTATTTAGCACTTATGTGTAAAGCCCTATGCTAAACATTCAATACACTGAAAGAAAAGTTTTCTTTTCTGCTTCAATAAACTCCTATGGAAGGCTTCAGCAGCAACTTAAATGGAAATATTCCATAGTTTCAGACTGTAGCAAAAAAAAAGAAGATGCCAATGGCTCTTCTCTATTGTTATTTCCATTGGTAAAATCACACTATTAAAAAAATATTGAATCACTCCGCAGTGCCAAGAAATGTGGTGTTACAAACTTTATTTTCTGGGTTTTCAATACTTATAACTATAGCACTGGTAGGGACAGTTGCAAGAAGCACCTCCTCAGAGTTTGTTTTCTAGTATGATGATTGTGGGAAATGTTTTATAAATATCGCCATTCTTATAGCTTTTGGGTTTAAGATTCTGGGAAGTTCTCAATAGGGAACTGAAGTTCAGATATAAATCAAAGGAGTAGTTGTATTTTAACTTGGCTGGCACACACACTACCTCCTTCATTTCCATTAGGATACCTTGCAAATGAGCTATTTGATTTGTTTGCCCTTCAAGTGATAGTTGGAAATAGCTGACTCTTCCATAGGTGTTGTTTATCCAAATGATTCCCGAAAGGGTTGAGCTGCCACAAAATCAGTATGTGTGTATGTGTGTGTGTGTGTGTGTGTGTGTGTGTGTGTGTATGGTGAGTGCTATTACTCCAGATAGTATAAAGCCCATCTATCCATTCATGGTGTCAGGTGGGTGGTATAGAGGAAAGGATGCTGGACCTACAGTCAGGAAGACTCATTTTCTGAGTTCAAATTTAACTTCAGAGACTAAATAGTTTCCTGACCCTGAACAAGTCACTTAATACTATTTGCCTCAGTTTCCTCTTCTGTAAATTGAGCTAGAGAAAGAAATGGTAAATAATTCTAGTATTTTTTCCATGAAAATTCTCAATGGGTCATGAAAAGTCAGACACTACTGAAAAAAACTGAGCAACAAATCCTTTCATGGAAATTGGTCACCAAACTGGTCTGTTAGTGAGAAGGAAGGCAGGTCACTTGTTTTCAAATATCATTGCCTATGAAAATGATTTCTCTTCTAATGGTTTTAAATACTAAAAAAATGGAATATCTAATTTTTGAGTGACAGTTAAAATGTCAATATGACATGATTCTTTGTTTACTTAAGAAACAGTGTCACATATTGCCTTTAACTTTGCATCATTTTTTACAACTTATAATTTTTGCTGACTTCATCTTTTCTGATCAAAGTCTATGAATTTAACAGACAAGTATCAATATCATCATTATACTCATCATTATCATTGTTATTGAGGGAAAAAAAGTTATAAGGAAAGGACACAGGCTCTTGAATCAGGAGACTTGGGTTCAAGTATTACGCCTAAAACTTTCCTGTATATCCTTGAGCAAGGCACTTAACCTTGTGATTGTTATAAAATGAGAAGCTTAGACTACATAAATTCAGAAGTTCTTATTGCTATATAACTATAACATTTTCTACTTTTTTGATAAATGTAATTGAGCCCCAGGTATAAAGTCAAAAAACTAGTAACTGCTGAAAATTCTATCCATATATTTTGACCAATGATCCTCAAACATTTTAAATATGGGACCAGTTCACTGTCCCTCAGACTGTTGGAGGGCCAGACTATAGTAAAAACAAAAACTCACACTCTGCCTCTGCCCCTCAGCCCATTTGCCAGCTGGCTACATAAACATCCTGAGCAGGCAGCATCTGGCCTGCAGGCCGTAGTTTGATAACTTCTGATTTAGACTCTTAGTCTTGTATTTGCTCTGTGTCAGAATATTGCTCATAGAACAATAATAATGCCTGAATTTTAATCATAATGATCATTTTTTCCTCTTAGTGGCCAGATTATCTTGACTGTGTCAACCAACAAATAAACCTTCAAATGAAACAGTATTTTTCAGTATGAATAAAAACAAATACATCACCATATCATATCTGACCCGTAACTGCAATTGTTGAATTTGTCACATTTAATGGTTTCCAAAATTTTTGAATTGAATAAAATGAGATTTTAAATTGTGGGAGTCACAAAAGAAAACATGATGAGAAATGCAAAAACAAATTACAATCAGGCTTACTCTTTAATTATTTTCCTTTTGTTTTTCACCCCTCACTTTTATATTCTTCAAGAAACAGTGATCAGTGGATAATGTTTATGCTCATTAAATAGCATTACCCTGACAATTAGTAGCATAAATTACAACTGCTTTGGCATTTTAATGTTACTTCTTTCTTAAGATCAAAGAATTAAACATTATCTTTTGCAAGTTATAATGATCAAAATAATTCACTTAATAATTATCTATTAAGCTATATGGTCAAAAGTATTTATAAAAAAATTACTTAAAATCTCACTAGGCCAAGAACCTATTGGTATTTTATGTAAAATAAAGCATGAAATATATTATCATCTTATTTAATTATGGGAAGTCATAGGATTGTTTATTATCTGAACTTGCAAAAGATCTCTTACTATTTCAGTAGGATTAAAGTCAGGGCTTTTATATGTCTCTCTAAGTTCCCCAGTGCTGAAACATCATTTTTACAATGAAATTCACCTTAAATTGTATTACCTTAGATCAAAGGAAAACTTTCACATTGACTATCTGTTCTTTACTTCCAACATTTTTGGTCTCCTTTTTATCTCTGGTTGATGAGGATTAATAATTTGTATTTGATGAAATCAAAATAAATGATCTCCAGTAACACATTGATCTGCATTGAGATTAAGTGGCTATAAAACTAAATTTTTATGCCAGTCCTTATTATAATAGGATATTATTTAGATCTAAATATTGAAGATTCAGAAAAAGCAACAGCTTCACACAATAGAGCAGACAAAATCTAATAACTGATTTCTTATAATCCATGAAGAGAGACAAATTAAAGGGAGGGCTAAAAGTTTGACTGGAAGATAGACTTCAGAAATCTTCTAATAGAAAATAGCTTGGAAAATTTAATATTTTCATTTAGACTTTATTAGAAGAAGAAAACCAGTATTATAAATGAACAGAAAATTAGTGAGACTTAGAAAGACTTCAGTTAAAGTCCCTCCTTTGTAACATTCTAACTGTATAACCTTGGACAAATTCAAATTCATCTGGTACATTGTTTACACAAAGTTATTTGAGTGTTTTCTTCTCTACTGAAGTTTGCATTACTTGAGAGCAGAAACTTGTCTTTGAACTTTCTTTTTATCTTTAGCACCTAGAACAGTGCCTGGCAAACAGATTGTTTTTTGTCCTTTATTCTTGAAAAACTTGTCATTACAGGGTCATACCATTACATGCAAGTGAATTAGATTTAAGCAATGGCCGAGCTGTGTATGTTTACTTGCTTTCACTTTCTCTGTCGGAACCATCTGGTTCCAGTGAACAGATATCCATTATGTGTTAAATATGTTAAAAATATAAATTAAATCCTATATATATATATATATATATATATATATATATATATATATACACACACATATATTTTTACACATACAGACATACATTATATATATGTGTGTATATATGCATATATATACATATATATTTATACAATAATCTTGCTGCACAAAAAAAAACAGGTCAAAAATGAAAAAAATTAAAAAGAGAACAAAATACAAGTAAACAACAACAAAAGAATAAAAATGCTATGTTGTAATTCACACTCAGTTTCCACATTCCTTTCTCTGGCTGTAGATGGTTCTCTCCATCACAAGTCATTGAAACTGACCTCAATCATCCCATTGTTGGAAAGAATCACATCCATCAGAAATGAAATGAGCATTATATAATCTTGTCATTGCTGTGTATAATGATCTCTTGGTTCTGCTCATTTCACTTAGCATCAGTTCATGTAAGTCTCTCCAGGCCTCTCTGAAACCATCCTGCTAATCATTTTTAAAGAACAATATTCCATTACATTCATATACCATAATTTAGGTTAATTGGTCTATTATTTGCTTTCTCTGTTTTTACCCTACCTGATTTAGGTTATCAGTACCATATCTGTGTCATAAAAGGAATTTGGTAGGACTATTTCATTCCCTAGTTTTTCAAATAGTTTATATACTATTGGAATTAATTGTTCTTTAAATGATTGATATAATTCACATGTAAATCCATCTGACCTTGGGGATTTTTTCTTAGGGATCTGATTAAGAGGTTGTTCTATTTCTTTTCTTTTCTTTTTTTTTTTTTTCAACTGAAACTACTTAAATGATTTAGTTCTTCTGTTAATCTGGGCAATCTATATTTTTGTAGTTATTTCTCCATTTCATTTATAAAATTCCTTGACATACAGTTGGGCAAAATAACTGCTAAGTATTGCTCTAATTTCCTCTTCATTACTGGAAAATTCTCCTTTTTCATTTTTGAGACCAATAATTTAATTTTCTTCTTTTCTTTTTCTAATCAAATTAACTAAAAGCTTATCTATTTTCATGAAACCAAGTTTTATTTACTAATTCAATAGTTTTCTTACTTTCAATTTTATTAATCTCCCCTTTTATTTTCAAATTTTCAAATGTGATATTTAATTGAGGATTTTTAATGTTTTCCTTTTCTAGCTTTTTAGTTGTAGGTGTAATTCATTGATCTTTTCTTTCCCTATTTTATGCAAGTAAGCATCTTGAGATATAAAATTTCCCCTAATAACTGCTTTGGCTGCATCCCACAAATTTTTGTATGCTGTCTCATTATTGTTATTCTCTTGGATGAAGTTGTTGATTTGTTGTTTCACTCCTTCATTCTTTAGGATTAGATTATTTAGTTTACATTTAATTTTTGTCTATTTTCTTCTGGACTTTTATTGCATGTGAATTTTATTGCATCATGACCTGAAAAAAATGCATTTACTATTTCTGCCTTTCTGCATTTGATTTGGAGGTTTTTGTGCTCTAATTCATGGTCAATTTTTGTATAGTTTCCATGAACTGCTGAGAAAAAGAAAAGTATACTCCTTTCTGTCTCCATTCCATTTTCTCCAAAGATCTATCATATTTAATTCTTCTAAAATTCTGTTTACCTCATTAACTTCTTTCTTATTTATTTAGTGGTTCATTTATCTAGTTCTGAGACACTAGTATAGTTTTGCTGTCTATTTCTTCTTGCAGCCCTCTTACTTTCTCCTCAAGGAATTTGGATGCCACTTGGCCCATATGTTTTTAGTGTTGATATTGCTTAATTATTTATGGTACCCTTTAGCAAGACATTGTTTCCTTCCTTATGGCTTTTAATTAGATCTAGTATTTAATTAGATCTAGTATCAATTAGATCAGTATTACTACCCCTGTTTTTTTTTTTTTTTTGTTTTTGTTTTTTTACTTCACCTGTAAAAGGCTCCAGCCTTTTACCTTTACTCTAAATGCATCACTGTGTTTTAAATGCGTTTCTTGTAAACAACATATTGTAGTATTGTAGGATTCTGGCTTTTAATCCAGTCTGCTACCTGCTTCTGTTTTATGGGAGAGTTGATCCCATTCACAATCACAGTTAAATCACTAATTCTATTTTTCCTGCCATCTTGTTTACCCCAAGCTATGCTTTTTTCTTTCCTTTCTCCTTCCCTCCTTCCAAGTATTTTGCTTCTAATGACCACCTCCCTCAAACAGCCCTCCACCTTTAGAGCCCTCCCACTTTCTTATACCTTTCCCCTACTACTTTTATTTTTCCTTCTATTAGCCTTCCCTTTTTCCCCCCCTTTCCCCTCCTATTTCCCTATGTGCTGTGACAAGTTTCTCTGTAAAACCAAATATATATGCTATTCTCTTTTTGAACCCAATCTGATGAGAGTAAGATTCACACAATGTTTATCCCCCTCCCTTCTTAAATTAGGTCTTCTTTGCCTCTTTATGTGATCTAATTCCCCTCATTTTAACTCCATTTTCCTGTTTTTCCAGTGCAATCCCCTTTGTACCTCTAGTTTCTTTTTTCATATTATTAAAATAAAATCAATTTTTACCTGCACTCTCTAATTATATCCATAAAAGAAGTATAGTTTTCATGAGTTCTTTGTTTTTTACCTTTTTATGCTTCTCTTGAGTTTTTATTTGAAGAACAATTTTTTTTGTTCAGCTCTGAGCTTTTCATCAGAAATAAATGACATTCACCTGCATTATTGAATCTCCATCTTCTTCCCTGAAAGATAATCCTCAATATCCAGCATTGCTGTGAGAACAAAATCAGAATATATTTTTAAAGTTTATTTTTTGAAAAATTTAAAGTGCTATATAAATATTGGCTGTTATTATATCAGTGTGTGCACATGGAATTAACATTCTGGTAATGATTAAAATTTGAAATTTTATGTCTGTATGCCTTTTACTGTATATGATACATATGTAAAGAAAGGCATATATATATATATGTATATATATATATATATACATATACATATAAAATCTCAATAAGAATATAAGCATAACTATTCACAAATGTATCATCACACTAGAATAGTAAAACTGTTTTAATGAAATAAAATTTAGTAGCATCAGGAAGAAATGTAAAATTTAAAAATCAATAGTTTTGGTAGTCTAAGTGCTTCATTTAGAAAAGATTTGGATATTTGGTGTACAAAAAGTACAATTTGCATCAACATTATGGTATGACCATCAGAAAGGATGCTGTGGACTTTCATTATATATGTACCTAGGCATACATCAGCATCTTTTCAACATATATTCCCAGTCAACTGAAGCTCAAAATTTAGAGTGATTTTCCTATTGTCATACTGACTGTGACAGCACTGTGTTAACACCATGGATACCCCAGAATCAACCAGAGTTAGGATAAGCAAAAGTCTTTATTGTTTGTCTCTAGCAGTAGAAGTCAAGGGTATGATGCAGGATTTCTACAACCTCACCTCTTCCTCTCCCACTCAGAAGTGACCCTGGCTAGTCTCACTTCACCCCCTAGTCCCTCCCACAATTCTCTGTATACACCAAATGATTGGGCCAGCACAGGATAGTGGGAAGGGCCATTTTCCAAGCATATTCTTATAGAGTATTGTCCAATCAGTAATTAGCCTCAAGTGCTCGATTGTCTGACCTCAGTGCATTAACTAAAGAGTTTCAGCTCTTTACATCATACAACTATATGTATTAACAAGAATTGGAACTTAGTCTACCTTTCTGGAAAGCCAGTCCTCTCACTCTTCACCATGACAAATTATATTTTACTTTAAAATATGTTACAAGTTTCTGTTTCTTTACATTTTTTATAACATAGAGCTAATTTCACAGTAGAGGTTACTTACTTATTTTCTGATTTTGAAAGAATTCTAGTAAGAATTCTATGTCAGAAAAATATCTGTCAAATTCAGCCTGTTAAATTCTGAGATATAGGTTCCCACTATATATAGTACTACTGATTTTAATTTTTTTTCTTTTCCAAAGAGGGTTTAAAGACAACTACAGTATAACTAAATTTTAAGTTTTTAATTACTTTAAAAATAACTGTAGATAATATAAAATATTTGGGAATCTACCTTCCAAGTGAAAGACAGGAGTTACATGTACACAATTACAAAACACATTTTACACAAATTAAATTAGATCAAAGTACTTGGAAGAATATCAAGAGCTCATTGTATGCCAAGCTAATAAAAATAAAAGTGATAATTCTATCTAAATTATTCTACTTATTCAGTTCCATATCAATCAAACTGCCAAGAAATTACATTATAGAGTTAGAATAATAAGTTACTAAATTCATTAAGAACAAAAGATAAAGAATTACAAGGGAATTAATAAAAATTCAAATGAAGGTGATCTACCTACCAAAGTTAATATTTTAATCAGCAGTCATCAAAACTATTTGATACAGGCGAACAGACAATACTCAGATGATGAAATTGAAAATTTGAAAGAGTGTTCCAAATCACTATTGATCAGAGAAATGCAAATTAAGACAACTCTGAGATACCACTACACACCTGTCAGATTGGCTAAGATGACAGGAACAAATAATGATAAATGTTGGAGGGGATGTGGGAAAACTGGGACACTAATGCATTGTTGATGGAGTTGTAAAAGAATCCAGCCATTCTGGAGAGCAATTTGGAACTATGCCCCAAAAGTTATCAAACTGTGCATACTCTTTGATCCAGCAGTGCTACTACTGGGCTTATATCCCAAAGAAATACTAAAGAGTGGAAAGGAACCTGTATGTGCCAATATGTTTGTGGCAGCTCTTTTTATAGTGGCTAGAAACTGGAAGATGAACGGATGTCCATCAATTGGAGAATGGTTGTGTAAATTATGGTATATGAATGTTATGGAATATTATTGCTCTATAAGAAATGACCAGCAGGATGAATACAGAGAGGTTTGCAGAGACTTATATGAACTGATGCTGAGTGAAATGAGCAGAACCAGAAGATCACTATACACTTCAACAACAATACTGTATGAAGATATATTCTGATGAAAGTGGATATCTTCAACACAAAGAAGATCCAACTCCCTTCTAGTTGATCAATGATGAACAGAAACAACTACACCCAGAGAAGGAACACTGGGAATTGAATTAAACTGTTAGCACTACTGTCTTTCTACCCAGGTTACTTATACCTTCGCAATCCAATTCTTAATGTGCAACAAGAAAATTGGATTTACACACATATATTGTATCTAAGTTATACTGTAACACATATAAAATATATGGGATTGCCTGTCATCTAGGGGAGGGAATAGAGGGAGGGAGGGGAAAATTTGGAAATTTGTAAAAATGAATACAAGGGATAATGTTATTAAAATATTACTCATGCATATGTACTGTCAAAAATTATAATTATAAAATTAATTTAAAAATATATGATCCTCTGATTTTGCAATCCTAAAAAAGAAAGAAAGAAAGAAAGGATGAAGATAAATGTTGGAGGGGAAGTGGGAAAATTGTGACACTACTACATTGTTGCTGGAGTTGTGAATTGATCCAATCATTCTGCAAAGCAATATGGAACTGTTCTCAAAAGGCTATCAATCTGTACATACCCTGTGATCCAGCAGTGTTTCTACTGGATCTGAATCACAAAGATATTATTAAAAAATGGAAAGGAGCCACATGTAAAAAAAAATGTTTATGGTCACCTTTTTGAAGTAGAATAGAACAGGAAAATGCGTTGGGGTCCACCAGTTGGGGAATGGCTAAATAAGTTATGATATAAAGTAGAATTTATTCCAGGAATACAGCATTTGATAAAATCCAACACTCATTCCTATTAAAAACACTAGGGAGTATAGAAATAAATGGGTGTTTCTTTACAATGAACAATAGTTTCTGTTTAAAATGATCATCAAGTATTGTAATAGGAACAAACTAGAACCATTCCCAATAAGATCAGGGGTGAAACAAGGTTACCCATCATCAACATTACATCATTAATATTAAATATTGTATTAGAAATGCTAGCTTTTACAATAAGAGAAGAAAAAAGATTAAACAAATTAGAATAGATATTAAGGAAAGCAAATTATCACTCTTTGCAGATGATATGATGATATTCTTAGAGGATTCTAAAGAATCAACTAAAAAACTACTAGAAACCACTCACAAATTTAGCAAAGTTGCAGGATACAAAATAAATCCACACAAATCATTATCATTTTCATATATTATCAAAAAATTCCAGTATAAAGAAATACAAAGAGAAATTCCATTTAAAGTAACTGTTGATAATATAAAATATTTGGGAGTCTGCCTGCCAAGGGAAAGTCAGGAATTTTATTGAACAAAACTACAAAATACTTTTCACACATAAAGTCAGATCTAATAAGTTGGAAAAATATCAAGTACTCATGGGTAGGCCTAGCAAATATAATAAAAATGATAATATTACCTAATTTAATCTATTTATTTAGTGCCCTATTAATCAAACTTTCAAGAAATTATTTTATGGATCTAGAAAAAAATAACAAATTTCATCTGGAAAAACAAAAGGTCAAGAATTTCAAAATAGTTAATGAAAAATAATGCCATTGAAGGTGGCTTAACTGTGCCAGATCTAAAACCATATTATAAAGCAGCAGTTAGCAAAACCATTTGGTAGAAGCTAAGAGAAATAGTAGTCAATCAGTGGAATAGATCAGGTTCACCAGACAAAAAAGGCAATAACTATAGTAATTTCGTGTTTAACAAATCCCAAAACCTCATATTTTGGGATAAGAACTTATTATTTGACAAAAACTGCTGGGAAAATTTAAAACTAGTATGGCAGAAAATAGGCATTGATCCACACCTAACACCATATACCAAGATAAGGTCAAAATGGGTTCATGATTCAGACAAAAAAAAATTATATTATAAGCAAAATAGAAGAACATATAATAGTTTACCTCTCAAATCTGTGGAGACAAGGAATTTATGACAAAATAAAAACTGGAACTTATAATTGAATACTAAATGGATAATTCTGATTATATTAAGCTAAAAGGTTTTTGAAAAAACAAAATGAATGCAGACAAGATTATAAGGGAAGCAATAAATTGGGAAAACATTTTTACAATTAAGGGTTCTGATAAAGATCTCATTTCTAAATTATATAGAGAACTGATTCAAATTTATAAGAATTCAAGCCATTCTCCAGTTGATAAATGGCTGAAGGATATGAACAGACTTTTCAGATGAAAACTATTTCTAGTCATATGAAAAGGTGTTGTACCCGCCTTAGTACCCTGGATATCTGAGAATCAATCGGAGTCATGATAAGCAAAAGTCTTTATTCTTGGTCTTTTGGGGTTACAGTCAGGAGATTAGATATAGGAATCTCCACACTTCTTTTCTCTCTTTCCACCACCAAAGAATGCTCATATTTGTCCTACTCAACCTTCTGATCTCTCTTCCCCTTGTCTACACTCATAGATCAAGCCAGCACAGAGTTGAGTAGAGTTATCCTCCAAGCATATGTTAATAGAGTATTGTCCAATTGGTAATTAGCCTTATGTGCAAGGTTACCTTACTTTAAGTGCATCTGCTCAGTTCTAGCCCTTTACAAAAAGGTGCTCCAAGTTATTTTTCATCAGAGCCCTCTTTGTAGTGGCAAGAAACTGAAAACTAAGTGGGAGCCCATCAGCTGGAGAAAGCCTGAATAAGTTATGGTATATTGATGTTATGGAATATTATTGTTTTATAGGAAACGATCAGCAGGATGATTTTAGAAAGGCCTTGATATATTTACATAAACTAATGCTAAATGAAATGAGCAGAACTAGGAGATTATTGTACATACCAACAACAATATTATACGACAATCAATTCTGATGGACATGATTCTTTCCAACGAGATGATTCAAGCCATTATTTTCACATTTTTTTGTTGTTTGCTTCCTTTTTTCCCTCATTTTTTCCTTGATTTGATTTTGCTTGCACAGCATGACAAATATGGAAATATGTTTAGAAAAACTGCACGTTTAATCTATAATTAGTTACTTTCTCTACAGTGGAGGGAGTTCTGTTTGAGGGAGGGTGAAAAAAGCAAAACACAATTTTTTGGTATGGTGAATTTCTTTTTCTATCTCTTGCTGCTGAAATTTGTTGGCAACATATAAAAATAATTCATGAAGATTTATTTTGTGTTCTACAACTTTTCTAACATTGTTAATTGTTTCAAGTATTTTTTCAGTTGATTCTCTAAGTCTTTATGAATGCCATAATATCATCTGCAAAGTGTGATCATTTTGTTTCCTTATTACTTATTGTAATTCCATCAATTTCTTTTTCTTCTCTTATTATTGAAAGTAACATTTCTAGTACAACATAGTATAATAATGGTGATAGTAGTTTAACCTTGTTTCACTCCTGTTCTTATTGGGAATGGTTATAGTTTATCCTTATTACATATAAGATTTGCTGATAGTTTTAGATGGATGGTTCAAATCATTTTAAGGAAAACTCTATTCTTATGCTCATTATTTTTTAATAGAAATGGGTGTTGTATTTTTCAAATGTTTTTTCTATATGTAGTAATAAAATTATATATTTTCCATTGGTATGATTATTGATATAGTCAATTATGCAAATTATTTTCCTGATGTTTAATAAGCCCTGCATTGCTGGTATAAATCATACCTGGTCATAATATTTTATATTCATGATAAATTGTTGCAATCTTTTTGCTAGTACTTTATTTAAGATTTTTACATTAATATTTTAGGTATCAGCACCATATTTGTATCATAAAATGAATTTGCTTATATTCCTTCCCTTATTTTCCCAAATATTTTGTATAATATTGGGGTTGATTGTTCTTTAATTGTTTGATTTAAAATTTATCTTACCCTGGAAATTTTTACTTAGGGAGTTCATTAATAGCTTGTTTAAACATTCATTCTTTTCATTTTTGATATTGGTAATTTGGTTTTCTTCTTACCATTTTCTATTCAAATTAACTATAGATTTACCTATTTTTTATAAACCATATATTAGTTTTGTTTATGAGTTCAATAGTTTTCTTATTTTCTATTTACAAATCTTATCTTTTATTTTCAATATTTCAAATTTGGTATTTAATTGAGGATTATATTTTGTTCCTTTCCTAGGAATTTTAGTTGCATGCCCAATTCATTGATCTTCTCTTTCTCTATTTTATTCAAGTAAGTATCTAAAGATATCACATTTCCCCTAAGAATTTCTTGGGCTTCATCTCATAAATTTTGATATGTTGTTATTTTCATTATTGTCATGCTCATGAATGACTATCAACTCTTTCAATGGTTTGATACTTCTCACACATTCTTTGGGATTAAAATATTTATTTTCTAGTTGATTTTTGGTTTATTTTTCCTGACTTTTTTAAATCATATATTGAAAGTCCAATATTTAATTGAATTTTCATCTTTTTCCACTGTAAGATAATTCTTAGTTTTGCTGGGTAGTTGATTCATGGGTACAATCCAAGCTCCTTTGCCCATCAGAATATTATATTTAAGGCCTTGTGATCCTTTAATTAAAAAGCTGCTTAATTTGAAGTAATACTGATTATGGATCCTTGATATTTTAATTGATTCTTTCTGGCTGCTTGCAGTATTTCCTCCTGGATCTAATAATTCAGGAATTTAGCTATAATGTTCCTTGGAGTTTTCATTTTGGTGTCTCTTTCAGGGCTTAATTCTTGCAATTTTATCCTCTGGTTCTAGGTTGTCAAGGCTGTTTCCCTTGATATCTTGAAAGATGTTGTCCAGGCTCTTTTTTTCATTGTGACTTAGTCTTAGATCATTTAATTAATTAATTAATTCTTAGATTGTCTTTGATAGATCTGTTTCCACATAGATAATTTTTCCAATGAGATATTTTACATATTCTTCTATTTTTTTTCATTTTTTGATTTTATTTGATTCATTGTTGATGTCCCATTGAACCATTTACTTACCTTTGTCCAATTTTAATTTTTAGTGAATAATTTTCTTCAATAAGTTTTTTTTTTAATCTCGTTTTGCTTTTGACCAATGGTACTTTTTTTTCCCCTGAGGTAATTGGGCTTAAGTGGCTTGCCTATAGGAAGTGTTATGTGACTGAGGCCAGATTTCAACTCAGATCCTCCTGAGTTCAGGCCTGGTGCTCACCTAGCCCCAACTAATTGTTCTTTTAAAGGAGTTGTTTTGTTCATTTGATTTCTTACCATTTTACTAATTCCATTTTTAGGAGTTGTTCTCTTTTTCTATTTTATCAATTCTATTTTTCAAAGAGTTGTTTTCCTTTTTCATTTTACCATATCTATTTCTTTAAGAAAGAGTTTTCTTCAATCAATTTCTGTGTCTTCTTTCTAAATTCCACTGTAAAGATCTCATTTCCTTTTCTCATTTTTATTTTAACTCTCTTTTAAGATTCTTTTTGAATTATTCCAACAGAACTTTTTCAATTAGAGACCATTTCATATCCCCATTTGATGCTTCATCTGGAAGTGTTTTGCCTTTGGTATACTAAGGGTTCTGCTCTTCTCTATATCCACAATAGTTGTCTATCTATGCTCAGAGCTCTTTTTGCTTTTGTGCTCATTTTAAAAGCTAGAAGTCTGCTTTTAGGGCACAGGGGGAGCTTTCTTTATATGGTGACAAGTGCATCATGCTGAGCTGGGGCAGGTACTTTTTCTCCCTGTGCTGGGTGAAACTGAACAAGTCCTACTTGTTATGCTTGAATTCAGGGGCTTACTATTTGCCTTTGGTAATTGTGCTGGAGGTGTCATAGCTTTTCTGCAGATATAATAGCCTTCTATACCAGGACAGAGTAGCCAACACTGTTGTATGTTTGCTAGGAGTGTCCTATTATATTTCTTTCATGGTGTGTCCCTGCCCTGGAACTCCCTGTGCTGTGCCTCCAGTGGGTCACATATCCCCTGCCCAGTTGAGACAGACATTTCCTGAAGTTCTTACAAGAGATCTTCTGCTGGAAATTTTTTACACTCAAAATATTTGTGGATTCAGTCAATCCAAAATCTGTTCAGAGACTTAATCTAGTGTTAATTCTGAGGGAAGCCAGGAAGACTTGAGGGAATGTCCTATGAACTCTTCTTCCCACTATCTCCCTGATGCTTTTTATGTATTAAGAATAATTACCAAAAAAAAAAAAAAAAGTTTCAATATTTACTTAGGTGGGTCTGCAGCTATGAAATTTTTCATTCATTTTGAAATGAGGACATTGTATTGTCAGTTTTATTTAATTGTTTTCTTTTGTTAGAAGAGTGTGGTCTTGTTTTGAGAGATGCTCTGGAAATTAAAAAAAAATCACTGGAATCTATTTTCTTTTCTTTACACTGCCAACATCACTGAGAAAAAAAGAAAATCCGATTATTTATAACATGTGTGCATATTTAAGCAAAACAAATTTCTCCAGAGGCTATATACATTTATTTGATTTGTTATGCACATTTCATTTATTAAGGTATAAAATATGTTTCATCACTATCATTCCTTTAAAACCATTGGTAGCCACTACATTGATCATTGTTCCTACAATCTTCAAATTATTTACTGTTAGGATTCTTACAAGGTGCTAAGTCCATTGTCTAATTTAGCATAGTACTTAATAGTTCTCCAGTTCAGAGTTCACACCTTTCACACCTTTAAGACAGCATATAAAAGGAGAAGCCCACTCATGGACTTTAAGGAAATTCAGAGCCAGGATTGACTTCCAGAAGATTCACAAGCCCACAGGAACCCACAATTCCACTCTCTAGGAGATTCAGAATCAAGATTCATTCCCACTTCAACCTTTGTGCTGACTGGAGACATTTGGACAAGAGTTCTTGGGAACGAAGGACAGAGGAAGGCCTCCAGAAAACTAGTTGAGCCTCAAGTGAAGAAGATAAGATTTGGAAGAGACAATAAAGGATCTGGACTTTAACTCTGGGCTGCATTTGGTGACTATTGAACTGAACTGAAACTTAAACTGCCTCCAGAACTTCAAGATAATGATTACAATTTAGAGAACAGAATATTACATTTGTGTTCTCCCTCTTTCTTTTGATTTAGAACATAGGGTAGTCATGACCTCCCTGACTTCTCAAGGAGGTGAAAACCCCGAAAAAGAAAGTGATCACTCCTTCCCTGACTGCTCAAAAAAGAAGTGAAAACATAAAATAGGGGTGGTCACATTCTGTCTGACTTCTCAGGGAGATGAAATCATAAAAGGAAATGGGAAATCAAATCAGATTAGTGGGTTTCTGAAGGGGCTTACTTGAAACAGGTATACATAAATCCATCAATATGACAGGTATTACACATAATTACATAAATTACATAAGCACATAGTAACATAACACATGAGGAATTATTCATATCCATAAGTCCTAGAAATAGTCTGAAAGGAATATATTGGCCATTAGTTTATGTGCCAGGAATCTAATAATTCCTACAAGTTTTGAAGTCCTGCAATAGTCTCATCAGCACTTTTTCATCTCAAGGAATCCAATGATCCCTGCTGGTTTTCAAGTCCTGAAACAGTCTCATTATCAGCCATGCTCTTTCAGTGTCAGATGTTTCTTAGATCTTCTCCTTTGTTTTGAGGTTTTTCTTCTTTTCTGTCTTTCTCTGATGGACAAGACGGATATGATTCGTTGGCACCCATCTGATTCCTTCTTCATCTGAAGAAATACAAGCAAACTCTCTCTCCCAAGAAGTTAACCTATCTAATTTCCTTCTATTAACCATTTTCTAAATCTCTTCTGATCATCTGGCAATTACATTGTGTTAGTATTCTTACAAAGTGCTAAGTCACTGGAATGAATAAACACAATTATTATCTAATTCAGTATGATTGATCTGACCCTACAAGAAGTTATGGGCCAGAACTTGAAACAAGGTACTGAGTGTAATTGAGGAGACAATGATTAAATCTAATTTAGCATTGATTTAATCCTATAACAAATAATGGTTTCCTAGTGATTAAATGATTGGTATATACTCAATGTGCACCATATAAGCAGAAAACTCTTAGGGCCCAAAACATAGAAGCCCACAATCTCACTCTCAGAGTCAGACTCTGATTCATTCCCACGTCTACCTTTGTGCTGGCTGGAGACATTGGGAGGATGAGAGGCTAAATCTGGATGGAGATATTCGGACGAGAACTCTCGGGGAATCAAGAAGAGAGGAAGGCCTCCAGAAAACTAGCCGAGCCCCAAGTGAAGGATATAAGATTTGGAAAAAGACAGTAAAGGACTTTAACTCCTGACTGGATTTGGGATTATTGAACTGAACTGAAACTAAGGCTGACACCAGAAGCTCCCCAAGAAAGTTGCTCCCAGAGAAGGATTACAATTTAGAGAAAAGAACTTTACATTTTGGCACCTGAATGTGAGACAGAAAAGATCCTGATTTCAGTGGAAGTCTCTTTGATTCAGAAATTAGAGTGAGTAACAACGAAACATTTTTAAAGAGCTAAAGTAGAATTTCAGTGAAATGGGGCAAATTTTTAGAAAACAGGTTCTGTTTCTGTTAAGGAAAATGTTTAGAGAGTTTTGTCAGGGTTATGAAAAGCCAAGGATTGATAATACTTTTGGAGGAGATCATTGAACTTTTAAAAACTGTGCAGTTCATATGTCCTTGTTTTTCTATGGAAAAAGAATTGGATCTAGACTAGTGGAAATTAATAGGAGAACAACTAGGTGAATACTACAATTCCAATCCAAACTCAATTTCCAAAGATACACTTCATACATACAATTTAATCCAAGTGGCTTTAAAAAGTGTTAGACTAAAGAAAAGAAAGAGGGAGGAGTCAACTAAAGTAGGCAAAAAGGAGGAAGAATCAGATAAGAATTCACAGCAAGAGCAATTAGATCATTTCCAATCCCCTGATGTACCTCCCTCAATTAAACCTTCATGGGTGGAGGAGGAAGGATGAGGGGAAGAGGCAGTGACATAAACAGAATCCCCTGTTAAGCAGCATAAGATTAGAAAAAAGCATTAGTTAAGGCAAAAAATGAAGGCGAGTATATAAGTGATTTTATAGATGCATACCCTGTGATTGAAGAGCTTGACTCTTCATCTCAAAAAAGAAGATACACTCCTTTTGATTTGGATAAATTAAGGATTTGAAAAAAGGTCGCACTCTTTAGGGGTTACATCCTATTATGTTAAGACATTACTAAATGATTTGGCTTAAGAAATCCTAACCCCGAATGACTAGAAATCCATAGCAAGGACATGTTTAGATCCTGGACAAAACTTGTTGTGGCTTTTGGAGTATCATGAATTATGTAGGATTCAAGTCAGATGCAATAGGCAAACAGGAGTTAACACATAAGTGACTTTTGACCAGCTAGCTGATGAAGGTCAGTATGGAGAGAATTCAGAACAGATTAATTATCCCATTAAAGTATATGAGCAAATTTCTAAGACTGCAATAAAAGCTTGGGGTTCCCTCTCCAGGCAAAAAAGATCAAAGGGAAGTCTTCACAAAAATAGAGCAAGGTCCCAATAAACCTTTTGTGGATTTTGTGGGATATCTACAATTAGCTGTAACAAGAATTATTGGAGAAAATGCAGTTACAGAAATAATGACCAGACATCTGGCTATGGAAAATGCCAGTGAGGTTTGCAAAAGAATTATATGGGGACTATACAAAGATGGTCCTTTAGAGGAGATCATAAGATTCTGTGCTACAGTGGACATAAATGCTTATTATACTCAGACCATGCTGAACATGGAAAGACAGGTCCCTCTTGGCAAGGGACCTCTAGAAAAACTCATCGATGCTTTCAATGTGGAAAAGTTGGACATCATAGAGCTCACTGTAGATATGGATATAGAGTGAGAAGACAGGCTGAGAGAAGACCTAAAACTCCATGTCCAAAATGCCACAAGGGCTTCCATTGGGCCTCAGACTGTCGATTGACCCAAGGAAATGAGAAGCGAGGCCCAGCTTCAGTGGGGCATGATGGCAACTGAGATTAGCCTTATACATTTTGTTCCAGTAGGTTAGATGGGAGTATGTGTTGAGTTACTTGTCTTAGGCTCCCCAGGGTCTTCTCATCTTGTATTAGTATTCCTGCTTCTGCATGGGAATGTCAATTTCACTGATTGGGAATAAGAGATAGTTAAACCCTTATCATGCCATTCATACTAGTCTCTATTTAAGAGACAAGTGATTATGCTACCTTTGCACGGTCACACCCAGAGAAATTCAATATTAAGACATGATCAATCAGTCAAAAGGCAATCAGATGGAATAAAGGGATTGAAATTAGGAAAAATAGAGTTGTATGCAGTAGAGACTACTGAGATATTCCCTGGAGAGGTGAAATCTGTTCCTGTTCAGCCAATGGATCCTTTGCCTCCAGGCACAGTAGGCTTGACCATTTCACCTCCTGAGAGTGCTTAAAAAACAGTGTTTATACACTGATGTGGGAAACTGGAGAATGGTGTAGCTAATATCCCAATAGACAACTTGTGATTTATCAACCAGGAGAAGTAGTAGCATCAGGTTTATTGTTACATACTCCTAATAAGCAATTTGGTGACAGTCACCCAGATTCTGACTCCAAGCAACACAATCCAGGAATATACTAGACAGTAGCTGTGACAGCTGACCAACCTATGCTTACTATTTATATAAATGGAAAACCATTAGAAGAATTGATAGACACAGGTGCAGATCATACAGTTATTAGAGGTGCCAACTGGCCCAGTCACTGGTCAAAGATTAAGGCAGACATCTACATATCTGGTGTAAGAGGATCAATAGCAACAGAAGTCAGTGCTGCCCCTATGAGATGGACATCTGAAAATGAAACAGGTGTTTTTACTCCTTTTGTGGTTGAAAAAATCCCCATCAATCTGTGAGGAAGAGACATTTTACAGCAGATAAGATTACAATTACATACTCTGGCTTTTTAGGCAGGGCTTTTACCCCATTCCTGTGTTATTGAGAAAAATTATAATTGTTCTTGATCTAGAAAGATTCTTAACTAAATCCACCATTCATGCCAACATTGCATCGGGTTAATGTTCCCCAGAGAAAGAAGACTATTTCTCTCCTCAAGGTTACATATGTAACCCTAAAGATTTTGGATGTCTAGTATTATTATGCAGAATTACATAACAAATACATTCTTGTATTGAGTAGTTGGTGGCAGAGCCAGGATTAAAATGCAGCTATCCTAATATCTAAGTCCCATTTATTTTTTTCTAATATAAAACACTGTCTCCATAAGTTGTTATTCAATAGCATCACTGGCATGAATTGCACATTTATGCTCTAAACCAGTGGTCCTCAAACTTTTTAAATAGGGGCCAGTTCACTGTCCCTCAGACTGTTGGAGGGCCGGACTATAGTAAAAATAAAAACTCACACTCTGTCTCTGCCCCTCATCCCATTTGCCATAACCCAGCAGGCCAAATAAATGTCCTCAGCAGGCCACATCTGGCCCAAGGGCTGTAGTTTGAGAAACCCTGCTCTAAACCATAATATTGCCTTATTAAATTCATGCAGTCTATTGGCTGTGTTTTTATCCTTTCATTCTGGGTTTAGTTCTAATTGTCAAGTTGAATTATAATCTATTTCTGAATGGAGAAATGTCTGAATCATCTATTCAAGAAGATCATGGTAACATCATTAACCAGTGAAATAGGAAAAAAAATCTATATATTGATCCATTAAAACCACTGTTGATAGGTAAATGGAATAGATGATATATACAAAGGAAGTCTGAAAGATAAATACATATGTTTATCTAATTTGGAAGCCATTTCAAGTGGCTCTAACACTTATTCCTAAGCCAATGTCAACACAATCCCTTGAATGAATCTTTGAGGTCAAAAGGCAATACATTCTTTCCCAAGTACTTTCATTATCTGCCATTATTCAGAGACTTAATGTGAAGGGCTGAAATTTTTGAGTCAATGCACTCCAATCAAGCACTTGAGGGTAATTACTGATTGGACAATACACTATAAGAATATGCTTGGAAAATGGCCATTCCCACTATCCAGTGCTGGCCCAATTGTTTGGTGTATACAGATAATTGTGGGAGGGACTATGAGGTGCAGTGAGACTAGCAGGGTCACTTCAGCGATAGAAAGGAAAGGTGAGGTCACAGAGATCCTACATGTCTACTTTCTTCACTTCTACCACTAAAGACCAAGAATAAAGACTTTTGCTTATCCTGACTCTGGCTGATTCTAAGATATCCAGGGTGCTAGTATTATTGCCACAACTTAAGTCTATGATTTTTTCTTTCTTTCTTTTTTTTTTTTTTAATTTTTGGAAAGTTTTTTAGTTTTAAAATATATGCATAGATAATTTTCTGTTGGGGCAGAGATCAATTCTCTGAGAGCCTCCATAGCTGTGGATCATAACATCTGAAGGAGTTGTGGGATAGCTTTTGCTGACACAGGTGTTGCGGACTAGGAATACAATAAATTGGATGCAGAGGGAAGAGGAGAGAGATCAGAAAACACAACTGTCTATCAGTCTCCTTTTATTGTCCTCTCACAAGAGGAGATTCATTCTGGGTTGGATCTCCAGCAGCCACTGTCAGGTGGCTCCCATGTATTTCAGCAGCTCTCCCATGCATTCCAACAATTTTCAACTTTCATCCTTGCAAAACCTTGTGTTACTTTTTTTTTCTTCCAGAAATGAGGGCTTGCTCTAATATTACAGAAAAGAGATCCATTAGTTCTGTGAGGTGCTGCCAACCATGAGAGGGGTAAAATGTAACAGAACTGTCTGAAAAGGCAATTATGTCACATAAACATACATTTGTGCCTTTTACCATGAAATCATGTATGAGTTAATAGGAAAGATTTCATCTCAAGTGAGGTAAGGCAAATCAAAAGCAAAGATTTCTCTGAGACAGATGATTTGAAAAACAACCAAGAAAAGAAGTTTTGCCATGTAATAAATGAGTGGTACTATTTTCTATCTGCTCTCATTCATCTTCAATTTAAATGAGTGAAGAGAATAAATCATATTTGTCTGAAAGAATGCATGATGATCTGTGAGGTTTATGACTATTGGTCATGAAAAAAAGAGGAAATACCAGGCAAAGCTGGAAGGCACTTCAAAACTTGAAACAAAACACAAAGCTGATAAGAAGTTAAAGGTCTAACCCCTTAAATCATCAAGAGAGCATGATTGAAATCAGTATTTGGGAGTGATATGTATGTCAAAGTTACCCTAATATTTAGAAGATATATCTATATCTATCTATCTATCTATATGCATTTTCAGAGTTAATGTTTACTCATTCTGTTTTTTTTTTAATTCTCTTTATTTTAATCTAATCTTCTCAAATTACAGGCAAGTCATGATTAGTGTAAGTAATGAATTCCTTGAAGTGGTCACATTCAAATCAGAACTGCATATTTCCATTGGTCTGGAACCAATGACTATATTCTAAATAATTATCACTTGTTATAGTATGAATTCAGATACACTCAACTATTTTTTTGGAATGCATAATGGAAACTAATTAGGACCTTGCTGTATTGTCAACTGTGGAATTTTAAGTATTCTAGATTATGTCAGAAACACAAACACATTAGGTGTCCCAATGGAAGATATGAGCAAAGAAAAATGACAAAAGACTCTTAAATGAATTCAGTCCCTTTATGTTATAAAATCTTTATATAAAAGCAATCAGGGAACTAGATTTTAAGATAGAAGACCTGATTTCAAGTACCTCAGTACTTTACTATCCTTGTGATCTTGAGAAAGTGTTTTCTCATCTTTAGTAACTGCCTTCCTTAACTTTAAAATTAAGGAGTTATAGTTGATGACCAGTTCCTGTCCCTTTATTTAATATATAATTGTAAGTCAATCAATAAATTCATTTATTATGTGACTACAGTGTACTAAAATACTGTGTAAGAAGGCAATACAAAACTAAATGTTCTTGACCCTTAAGAAACATACATTTTACTGGGATTTGTAAGTGAACCATACACACTTTTTAAACATGCTAGGGAATAATTGTTAATGTTCATTTCTACTTTATAGACAACAGAATGCTCTCTTTCCTTTTGGGGATGATTGGGAAGAGAGTACATGACCTCATCATTGGCATGTATCAACTTGGAAAAAATAGTGATACTTAAGGTACAGCAAAAATTACCAAGGTTAAGTTCTCTGATATTGACATGGTTAGACTCATTTGTTTTAATCCCATTATGCTATTATAAGTGGGAATGCTTTACCTTTGGTTACATAGTACATAGAATACTATGGCAATACATTTCCCCTTTGTCATCCTGATTTCATTAGAACTGAGGCTCTAAATCATTTCCCCTGTTTTTCTGTTTTGTTTCTTTAGTAAATTTTAAGATGCTATTTATCAAAACCTGAGATGAACTATATTACTGCAATCTAATTAGTAGATCACCTGTTCAAGCAGCATACTCCTTTATTTCATTATTCTTCCCCAGTGAGTCATATATGTGTTCCCAACATCAATCCTTCACTGTGATTATTGCAGCAAAAATTATTTAATTTTTGAACAATTGCCTATTTCTTCTTTTTAGATTCTGCTCTGGCTATATTCTTCAACATAGGCTTCCTCTAATTGTTATCCTTGACCTTTAAATACATACCCCAAAGTGACCTATCTCTTATTCCTTCCCCTGTCATTTTAATCTACATACATTTAATTTCTGATTTCCTATGTTAAAATATGATCTAATAATAAGCACTCAATCTGCCACTATTATGTACAATGATCATAATAATTGCATATAAGTAGATGTTTGAGGATAGGGATGCAAAGAAAAAGCAATCCTGCCTTCAAGTTGCTTCAATTTTATTATGGAGAATAAAATTGGAAATATTATGTAAACAAATAAATATAAGTATATATGATCATTCAAGGAGAGAGAAAACACTAACTATGAAGGAGGAACTGCATCAAAATTTTTCATAGAAAATAGCCAAAGGTATTTTAAGTCAATGTCTTTATATTGAACTATGAGATTAAACTAATTCCAGAAGGATGTTAAATATCTCTATGGGCACAAATTTATGCCTTAGCTTCTTATTTCTTTGTTTTGTAGTTAGATTTGTGTGATACTGAGAGGGCAAGGTTAAGGTTTCACACTAGAATAGTTTTGTTGTCTATTTCTTCCTGTAACTGGCTTAATATCTTCTCTAGAGGTGTGTTCTACCGCTTGATGTATACAAATTTAGTACAATCACTACTTCATTACTTACAATATCCTTTATCAAGATGTACTTTCCTTCCATATATTTTATTACATGGTCTGTTTTTACTTTTACTTTTTCTGAGATCAGAATTGCTACCCTTGCATGATAGAGTATTTGAAGCATGATAAATTTATTTTCTGCCTTTTACCTTTACTCTCTATTTATCTCTCTGTGTCAAATGTGCTTCATGTAAATAACATATTTAGGATTCTGTTTTTAATCCACTCTGCTATTCACTTCTGTTTTATGGGAGAGTTGATCCCATTAACATTCACATGATTACCAGCTCTGTGTCTCTCCATATATATGTTTGTTCTCTCTTTCCACCCTGTCATTAGTCATATGTTTTTACCCACTACCTTATCTTCTATCATACTACACAGAAATACAAGAGAAGGTGAATAAGAAAATGGGGACTAATAAAAGTGATGAAAGATTAGGAGAGATGTTGGTCAGAAGCAAAATATCTTATGAGGAGATGCAGGATAAAAGAAGAGAGAAAGAGAACAAAGAATAAACAGAGAATAATAGGATCAAAATAAATTCCCAGTAATTATATCTGTGAATGGGATAAACTCATGCATAAAATGGAAGTAGATAGTAGAGTGAATTAAAACCTAGAGATTTGCAGTGTGTTGTTTAAAAGAAGCATATCTGAGGCAAAGATAATCAGAGGAAAGATAATGAGTTAGAAAAATCTATTGTATTTCAACTGATGCTAAAAAATAGTTGAGGGCAGCAATCATGATCTCATATGAATGAAAAAGAAAAAAAATAGAGTAGTTAAAAGAGATAAGGAAGGAAACTGCATCTTGCTAAAAGGTACCATAGATAATGAAGTAATATCAGTACTAAACATATATGTACCTAATGGAATAATACCCATATATTTTTTTATTATATATATATATATATATATATATATATATATATATATATATATATATATATATATATATATATATATTATAATATTATCCCTTGTATTCATTTTTCCAAATTACCCCCCCTCCCTCTATTCCCTCCCCCCGACGACAGGCAATACCATACATTTTACATGTGTTACAATATAGTCTAGGTACAATACATGTGTGTGAATATCATTTTCTTGTTGCACAATAAACATTAGAATCCGAAGGTACATGCAACCTGGGCAGACAGATATTAGTGCTAACAATTTACATTCCCCTCCCAGTGTTTCTTCTCTGGGTGTAGCTACCTCTGTCCATCATTGATCAACTGGAAGTGAGTTGGATCTTCTTTATGTTGAAGATTTCCACTTCCATCAGAATACATCCTCATACAGTATTGTTGTTGAAGTGTACAGTGATCTTCTGGTTCTGCTCATTTCACTCAGCATCAGTTGATTTAAGTCTCTCCAGGCCTCTCTATATTCCTCCTGCTGGTCATTTCTTACCGAGCAATAATATTCCATAACCTTCATATACCACAATTTACCCAACCATTCTCCAACTGATGGACATCCATTCATCTTCCAGTTTCTAGCTACAACAAAAAGAGCTGCCACAAACATTTTGGCACATATATGTTTCTTTCCGCTCTTTAGTATTTCTTTGGGATATAATCCCAGTAGTAGCGCTGCTGGGTCAAAGGGTATGCACAGTTTGATAACTTTTTGGGCATAATTCCAGATTGCTCTCCAGAATGGCTGGATTTTTTCACAACTCCACCAGCAATGTATTAGTGTCCCAATTTCCCCACATCCCCTCCAACATTTGTCATTATTTGTTCCTGTCATCTTAGCCAATCTGACAGGTGTGTAGTGGTATCTCAGAGTGGTCTTAATTTGCATTTCTCTGATCAGTAGTGATTTGGAACACTCTTTCATGTGAGTGGATATAGTTTCAATTTCTTCCTCTGAGAATTGTCTGTTCATAACCTTTGACCATTTATCAATTGGAGAATGGTTCGGTTTCTTATAAATTTGGGTCAGTTCTCTATATATTTTGGAAATGAGACCTTTGTCAGAACCTTTGTTTTTAAAAATATTTTCCCAATTTGTTACTTCCCTTCTAATCTTGTTTGCATTAGTATTATTTGTACAGAAACTTTTTAGTTTGATATAATCAAAATCTTCTATTTTGTGATCAATAATGATCTCTATTTCTCCTCTGGTCATAAATTCCTTCCTCCTCCACAAGTCTGAGAGGTAGATTATCCTCTGTTCCTCTAATCTATTTATTATCTCCCTCTTTATGCCTAAATCATGGACCCATTTTGATCTTATCTTGGTATATGGTGTTAAGTGTGGATCCATATCTAATTTCTGCCATACTAATTTCCAGTTTTCCCAACAGTTTTTTCCGAATAATGAATTTTTATCCCTAATGTTGGAATCTTTGGGTTTGTCAAAGATTAGATTGCTATAGATGTACCCTTTTTTGTCCTTTGTATCTAATCTGTTCCACTGATCTACCGGTCTATTTCGTAGCCAATACCAAATGGTTTTGGTGACTGCTGCTATATAATATAGCTTTAGATCAGGTACACTTAGACCACCTTCCTCTGAGTTTTTTTTCATTAGTTCCCTTGCAATTCTTGACCTTTTATTCTTCCATATGAATTTTGTTGTTATTTTTTCTAGGTCATTAAAATAGTTTCTTGGGAGTCTGATTGGTATAGCACTAAATAAATAGATTAGTTTGGGGAGTATTGTCATCTTTATTATATTCGCTCGGCCTATCCAAGAGCACTGAATGTCTTTCCAATTATTTAAATCTGATTTTATTTTTGTGGCAAGTGTTTTGTAATTTTTCTCATATAATTCCTGACTTTTCTTTGGTAGATGGATTCCCAAATATTTTATACTCTCAACATTTGTTTGGAATGGAATTTCTCTTTGTATCTCTTGCTGTTGCATTTTGTTAGTGATATATAAAAATGCCGAGGATTTATGTGGATTTATTTTGTATCCTGCCACTTTGCTGAAATTTTGAATTATTTCTAGTAGCTTTTTAGCAGAGTCTTTGGGGTTCTCTAAGTATACCATCATGTCATCTGCAAAGAGTGATAGTTTAATTTCCTCATTTCCTACTCTAATTCCTTGAATCTCTTTCTCGGCTCTTATTGCCGAGGCTAGCGTTTCTAGTACTATATTGAATAGTAATGGTGATAGTGGGCAACCTTGTTTCACTCCTGATCTTACTGGGAAAGGTTGCAGTTTATTTCTATTGCATATTATGCTTACTGACGGTCTTAAATATATACTCCTGATTATTCTAAGGAATAATCCATTTATTCCTATACTCTCAAGAGTTTTTAGTAGGAATGGATGTTGGATTTTGTCAAATGCTTTTTCTGCATCTATTGAGATGATCATACGGTTCTTATTAATTTGATTATTAATATGGTCAATTATATTAATAGTTTTCCTAATATTAAACCAGCCCTGCATTCCTGGAATAAATCCTACTTGATCATAGTGTATTATCTTGGAGATGATTTTCTGAAGTCTTTTTGCTAATATCTTATTTAAGATTTTAGCATCAATATTCATTAAGGAGATTGGTCTATAATTTTCTTTCTCAGTTTTCGATCTACCAGGTTTAGGTATCAGTACCATGTCTGTGTCATAAAAGGAGTTTGGTAGGACTCCTTCATCCCCTATTTTTTCAAATAATTTATATAACATTGGGGCTAATTGTTCTTTAAATGTTTGGTAGAATTCACATGTGAATCCATCTGGCCCTGGGGATTTTTTCCTGGGGAGTTGATTAATAGCTTGTTCTATTTCTTTTTCTGAAATGGGACTATTTAAGCAATTTATCTCCTCCTCTGTTAATCTAGGGAGCCTATATTTTTGGAGGAAGTCATCCATTTCATTTAAGTTATCAAATTTATTGGCATAAAGTTGGGCAAAGTAACTCCTTATTATTTCTCTAATTTCCTCTTCGTTGGTGGAAAGATCCCCCTTTTCATTTGTAAGACTATCAATTTGATTTTCCTCTTTCTTTTTTTGATCAAATTTACCAAAGGTTTATCTATTTTATTGGCTTTCTCATAAAACCAACTCTTGGTTTTATTTATTAATTCAATAGTTTTTTTACTTTCAATTTTATTGATTTCTCCTTTTAATTTTTGTATTTCGAGTTTAATTTTTGTTTGGGGGTTTATAATTTGGTCTTTTTCTAGCCTTTTAAGTTGTAAGCCCAATTCGTTAATCTTCTCTTTCTCAATTTTCTTCAAATAAGCCTCTAAAGATATAAAATTTCCCCTTATTACTGCTTTAGCTGCATCCCAAAGATTTTGATATGATGTCTCATCATTATCATTATCTTGGGTGAAATTGTTAATTGTTTCTATAATTTGCTCTTTCACCCAGTCATTCTTTAAGATGAGATTATTCAATTTCCAATTACTTTTTGGTCTATTTACCCCTAACTTTTTACTGAATGTAGCTTTTATTGCATTGTGATCTGAGAAGAAGGCATTTATTATTTCTGCCTTCCTACATTTAATTTTGAGATCTTTATGTCCTATTATATGGTCAATTTTTGTATAGGATCCATGAACTGCTGAGAAGAAAGTGTATTCCTTCCTATTGCCATTCAGTTTTCTCCAAAGGTCTATCATACCTAGTTTTTCTAATGTTCTATTTACTTTTTTAATTTCTTTCTTGTTTGTTTTGTGGTTTGATTTGTCTAAATCTGAGAGTGCAAGGTTGAGATCTCCCACTATTATAGTTTTACTGTCTATTTCTTCTTGCAGTTCTCTTAACTTTTCCTTTAGAAAGTTAGATGCTATACCACTTGGTGCATATATGTTTAGTATTGATATGGCTTCATTATTTATGCTACCTTTCAGCAGGATATAGTTTCCTTCCTTATCTTTTTTAACAAGATCTACTTCTGCTTTTGCTTGATCTGAGATAAGGATAGCTACCCCTGCTTTTTTGGCTTTACCTGAAGCATAATAGGCTCTGTTCCAACCTTTTACCTTTACTCTGTATGTATCTCCCTGCTTTAAGTGTGTTTCCTGTAGGCAACATATTGTAGGGTTCTGCTTTTTGATCCAATCTGCTATCCGTCTCCGTTTGATGGGATCGTTCATCCCATTTACATTTACAGTTAAAATTACTAATTCTGTATTTCCTGCCATCGTATTATCCCCAGATTATGCTTTTTTCCCTTGACCCCCCTGATCCCCCTCCCCGATATTTAATTTACAGACCCCCCTTGTGACGCGCAACCCTCCCTCTTTTTTTTTTTTTTTTTTTTTAGGATCCCTCCCCCCTCCTTCCTAGTCCCTTCACTTATTCTCCTTTTCCTTTTCCCTTTTCCTCTCCCCCCTTTTAATGAGGTGAGAAAAAATTCTCTGAAAAACAAATATGTTAATTATTTACTCTTTGAGCCTCTTCTGATGAGAGTAAGATTCACACAATGATTCTCCCCCTCACTAAGTTCCCTCAGATATGGTGTATATGGGATGTAGTTTCCCTCTTTTTATCATTCCTTCCCCTTTTTCTGAACCGACCTCCTTCCCTTTACTACACCCCCCCTTTTTTTCTTTTATATCAGTAAAATCAAATTATCCTTGAGTATTTTTTATATACCCACAACAGAGTTACAGTTCTCAAGGGTTCTGTGTACCTTTTTCTGTTTCTCTTCAGTCTTGTGGATGTAGATCAAACTTTTTGTTTAAGTCTGGTTTTTTTCTTAGAAACATATAGAATTCCTCTGTTTCATTGAATGACCATCTTCTTCCATGGAAAAAGATGCTAAACTTAGCTGGGTAGTTCATTCGTGGTTGCAGTCCTTGATCTTTTGGCTTCTGGAATATCAGGTTCCAGGCCCTTCTATCTTTTAATGTGGAGGCAGCCAGATCTTGGGTGACCCTTATTGTGGCACCTTGGTATTTAAATTGTTTTTTTCTAGCTGCTTGCAGGATTTTCTCCTTTGTGTGGTAATTCTGCAGCTTAGCCACAATATTCCGTGGTGTTCTTTTTTTAGGGTCTATTTCAGAAGGAGTTCGATGAATTCTTTCCACATCTACTTTCCTTTCTCTTTCTATTATCTCTGGACAGTTCTCTTTGATAATTTCCTGTAAAATAGAATCTAGGCTCTTTTTTTGGTCATAGTTTTCTGGAAGTCCAATAATCCGCAGATTATCTCTCCTAGATCTATTTTCCAGGTCTATAGATTTTCCCAGTAAGTATTTGACGTTGTTCTCCAGCTTCTCATTTTTTTTTTTTTTTTTGTTTTGTTTGACTGATTCTTGGGTTCTCTGTGAATCATTCATTTCTATTTGTTCCATCCTGACTTTTAAGGAGTTATTTTCTTCTTTCACAATTTTTAGTTCTTTTTGTAAATGCCCAATTTCGTTTTTAAATGAATTATTTTGCTCTATTGAATTTTTTTCCATTTCCCTAATTTTTTTTTGAGAATTATTTTCTTTTTCCAATTCAGAAATTCTATTTTCTTGAGACTTTTTTATCTTTTCCAATTCAGAAATCCTACTTTCCTGTGTTTTTTTAACCTTTTCTAATTCACTAATTTTGTTTCCCTGCATCTCCTGTGAATTCTTTATTTTTTCCAACTCCAATTTCAGAACATTGTTATTCTCTATCATAACTTCCCTTTCCTTTCCCCATTTTTCTTCGATCTCCCTCAATTTTTTAAGAGCTTCTTCTAGGAGAGAGTTATGTGATGGGGGGCAGGGATCGTTCCCCTTTAGGTTGATATCTGTTGATTCTCTGCTGTCAACTTCCTCGGGGTTGGATACCCGCTCTTTCTCTGTATAGAAGGAATCTATAGTTTTTCTAGCTTTTTTGCTCATATTTAAAAAAATGTTTTGGGGTCTGTCCCTGGGGTAGGAAATTATTTACTTCTTTACCAGCTTCCTCCCAGACAGGATGGATGCAGCGGCCCCTGCGCCTGAGCTAAGAGAGAGCTCTGGGAGAGAGTTCCCCACCCCCTCCCTGGAGGTGCTTCAGAGGTGATTAGCACTACTGTGCTTTGAGGGCGTAGAATAGTAAAGACAGCACGAAGCCCAGCCTATGTGTCTGGGTGGGGAGTGGATGTCTGCAGCAGGTGACTTGAGAAGCCCCTGTGCTCAAACTGGAAGTGTCTGCCAGAAACCACGGTCCCTAGTTCAAAGGTTCCGCTTCTCTGGGACTTCCTGGAGCTGAGTTCCACTACCTCCAGCTAAGCTAGGCAGTGTGTGTTGCCTTGGGCCGTATCCACCCACTTGTCAATCTCTTAACTATTCTCAGGTGGGAGCTGAGGCCACACCCCCTGGTGCCGAGTCTGCTGAGTCACCCCCAGGATCGGGGAAAATCCAATTTGAGTTTTAAAATATTTTGGCTTTCTCCTCTGAACTGCTAAATAATTAGCAGAGAAGAGATAACAGCCTGTGCCAGATTCCTTTACCTCAGTGGCTTCTCTGATCCCAGAGCCCTTCCCAGCGCAATGGGCGCAGTGTGCCCCTACCCCACCGTCTGTGCTGGTCTTTCTTATTCCTCCCCTGAGAACTGACCTTTCCTGTTGAAACTCCAGATTCTCTTCAGCTGGTAAGTCGTGCTTCCAGTCCTTGTGGTATCTATCAGTCCTGAGTTAATTTTGAGACTTAATTTATCTAATTGGTTGTGAGGGAGTGAGGACGTTCACTGAGTTGTGTGTTTCTTCTCCGCCATCTTGGCTCCGCCCCCCCAATACCCATATTTTTAAAGGAGATGTTTTAATGAGTTAAAGGAGGAAATAATAAAGCTATATTAGTGGAAAACAACTTTTCTGTCCTGGAACTAAATAGAGCTAATAAAAATAAACAAGAAAGAGATGAGGTTGAATAGAATTTTAGAAAAGTTGGATAAGATAGACACTGGAGAAAAGTGAATGTGAACAGAAATGAATACTTTTTCTCAGTGGTATATGGGACCTACACAAACATTTTATTTTTACATAATGTAAAAAACAAATTGAGTAAAGGAATAGGGAAAGATAGGTTCAAATTTAATTGGAAATTAAATATTTAATTATAAAGAATAAGTGGTTCAAAGAGCAAATCAGAGAATCAATGAATATTTTCCTTAAAGATATTGACAACTATAAAATTTACCAAAATTTAAAGAATTCAATTAAAGATAGGGAACAATTTTATATATAAAAGCTCATATTGGTTGTTTGAATGGTTTTTGTCCTTCATTTTCAAAGAAAATCAAAATGACTTCACTATGTTAGAATTAAGTTAGTATGTCTCACTATGGCTCATTAGACCAGTAGGAGCTCTGAATGCTCTTGCACAGGTTGGACACAAATAGTTCTTTTATTTAGGGGGATTCTCTAACTGTACACATATCACATTTCTTCTGAACTACTTCAATTCTGCTTTGCTCAGAAAGCACATCATCTTTTCTTGATGAGGGAATGTCATGTTGGGCAATCCATGTCATATAATAAAATTTAAAGTTATTTTTTAAATATTTACTTAAAATATATTTTAAAATATTTATTTAATTAAAATAATTATTTAAAATATTAATAAATTAACAAAATTAATTTATTAATTAAATATTTATGTAATTAATTTAATAATTTATTTATTTAAACAATATTTATTTTAAAAATAATAATATTTAATTTATATTAATTTGTTGATTTATTAATCATGTTGAGAGAGAAAAATCAGAACAAAAAGGGAAAATCCAAGGGAGAAAAGAAGTGCACAAATATAACATGTGTTGATTTATATTCAATCTCCATAATTATTTTTCTGGATGCAGAAGTCATTTTCTGTCTAGTCTATTGGGATCACTTTGGATCATGGAACCACTCAAATGAATCAAATCTTTCATAACTGATTATTGTATATTCTTGCTGTTATTGTGTGCAATGTATTGCTGATTTTACTTATTTTGCTCAGCATCAGTACATGTAAAAATTTTGGGTCTTGTATCTAGTCATTTTCCAATTCTTTGTTACCACAAAATAGCTGTCATAAACATTTTTGCATATAGGTTCTTTTCCCTCCTTTATGATTTCCTTGGGATACAGATGCAGAAGTGGCACTGCTGAGTCAAAGGATATGCACAGATTTAAAGTCCTTTGGGCATAGTTTCAGATTGCTCTACAGAAAGAATGGATCATTTCACAACTCCACCAAAAATTCATTAGTGCCCCAGCTTTCCCATATCCTCTCCAACATTTAATCATTATCTTTTTCTGTCATTTTAGACAATCTGAGAGGTATGAGATGTTATCTCAAAGTTCTTCTAATTTGCATTTCTCTAATAGTGATTTAGAGAACTTTTTCATATGTTTATAGATGGTTTGGATTTTGTCATTTGAAAATTGACCATTTAATCAATTGGGGAATGCCATATAAATTTGACCCAGTTCTTTATATATTTTAGAAATGAGACTCTTATCATAACAACTGGGTATAATGTTTTGTCCTTGCTTTATACTTCTCTTTTAATCTTGTTTCTATTGATTTTTTTATGCAAAACTCATATAATTTAATGTAATTAGAGTTGTCTTTTCATTTTGCCTTTCATAATATTCTCTAATTCTTCTTTTGTCATAACCTCCCTTCTCCATAGATCTAATAGATAAATTATATCTTGCTCTCCTAATTTATTCATGGTATCATTCTTTATCCTCAAATCATGAACTCATTTTGACCTTCTTTTGGTTGGGGTGTGAAATGTATCTCTGTTTCGAGTTTTTGATGTAATATTTTCTAGTTTTCAGAACAATTTTTGTTAAACAGTGAGTTCATTTTCCAGAAACTGGAGTTTGGTGGTTTGTTAAATACAAGATTACCGCTGACCTTGATTATTGTGTTTTGTGTCTGTAATCTATGCCACTGATCTACCATTCTTTTTCTTAGCCAGTACCAGATGGTTTTGATGATGGCTTCTTTATAATATAGTTTTATATTTGGCACTGCTAAGCTACCATTCTTTGTAATTTTTTTGCCCATTAATCCCTTTAATATTCTTGACCTTTTGTTGTTCCAGATGAATTTTGTTATTATTTTTTCTAGTTCTATAAAATAATTTTCTGAAAGTTTGATTAGTATACCACTGAACAATTAGATTAATTTAGGCAAAACTGTTATTTTTATTATAAGCTTAGCCTATCAATGAGCAATTGATATTTTCCCAAATGTTAGAGTGATAGTTTTATTTGCTCATTGCCTGTTTGAATTCCTTTAATTTCTTTTTTTTTTCTTAATGCTAAACTAATATTTTAGTACAATATTGTACAATAGTGGTGATAATGTTTATGCTTGCTTCACCCCTGATTTTACTGAGAATGTGTCCAGCAATACAAATAATGTTCACTGTTAGTTTTAGATTGATATTATTTATTATTTTAAAAGAATGTTCCTTTTTATCCTTATGCTCACTAGTTTTTTTTTTTTTTTAATTAGGAATGAGTGCAGCATTTTATCAAAAGTTTTTTCTATGTCTATTGTTATGTTTTTTATTGATATGGAAAATCATATTAATAGTTTTCCTGACACAGAATATGCTCTGCATTCCTAGTATGAATCTTAGTCTTATTATATCATCCTGCTGATAATTTTCTATGATTTTTTGTTAATATTTTATTTAAAATTTTTCCATCAACATTCATTAGGGAAATTGGTTTGTAATTTTCATTCTCTATTTTGGTTCTTTTTGGTTTATCTATTAGTACCATATGTGTGTTATAGAAGGAATTTGGCTGGTCTCAGTTTTACCTATTTTTCAAAATAATTTACATAGTATTCAAATTAATTGTTTTTTCAATATTTGGTAAAACTCATTTTTGAATTCATTTAGTCCTGGAGATTTTTTTTATTCAATTCATTAATGACTTGTTCAATTTCTTTTTTTCTAAAATGGGACCATTTAAGTAATATATTTCCTCTTATCTTAATCTTGGCAACTTATATTTTTGTATATATTCATCCATTTTCATTAGATTGTCAGACTTGCTAACATATTGTTGGGCAAAATAGCTCCTAATTATTGTCTTAATTTCTTCTTCATTGATGATAAGCTTGCCCTTTTTATTTTTCATGCTAATGATTTTGCTTTTTTCTTTACTTTTTTCTAATCAAATTAACCAAAGGTTTATCTATTTTGTAAGTTTTTTTTTCCATAAAACCAAGTCCTATTTTTATTTATTCCTTCAATAGTTTTCTTAGTTTCAATTTTATTAGTCTTTGTTTAAATTTTCAGAATTTCTAATTGGGGGGGTTTAATTTGTTTCTTTTTTACCTCTATTAGTTGCATATCTAATTCATTGATCTACTTTTTTCTATTTTATTCCTTTAGCCATTTAGAGTTATAAAATTTCCCCTAAGAACTGCTTTAGCTGCATTCCATAGCTTTTTGTATATTGTCTCATTATTTTCATCCTCTTGGATTAAATTTGGGATTGTTTTTGTGCTTTGTTTTTTGCCCCATTCATTTTTTAGAATTAGATTATTTAATTTTTAATAGCTTTTTAGTCTATTTTTCCATTGTCCTTTATTGAATATAATTTTTACTTCATTGTGGTCTGAAATGGAAACATTTACTATTTCTGTCCTTCTGCAATTGATTGTGAAGTTTTGAATGTCCTAAGATATGGTTGATTTTTGTATAGGTGCCATGTATTGCAAAGAGTATGATGTATTCATTTCTATCTCTATTCAGTTTTCTTCAGAGTTATATCAATTTTTTTAGGATCCTATTAATCTTGTTAGTTTTTTTTTTCTTGTTTATTTTGTGGTTAGATTTGTCTGATTCAGAGAGGGAAAGGTTTATGCACTACTACTAAAATATATATTTAATATCATTACTACTTCATTTTTATAGAGCCCTTTATCAAGATGTATTTTCTTTCTTATCTCTTTTAATAAAATCTATTTTTATTTTTGCTTTATTTAAGATCAGAATTGCTCTTTTTTTTTACTTCAGCTCAAGAATAATAAATTCTGTGTCAGCCTTGTACCTTTACTCTGTATGTATCTTTGTATCAAATATGTTTTTTGTAAACAATATATTGTAGGATTTTGTTTTTTAATCTATTCTGCTATTCATTTTCAATTTTTGGGAGAGTTCATTCTATTTATGTTTATAGTTCTTATTACCACCTCTATTTTCTCCCCGTATATACTTTTTGTTCTCCCTTTCCATCCTGTTCTTAGTAGTGATTTTTTTTAACTGAATCTACTCACTACCTTATCTTCTCTCACCATCCCCTTTTTTTAGTAATGTTTTTATTTACCCATCCTGCTCACTATGTCATCTATTATCACCCATCTATCTTCTCTTACCTTCTTTTTTCTAGTGTTTCTACCCCTCTTATGTCCAGCCCCTCTATTTTCTTTCCTCTTTCTCCTCTTACCACTTTATAGGGTTAGATAAATTTCTATAGCCAATTGAAGGATTAAGTTATTTGCTCTTATGTGTCAATATTTTAACCTCTAAATTTATATATATATATATATATATATATATATATATATATATATATATATATATATACATATACATATATATGCATATATATATAACATTTTAACCTTTAAATTTATGTATATATATATATATATATATATATATATGTATGTGTGTGTGTGTGTGTGTGTGTGTGTGTGTGTGTAGTTTAAATTTTCTGTTTAGTTTTTGTTTTTTCAATAGAAATGATTAAAATCCTGTTACTTCATTGAAGATCCATTGCTTCACCTGAAAGATGAAGCTCAGTCTTACTGTATAGTTAATTCTTATTTGTAACCCCAGGTTCTTTGACTTCTGGAATTTAGCATTCCAGCCTTCCACTCTTTTATTGTAGAAGCTACAAAATTCTAGGCACTCTTACTGTTGCTGGAGAGACTTGCATGAACTGATGCTAAGTGAAGTGAATAGAAGCAAGTGAACATTGGACACAGCAACAAGAAGATATGTGATGGACACACTCTGATGGACATGGTTCTTTTCAATAGTGAGTTTATTTAGGTAATTCAGACCATTTCCAGTAGAATTGTGTTGGAGAGGATCATCTGCATGCAGAAAGAGGACTGTGGCTACTGAATGTACATCACAATACAGTATTTTTCTCTTTTTTGTTCTTTGGCTGCTTTTTGTTTTCTTTTTCATTTTTTTCTTTTTGATCTGATTTTTTTCTGAAGCACAATAAATGTAGAAATATTTATAGAAAAACTTCACAAGTTTAGCATATATTGAATATGTTCTATCTAGAGAAAGGGAGTGGGGGGAAAATGGGATAACAAATTTGGAACAAAGTTTCCAAGGGTGAATGTTGAAAATGATATTTATGTGCATTTTGAAAATAAAGAGCTATTAAATAAAGAAAGCTTTTGATACAATAAACTACACACATTTATTGAAAAATGCTTTCCTAAAACTGATTGCTAATATCTATCTAATACCATTGGCAAGGATTATGTACAATGTAAATAAGATGAAACCTTTTTGATATTGTAAGGAGTTAAAAAAAAGATGTCCAATATCACCATTATTATTTAATATTGTACTAAAAATATTAGATATAGCAACAAGGAAAGAAAAAAAAATCAGGAATTAGAATAATTAGTGAGGAAAAATATCATTTTTGGTAGAAGCTATGGTTGTATGCCTAAAGAATTCTAGAGGATCAATTGTAAAATTAGTAGAGATAATTGGCAACTTTAGTAAAATAAAGCCACATAAATCATCAGCATGTGTCTGCATGTATGCATTTGTCTATCTATCTGTCTATCTATCTATAAGCAAAGCCAGTAGAAGGAGATAGAAAGAAAATTTCTGTTCAAAATTAATATGAACAACAAAAAATACTAGGGGATCTACCTGCTAGTATTAATTTGGAAGCATAGGAACATTTTCACTGAAATAAAATCACAAAAAAAAAATTGGAAAAATACCAATTACTCATGGATATGCTGAGACAGTATAATAAAAATGATTCTACCAAAATATATTTGTCCACATTAATTCAATTATTAAAGCTTATTTTATGGTTCTTTTAAAGAATCATAATGAAAATCTTCCAAGAGAACAAAAGGTCAAGAATATAAAGGAATAAATGAAAAATAATATGATGAAAGGTAGTCCACTTATAGAAGATTTCAAATTGTATTATAAAATGGTGATCATCAAACAATCTGGAAGTGGTCAAGAAATAGAGTGATGGATCAGTGGAGTATCTTAAGTGCACAATACACTGTAATAAATGACCATAGTTATCTAACAATTGATAGATCTAAAGACACAAACTTTGGGAACAAGAAATTACCATTTGAGAAAAAAAACAAAAAACAAAAAACAGATTGCCCATAGTGAAAAATACCTCCATCCACTTCCAGAGAATAACGATTAACTCTAAATTTAGACTGAAGCATCACTTTTACAACTTGTTTTTTTTCATTTTTATAAGTATTTTTTGTACAATGTGACTAATATAGAAATACATTTCATGATGTCATATGTATAATCAAAAAGGATGGTAGAATGGGAGGGAAAGTGAGAATGTGGAACTTAAAATTAAAAAGAAAGTTGTTGACGTTTTATATTTTGGCAAATAGTGAAATAAGCAAAACTATTAAAATTAAAATTATATGCATATATATATCTCACTGTATCAATAACAGTTATATGCTTATAGATAAAAATCATGGCTTACATAGCTTCTATATCCTCTCATAGGATCACATATCGAGAGTTGCAAGAAGGCTCAACAGACATTTAGTCCAAAAATGTCCTTATATACATAAGGAATCTGAGACATAGAGAGTCTTAGGTATTTCTTTGAGGTCATATACATTTACATACATCATATTAGAAGTTTAATTTAAATGTAAATTTTCTTGATTTATTTCCCCCTTTATATCATACTGTTTCCATGGTTACCTAATTCAAAGCTAAACATATAATAGATGCTCAACATATTAATACTTGATTAGTTGGCTATATAGTTTCTGATTCTCTTTAGAAAGGTTGAAGTGACTGTGCAGAGGCACTTATGGAGTCTGGCCATCCTGGTCATTCCATATAAAAGTTTTCTAAATTTGCCTCCCAGTATTACAGATGAAAATTGGCCAATGTGTTCATTTGTATTTCTTTAGAAATATCTTTTTAGTAGACTTTTTCTCAAACTTTAACTTAATTCTTTTGGATGCTTTCCTAATTTGAAACCACTTTTTATTTTTTTAAGAATCTCTTCAAATCCCATTTTCTATATATTTTATTTCAATTCACATATTCCTGTAGCAATTAGAAATTTGTTATTCTTGTTGACATCCTGGAGACAACTTCAAATTGGAGTGCTATAGAAAAGAGTATTTTTCTATACTCAATATGTGAAAGCAATTTTTCTGAGAACTTGTATTTATTTTCCTTTGTAGAAAATTGAAAGAATTATTTTTGTTAAGGTCACATTAGAAATAGTTCCAAGCAACTGCAATAAAGAACCTCTCCAGTGGGTTGGAATGGTTTCCACATCAATTCCATCACAAGGTGACACTGTTCAGAAGTTTCGGCACAATCATCTTGGCCTTTTATATCTCCCCTAAGAGAAAAGGAGAATAAATTAAAGATGGAAAGGAGCCACAGAGACTCATTTTCTAAAGAATGAAACAACTTAGGACAGAGAACTGGAAAAAAATTATCATTTGTATCTGAAAAGTTTGTCTCAGTAGAAGTTTTAAGCTAGAGCAAAAGCTGATGTCAACATAATTGGGTACAGAATGGGCATAGGGATGATGTAGGGAGAGGCAGTGAAATCATTTAGTCAGCAAAACAAATTCTATTGAATGATTAGGCATGCTTGTTTGATTAGGTGGCAATTGTATTTTGAGTTACTTTGAGATGTCACTATACAGGCAGAGCTGAAAGGAAAGATGCTGATTTAACTTACTAAACTGACATAAATTATTCAATCCAAGAAACAGAAAATACTTTGTGTAAATATTCTTGAATTGTAAAGGTCTGGTCGTCTCTAAGTTGTCCTTGGGGACTGCCTTTTCAATTCTGTCCCAGAATAGACTCTTCTTCCTCCAGAGTGCCATCCCAACTCTGTCTCAGAGTAAACTAACTCCTTGCTCAATGTTGTCTTCTTTTATCCTCCCAGAAAATGGAAGAGTGAGAACTCAAGGGCTTGTGGGAAAATTACTTCAACCAATGAACTTGCTCCTTTAAAGGTTGTGTAAACTCCTTTTCATCTGTAAACTCCTCCTTAGAAGCTCATATGTAAACTTCCCTTAAAGGCAGGAACTAAAGGTGTAGAGAATTATTAAGTACCAACTTAGCACTTAGTAAGAACCTAACAACTTTGTGTTTTTGTTTTTGTTTTTTTTAATCACAATATAAAATAAATTCTCTAGAGGCCAATGCATATTTCTTACCAGCATGTGGTAATTGACAAAGCAAAGGATCTCATATTTTGAATAGTGGGTGTTGCTGGAAAAAAAAAACCCACATGATTTGGGGCTTTTTTATTACTTGATTAAAAGAATAATACAATGAATGCTCTGCAGGTGTGCACATAGGAAAACAAGTATCCTCCCTTTATAGAGGCAACATCTTACAAAGTTAAGATAAAGTAAAGAGGTAGACATCACCACATAAAAATGACCCTATTTAAATTAAGTGTTTGTTTTATTTTGTTTCCCAACATACAACTTTATTTCTTTATTTAATTAGGTAAGTATTTGAAAAAAAAATTAATAATCTCTTCAGCAATCTCTTCAGCAATATGGATTGTAGTTCCTCTATGATCATTCATTCTTTGTGAATTTTGTTTTTCATTACTCTAGGAAATCTTCCACAGGAATATCACAAAATAATTAGAGTTTTCTTCTCATTATCTTGATATTAATTAATACATTTCCATCATATGAGTTGTCCATCAGTTTATGCTTTGCTCTGACTGCTAGTTCATATCCTTCCTTTCACTTCTTGCCCCAGTCATGTGTCCTTCTGATAATACTTGAGCAGAAATAAAATAAAAGGAAGTGAGTAGCCTTGATGACTGGAAGAGCTTGAAAACTTTACACTTGCTTCTAGTCAAGTAAAAGTGGATAACGGGTTGGACAAGAGAAGAGATTCATGTGAGTTATATTAGGTATTCTTTACAAAGACAACTCTGAGTTTCTGGAGCCTTTAATATATCAATTCTAATGTCTCTAATGTGGTTGACAAATAAACTGAGTAAAGCTTTGAAGGAATTTAGGAGGAGAAAAAAGTAGAAAACCTCTTAGTCCCTGTCATATTTGAGTAGATAAATTGGGAAGTGACAATGCTTATGCTATCACTGGCTCTCACCACAACAATAAATTTTATGGGTTTTTCCTGCTTTGGATGTGTGTATCATGCCTCACTTTATGTAGCCATTATTCTGTTTTCTCTTTAATCACATCTGAAACCATGTCAGGAAAGTATATGAAATCAATCACCTTTAGCTTAATGTGAACTTAACTCAATGTATGACCTTCCCAGAGACTTTTATATTTTAGATCTTAACTCTACATAATGTATGTATTACAAGAATAAAAGTCATCATTAAACACATATATAAGTAGCTGTTTTAGTGAGTAGAGGGGATACATTTTCTGTGCCTTTGAAATTCCTTATAGAAAGTTGTGATTCCTATTTATTTTACTGAATATATATATATAGATATATACATATATACATATATACATATACGTATATATATGTGTGTGTGTTGTGTGTGTGTGTGTGTGTGTGTGTGTGTGTAGATCATAACAATGTCAAAATAAAAAGAAAATCCATACTCCTAGAAGAATATGACTTTTGCCATAGCACTCATCTGTCCTCCTTTATTCTGAATTTCTTACACAAATTCTCTATCTCCATGAAGCTGGCTTTTCTATAATCCATTCCCTAGCGAGGTGTTTATAATAATAACAGCGGGTACCTCTATAGTATTTTATATGCATCACATTTAATATTAGTGATATGAAGAAAATTATATTATCCTCACTTTACAGATAAGAAATCTTAGTTAAAGAGGGTTTAACTGACTTAAAGCTAGTAAGTATCTGAGAACAATATTCACCCCAATTTAAATGGAAATTTGGAGTTTGCATGTTGTTTTACCCCACTAGAAATGAAACTGCTAAAAAAGTGTAAAGAATCTGCAAAGTGAAAATGACAGCTCCCAAAGGCCACTTGAGATTACATAAAGAGGTCTCTTTTCACTAATGTGCTTCCCTGTCATTGTGTTCAACAACCTGAGTCCTTTGGTTCCTGGCTGGGATGAGTCTTGCAAAATTAGACTATATTGGCTCTTTAATCCCCAGATCAAGAATCAAATACTGACATTGTAGACAAAGCTCACAATAGGGATTAAGCAGGCAATAAGATTACAGTTAGCTATTGAAAAGAGAACATTTTAAAGACTATCCTTTGAAACCCAGTTTTCTTTTATGCTTATCAAAATCTTTAAGTGGGATCAAAGAGAAAAAATTTTATTGAAGTGAATGAAATGCAGTTCTTCCCACATATCATTTAAGTTGATGCCCTCCCAAGATGTCCCTTTCCATTATGTTTTTGGAAGAAACTGAAGGAACATGAATTGTATTACTCCTTAGCATTCTTTAATTCCTTCTCAAATTTTTACCTTCTTCTCCACAAGAATTTTACTTAATAGTAGCAAATATCCTTATAATAGAAAATATTGTCACCTTGAAGATGCCATGCTCTAATGAAAAAGTATCAAACACTGAGCCCACAGCACTCCTGTGGTGCAATATGAACCAAATTTGACTTAGATTATTAAGTGTTTTTCAGTTTTTTTTTTTTTTTTAATCTGTGAAGCTAAGAAGTTCAGTGGATAGAATTGGGCTTGAAGTTAAAAAGACTCATCTTCCCAAGTTCAAATCTGATTTCTGACACTTCTAGCTTTGGGACCCTGGGCAAGTCACTTACCTATGTTCACTTCAGTTTCCTCATCTGTAAAAATGAGCTGGAGAAGAAAATGGCAAATTACTCCAATATCTTTATCAAAAATAAATAAATAAAACTAAATGGAATCACAAAAATTTATTCATGTTTAATATGACTGAGCACTGAAAACAGTAACTAGAAAATATCATCTCCACAACAGGTTTGAACATATGTATTAATAAATATGGGGCCCATAGGAATCCTTATCTATGGATGGCATTTGATAACAGTATCCCATACCACCAATTAATCCAATTCTCTAAACCTAAATCTAGAGGTGTGTGAAACCTGATATTTCAGCAAAAGGTCAGCTTTAGGTGTTGAATTACCACACTATGGTATTATCAATATGATTATCATATAGCAGACATGGATTATTTGTGAATGGAGAAAGTACCAATCTTTTTGTTATTATAATTTTTAGGGCTTACATAAGGTTGATAACCCCATAACGCCTTTCTTATTCACATCATTAGGGCCTGGAAATTCTCTATCTATATTTTGTGCTTTATCTCTTTAACTCATGACTGATTCCTATTAAATGCCAATATCTCTAAGAATAGTAGTCTTTTACTGTTATGAATAAACTGCATTAATTTTACTGTGCCCATATGAAACAAAGAAGAATGTAGACAACGTAGAAGAACGTAGAGATATAAAATATGATGTAAAATGAGGTATACAGAATATGCCCAATGGTTGTAACAATGGAAATGAAAACAACAAGAAAAAATATAAAACTCAGTGGAGCATAATCATAATGTCCAAACTTGGCCTTGAGGAAGGGAAAAAAGTATTTCAATATAGATATGGGTGTGGAGGTTTAGTGCACTACAAACAAGTTTTGGATGATGCATTGTTTGTTTTGTTGAACTGTTAATTGATTTATTTGTTATTGTTGTTCTTTATGATTTAAAAGCATATTCACATCCTATAGGATTTCATTTGAGGATGACTACTTTTTGAGGGAGGTTGACAATTACTTTCCTCATTTGATAAATGAAGTCATATTGAGGTTTAGAGCTACATAGCTTTATGACTTCTAATCCAATGTCTTTTATTCACTAAATTTATATTCTGAAGTCTTTATTATGGGCTCCAGACAGAAGGAATTTCTAGATCATGTGGGAATGAGATAAGGCCAGTGATGTCTCAATTCTTCTTAAACACCAAAAATATTATAATTCTGTTTGTGGCAGCCTTTTTTGTAGTTGCAAGAAACTGAAAACTGAATAGATACCCATCAGTTGAAAATGGCTGAACCAGTTATGGCATATGAATGTTATGGAATATTATTGTTCTATAAGAAATGATCACTAAGATGATTTCAGAGAGGATTTATCTTCTAATTCTGTGATTGTTTGTAGTCTGTTGTATGATAGTGTTCAAGTATCTTAACTTCTTCAACATGTAAAAATGACTGACAAGCTAAATTAAGATTATAAAATTTAGACTTTGAGACCTTTTATTCTAAATATTCCTTTTATACTAAGGCCTGATGACCAGGGAGAATCAGGAACTTGTTAAAAATTCATTCAGGTAGTAAGTAGAAAAATTGGAATGTGAATCTTTATCTCCATCTTCAAATCCTACTATAAACTATAATAACTAAGGAGAAGCAGCATTATAAAGTAGAAATAATGCAAGACTTGAATTCAACCTTGGTACAAATCCTATTCCTAACACTTACTACATAAGTGGCTTTGGGCAAATTATTTAACCCCTCTAAGACTTATTTTTTCCATCCATATAATATAACCATAGAATAATAATGTACCTTTATAATAAAGCTATAGTGTCTGGCCCACCAGGTTATGGTAAGACCTTGAGGAATTAATGTATATTAAATTATGAAAACATCAAATGACTATATAAACAGAAGTTATCTGTTTTGGAAAGTGTTTTAGAAATTTAAATTAAGAGTATCTCAATGCTATATAACAACAAAAAGAACAATAACAACAGAATTGAGAATATATCAAAATTAAGAATATTATGTATTCTTATTTATTAGACTAGGATACTTCCTTGTAATGGAAGACATTTAATTGAAACTCAATGACTTTGTGTTTATTTACTGTTTGGGGGAAGGATTAAAGAAGATAAACTGATAAAAATTTGCTATATATTTTTCTCACCCAGCTGCCTTAAAAGGAATTATATGCAGGGGTAAGTACTGAAGTTAGGAACAAACTTTTGGGGACATATACAAATTTGGTCTAAAGCAAAACCAAAGTGGGCCCTACAAACTTACAGATTGTGCAGATAAAAGATGAGGTCTGAAACCATCATGGGATTTAGTTATAGAAGAGAAGGCTTTATTCTCTCTTACTTGAGACTATAAGAAATTTGTACCTCTTTACCTTTTCTACTTTCCCTTGTCCAACCTCAGAAAGAAATTTCCATCAATGATGTGAGTGATGATTTCATTCTGAGTTCTACTTCCATTAAAATTGCTGACTATTTTGCTTAGCTACAGAATTCACAAGGGTCTTTCAGGTTCTCTTGCCCTTATCTTCTCTACAATACTCTCCCCCTTAATTCCTCTCCATTTAAATTTTAGTATTTGGGGAATGGGAGGAACAAAATAAAACATGAAAATAAACACAGCATTAACAAAAGGCTAATGAACAAAATAACTATAAAATTATAGGAAAAAAGGCTCTAAAATTGTCAGTGAATAAAAATATACATTGTAACTTGAATATACCCAAATTACCACATAAAGTGGCCTCATTTAAATAATACAACAAAGATATGCTGTCTGGGAGCTAAAAATGTGTAGGAGACTTCTGGGACTTCATTTTGTTCTCCCAGTGTTGGGCATGTTGCTCTCTCTGTGAAATATGTTAAAGCTGGATAGAAATGAATTCCATTAGTATTTAAATAAAAGTATTAATTTATGTTGTTATTTCTTGGCCAATTATATTAGAAATTACAGTGTTTAGCTGAGGACAATCAGTTCCCAAGAGCTATAATTTTGCCTGCAGTGGGTAGGAGACAAATACAATAACGAGCACAGCAGCACTCAGGATTAGCATTTCCCCCCTGCCATACAGGAGGTTAAATATATCATTCTGTAAATAAAGAATCAGAAAGTGCAAACCTACAGATTTTCAAATTTTATAATTGAGTCTTGGTAACTGAAAAAGAAAAAAAATCAAGACAAAACGCATCTTTCACCCTATATCCACTTCTCTACTTAATTGCTCACTGTGTAATGAAACCAATCTTCAGATCATTCAGATTGATATCCTTGGAATAATATCAATCTAATTCCCCCTCATTCAAACATTAAGCTTTCAAATCTTGCTTTTATTTCCACAATATTTCTTTGTTTCATCTACTATAGCATTTTAATTATTCTTCACTATCAGCAAATTACTTGAATTTTCCATGTAATTGAAATGTAACATTTTACCAATCCTTTTCATTTTTAACTCACAACTCTCATTTATTGGATACTTGCCTCTTCTTATTTCTTTCCCCTTCATATATTGGAGCTTCCAAAATCTGGGTGGGGCTCTATTATCTAATCATTTCTTTGTTTTACAAAACATTTATCTGCATTTATTCTCTATTTAGAGAGACAAAACAGTATGAAACATCTACCTGTTCCAAGGGGACTTTCTTTATGTAATCCACTCTGGTTACTACAATGCTTTTGATCTGGAATAGAAGCTGAAGTCAAGATAAATATGAGGACATGGCCGAACATTCAGAAGAGGAAGAAAATAGTAGCCAATATTTATTCTCAGACTTTTAATCTCATGTTATTTTCACAACTTCCATGAAAGATAAATGCTATTGTTATCCTCATTTTACAGTTGAGAAAACAAGTTGAGCAAGGTTAAATTATCTGATGCATTATGTAGTATCTACTATATATGTAATAAATGTTTGAGGCAGGGTTTAAATCCAGGTCTCCCTGACTCCAAATTTAGCATTCTACTATGAGTATTCCCTAATTGTCTAAAAATGAAAGTAGGCTGGGAATGATGATTACTACTGTTTGTCCTTCATTTTGAAGGTGACCAAAGTCATCATAGGGCAAATGACTTGTGCATGAATTAGCTTTAAGTTATACAAAGTTTTCAGCCATATTTTCTTTTCTAGGGTCCTCAAACCTGTGACAAGACAAATGTTAAGTCTACTGGCGATGGTCTAGAATGCAATGGATAACCTTTACATCTTTAATAACTACACAGAATATGCTTTAGTGACTTTCATAGTCATTGTAACATTGTTTTCAACCACCCATTTCTCCAAGAGAAATCTTCACATGCTTGGGATAGATATCTCCCTAACTCATGGATGGATTTGTGGTTGTCAGTTACCCCCAACCTAGTTTAGCTCATTTGCTGAGGGTAAGGGAGGAGGACTGAAATCATTTGCTGATGATAGATTAAATGGCTCTGCCAAGGAGGAAGAGAGGCATTTAGACCTCATTTTCTTCATCTGTGAGACAAAATATTGAGCTAGGTGATCTCTAAAGTCCATATTAACTTTAAAGGTGAAAAAGGCATAGGAAAAGCCTAGATGTGGAATCTAAGATCCTAGGTTTAACATTTCTTTCCATAATTTACTACTTAAAAGATGAGGGTCAAGAGACTGAAATCAAAAGTCTGACTTTTCTATGATTCTTTGTAATTTGCAAATGTCTGTTCTACAGACATTATTTTATCTAATTCTAACCCAAACAAATCAGCTATAACTTAGAAAGATTATGTACACTGGATAGATTATAAAACTAAGTTTCCATAAAGTTGAAGTGAAAATGACTATTAAATATCTAAGTTAGAGTTTGAACTCATTTTTAGAATAACTACAAATCTATTATATCATAACTCTATAAACTGCCAAATCCTTATCTACAAAATGAGAGTTGTGAGTTAAAAATGAAAAGGATTGGTAAAATGTTACATTTCAATTACATGGAAAATTCAAGTAATTTGCTGATAGTGAAGAATAATTAAAATGCTATAGTAGATGAAACAAAGAAATATTGTGGAAATAAAAGCAAGATTTGAAAGCTTAATGTTTGAGTGAGGGGGAATTAGATTGATATTACTCTAAGGATATCAATCTGAATGATCTGAAGATTGGTTTCATTACACAGTGAGCAATTAAGTAGAGAAGTGGATATAGGGTGAAAGATGCTTTTTGTCTTGATTTTTTTTTCTTTTCATTCTTTTCTTTTTTTTCAGGGGGAGAGGGGAGATGGCAAATGGAATTTGAGATGCCTATGGTATGTGAGGTGGAGATATTTAGCAGGCCCTTGAGATAATACTGCAATTCCACAAAGAGATGAAGACTGGATACGTAGATTGCAATAACACTTTATTATTATTTTTACATTTTTCTTTATTATAAATATGATAAATTTAACCAAACATAAATGTTTCTATATACAAAGAACAGAAAAAGAAAATTATATATGGCAACATAGGCCTCCATTATGTAAAATATTTTTTCAAAGTTTATTTTATACTAGGCTCAAAGGGTTATCAAACTGTGCATGCCCTTTGATCCAGCAGTGTTTCTATTGAGCATGTATTCCAAAGAGATCTTAAAGGAGGGAAAGGAACCCACATGTGCAAAAATATTTGTGGCAACCCTTTTCATAGTGTCAAGAAACTGGAAACTGAGCAGATGCTCATCACTTGGAGACTGGCTGAATAAGTTATGGCATATGAATGTTATGGAATATTATTGTTCCATAAGAACAGGATGATTACAGAGAGGCCTGGAGAGACTTAAAGGTACTCATGCTAAACGAAATGAGCAGAATCAGAAGATCATTATACATGGCAATAGTAAGATTATACGATGATTAAATCTGATGAATATGGCCCTTTTCAACAATAAGATGATTCAGGCCAGTTCCAATGATCTTGTGATGAAGAGAGCCATCTATACCCAGAGAGAGGACTATGGGAACTAGGTGCAGGTTACAAAATAGCAATTTCACTTCTTTTGTTGTTGGTTGCTTGAATTTTATTTTCTTTCTCATTTTTCTTCCTTTTTGATTTGATTTTTCTTGTTCAGCAATGTATGCCTATATTCTATTTACATACATTTTACCATGTTTAACATATTTTGGATTATTTTCAAGTGGGAGTAAGGGGAATAAAATTGGAACACAATGTTTTTCAAAGATTAGTGTTGAAAAGTATCTTTGCATATGTTTTGAAAATAAAAAAGTTTCAATAAAAATAAATAAAAAAATATGTTATATCTAATGTATTTTCAATGCTGATGATAGTCTGAATTCCCTCCTGAAAGACCTTCTGCTTTAGTATTTTTCATACTTTCTTTCCTTTTTTTGATGTTACTATAATTATTCCTGCAGTCATTTATATTCCCTAAAATGAGAAAAAAAATAAAAACTTCCTTGTGACAAGTCTAGTCAAGTAAAAGAATTGACTAAATTCAAAGATATTTAATTTGACATTTCTATTTTATTACCTTTCTTAGATTTTTCCACTAAATAAATAAATGTCATGGAAATTAGAAAGAAAATAGATAACTGCAGAAAAATATTTGCAAAACATTTATTTAATAATACTTTAATAACCAAGGTATTATACATACATATATATATATATATATATATATGTATATATATACACACACACACACACACATATATATATATATATATATATATATATATATATATATATACACAAATATTTAGAACAAAAAACAAATACCTACAACAACAACAAAAAAAAAACATTTTCCAATAGAATAGATACATTAAAAGCTCAAGTATGTTAATGAGCAATTATCAAAAGAAAAAAGGCAAGCTATCAGTAATCACATAAAAATCATATAAAATCACTTAAAAACAGTCTATAATGTGAGTAATTCAAATTAAAACAAGTTTAATTCTCTCCCTATATTCATCAGATTGGCAATTGTGACAAAAATGAAAATTATTAGATGGATTATGGGATGACAGGTACATAAAAGCTCTGTGTTTGGGCTGGCCACTGCACAAAATAATTTGATACTATAGCTCCAAAGTTCCTAATTATGGAATTAGGACAATTAGGACAACAATATTACTAACAGTTATTTACATAGAAAGTTCAAAAAGAGAAGAAAGGATCTTTATATGTAAATTTGTAGCTGTATATAAATAACTATATCTATACATGAAAAATGTATGCTTAGCAATTGAAGATAACAGTGCAATTTAGGTTGTGTGAATATATATGCAAACATATTTTGCTATGGGACATGATAAAATGTGTTTATCTTTATAAAGATGATCTTTGGAAGTTGATGATGTCATCAAGACAAAGTGAGGAAATAACGGTATACTGGTATATGTGAATGGTGAACTTACAAAGAGATCTGAAAGTAGCTACCAAATAGAAGAACCACAATAGCATTGTCATAAAACTCAAAGAATAGAGAATCATAGAGAAGAAGAGAATGCACAATAATTATCAAATATCAAAGTGGAGGTGAACTGAGAAAGGCTGTTGGATCTCACAAGAGATACTTACTAACCTTGAAAAGAGCTGTTTCAGTCAAGAGGAATGGCAGCCTGTTTGAAAGGAGTTGAGAAGTAAATAGGAGATAAAATAAATAATAATAAATATAGACTGTTTCCCTTCCACCTCTCAGAAAAGCTAGTGAAAATAGAGGATATTAATATTAGTGCATGCTAGAGTAAGTTGAACATATACTTTTTAAAACAATGAATAAATCTAGTCACATTTTCAGAAAACAGAGGAGAAAATCTGTAATAAAGAGGTACTAGGAGTTAGAACAGCAGAATGAAAGATCAAAAGGGTACATTAAAGAGATGGAAAAATATAGGATAGAGGGCACACAACTGTTGGTTCAATAAACATCTAAAAGTGAGTAAACTTAAGAGCAAATAAAAAGTAATCAGGGGGAATATAGTAATATTACTTATAAAAAAAGAAATGTATTTCTTATTAAATTAAATATTTATTAAGTTAAATTTATCATTATCACATTATTGCTGCATCTTTTAATCAAATTTATAAATTCAATTTATTTAATAAATATTATTAGTAGATAATTTTATTTATCTAATGAGTTAATGAATGCTATGTCATTATTTTCAAGAAATTTGAGTGTGTATATATGGAGAATTAGGGTAAACTGATTTACTTTATCAAGTAAGTGTCTTACAGGGAGGAAGTTGAGTCTTCCTGACTTCAGGCCTAACACTTTATCCACTCTGTTACCTGGTTGCCTTATTGTAGATCATACAATGATTAACCAACACTAACATCTCAAAACATGAAGAAAAGCAAATAAGAAAGAGGCCTACAAAGGAAGCTATGAGCTTGTGTCATATAGGATGCTTTTTAAACACACACCTATGTGTAAAATAAAACATATAGTAACAAATTGCATTATTTCCCCCCTTTTATGCTCTCTGTACTGCTTTTTGTGCTGAAATCTTAAAATGATTTATTGATCTCCTCGTCAAGTCTTCTTTAGACTACATTCCTGACTTTAGGTTTTTCAACTCCACAGAAGTCTCTTCACCTGAAAAACACATTCTATCCTTGAACTCCTCATTCTATCCTTTCAAACCTCCATTTAGAAGATTCATTAGACAGTAATATATTTCCCCCCTTCTACTGGCTGCATTCTTGGTTCTCCAGATCTTATCTACAATGTCTGTATGTGGGAACTTTCATTTCTCATTGTTGCCTATATTTACCATCTCAATGGATAATTGAATTCTATCTGCTGACATTTTGACATCATTGCTGTATTCTAGCTTAGTTCCTTCCTAGGGCGCACCTATTCAATATTAAAAAAATTAATAATAATGATGCAATAAAAAATAAAGATTTTTTTACCCTTTTTCAAACCTTCTAAGTAGGCTTCTACTTGATATGGGAATACAATCAATAAAACAAAATAAAATCTGCTGTAATATGAATTCTATCATAGATCTTGAAAGATAAATGCAATTTGGTTTTTTTTTTTAGGAAATTGGGGTTAAGTGACTTGCCCAGGGTCACACAGCCAGGAAGTGCTAAGTGTCTGAGATCAGATTTGAACTCGGGTCCTCCTGACTTCAGGGCTGGTGTTCTATCCACTGCGCCACCTGGCTGCCCCAATAAATATAACTTTAATGGATACAAAAACAAATGAGAAAAATATACAACAACATGAACAATGTCCTATCGGTATTCTATAGAGACTGAAATTAATAGAACGTTGGTTTAAACATTGTAGCTTTCCTTTTCAGTACCAAATCATATACATCTTGGTATTAATTAATATATATCTTTTGCCAGATCAAACCAAATGACATATGCATTCAAAATAAAAGTTATTTTGTGTGCAGAATAGAAAAGTAATGACAAGAAATTCCAATTTTCATTTGGCACTGGCTACTACCTTTATCTTAGAGCTAGCACAAAACTAGTTCAGGCTCCCAATTAAGTCCTCTGTTTCCACAACAAAAATGAAAAAAAAAAAAAAGGAACTTGAAATGGTTCTAGAGAAATTTTAAAGTAGCTTTAGGACTGCTAACTATTCAACACAATCTGTGGCAAGAGTTGACATCACAGGTGATTATCTTCATGCAGAAACTTCAATACAGGTTTTGCTTACCTTTCTCAGTGTTGTACCCATGATTTAGATTGGATCAACCTTTCTGCACTGTAATCTATTCCATCAGGCCCCAAAGTGTTAGTATAGTCTAAGTGTGTCTATAATTTTCCTTTTATCTCTCACATTCCAATTTTTGAGTCAACCTGCCTAATAACATATTTTAGTCTATACTCTAGAAGCAGTCAGATTACATGTTGAGTGATATTATCCTTTTATGTTGCTCATTCACAGGCTTGGGGAGGTGAAATACAAAGATAATTTTCTGTAGTGAATGAGGTTCTCTCTGTTATGTGTATTGTGGGGACATGGATTCACAGGCATTTAATCTCTCTGTACAATGCATTAGAGGAAGAGACTCTTATAGATAGAAGACAGCTTGAAGTAAAAAGGCATATGGAAAGAAATAGCTCAGAGACATGAAATCAGTAGCAGAATAAGAAACAAGAGTCACTGTTATTGAATTTTCTTTATCCTTGATGAGGTTAAGCTGTTTACATAAAAGTCCTTAATGGACATTTTCTCTTCATATTTTCTAATAGGATGAGATAAATCCAATCAGGTAGACATATATAGCCTCTTAACACTAGAAAATTGTCTCATTTAGGAAGCTTTGTCCTTTTTCTAAATGCAACTGGAACTTTAATGAGGAATTTAAATGGTTACCATAAAAAAGAGATGTAGAAAGAAGAAAAGCACTAGGTAGCTTTCTGTTCTTTACTTTTCTTCACCGGTGAATAAGGATAGGGTAGAAGAGATTTGAAAGGGGAAACCCTGACCACTACAGTCACATAGAGAAACTATACTTAGGGTAGGGAATTAAGATTTCTTCTCAGGAAATGATCCTGAGAAACATCTATAAATATGTTGTCAGCATGTGCAGAAATCCAGGAAATATAAAGACTAAGATAAAAAAAAATTCATTCTTATCCAAAGTTCAGGGAAAAATATGTATTTAATTTCATTGAACAGGACCATCTCGTAGCACATAAACAACTGCAAGTACATTGCATCATTATGCTCTAATAAAAAATAATTAAAACAAGGAAGTCTCCAGTGACAAGTGCCAAAATGTATCAAAGGGCCAATAAAAAGGTTGTTAATGAGGTGCTCTGGAGAGAAATGTGCTGACCAAGATATTTCCCTGGCTGTTTCAGCCTGTAAAAGATATAGAGTGTCAATGAGAAATCAGCTTAAGATGCATTATATTCAAGAGCTTTCCCTTACATATGTTTATAGTTTTTTTTTTAACTATTTCTTTTTTGTTATTTAACAAAAAATTTACCTGTTTCTCACTAAATGTACTAGAATAAAAAGAAACACCTGTTTGTTAAAGAAAACCATTTTTCACTAGATAAATGTACTGTCTTATATGGAGGAACATTTGGGTGTGATAAAATAGAGAGGTTTACATTTATGTCATTCAATATAACTAGGAAAAAATGAAATCCTCACTTACAGAATATTAGGAATGTGTAATAAAATTGTTTCTAGTACTCTGAGGCAGTGACTAGTTTTAAGCATGAAACTTTGAAATTGTTGCTGTATAAGGCACTTTCGATCTATGAACAGGGTAATTATAGATAGTTCTTGATAAGACCAGAGCATAGGGGAAAAGAAGAATCAAGGAGCAGATCAAATCAACAATCACAGTGTTTTGAGAAATATCATATTGGGGAGTTGACAAGGGATAAGCATAAGGACTAAATATGTGATTTCATTTATAAAGGGTGATTTATTTTTATCAGTGAAATATAATTCATTCTCTTTTGCCAAAAGCACCAAAAGGTCATGTAAGTTGACAAAAGTTACACATCCAGTTTCACTTGCCATAACACATATTATTATTATACTGTGTAAGTTTTCCATTCATTTGAATTATTTTAGTGATTTTTTTAAATTAAGTTTTTTAAGCCTACTTTTGCATTTGGCCAGTTGTACTTTTAAAGTTGTTTAGATCAGTGGACTTCCCTCCCCTCATCTCATCACAATTTTCCCAATTCTATTTTTAAAGGAATTGTTCTTCCATTTTGCCAGATTTATTTTAAAGAAGACATTTTCTTCTATATTTCTTTTCTATATTGCCAAATTTATTTTATAAATAGTTGTTTTCTTTATTCAAGCTGTTGACTTTTTTTTTCTTATCTATCAGAATTCTCCTGCATAGCTCTCATTTTGTTTCCCCATTTTTCTTCTACCTCTCTTTTAATATCTTTTTGAGCTGGAGACCTGTTCATATCCCCTTGAGGCTTTAGCTGGAGATATTTTCCCTTTGCTGTCCTCTTCTTGGTTTGTTTTCTGATCTTCCTTCTCCCCTTAGTAGTTCTCTATGGTCAGAGCTGTTTTTGTTTTTTGCTAATTTTTAAAGATTGAGTTCTGCTTCTAGGGCAGAGGAGCTTCCTCTGCAGGATGACAGGGGCTTCTCACTAACTGTATTTCCCTGCTGTACTGGGTGAGCCTGACCAAGTCGCACTTGTCATGATGAGGTAAACGGGTCACAATTTGCCTTCTGCAGTTGTTTGGGGGGTCTCTCACCTGGTCTGCTGATGCACTGGACTTATGAACAAGGACAGAGTAGCCTTCACTGCTGTATTTTGGCTTAGAACTTCTCCCTAGATTCCCTGCTATGTGAATCTCTGGGACAGGCTTTCCCACACTGGACCTACCTACACCACACCTGTAATAGGTCTCTTTCCTCTCTGCCCAAATAAGACATATCTTTCCTAAAATCATTCTAAGATACCTTAAGTTGAAAAATTCTTGCACTCCAAATATGTATGGGTTCTGTCATTCCAAAATCCATTCAGAGGCTTTATCTAGTGTTGGTTCTGAGGGAAGAGCGGAAGAGCTCAGACAATACCCTGGCTAGTTCACCATCTAGGCTTTGCCTCTCTATTTAAAAATTACAAGCTTATATAAAGCAATTTGTCTTGGCAGTAATGTTCAAATAATTTTTCTTGACACAGTTTTGTTGATATATTGCAAAATTATGCTCATATATTATCCTCTTGAATATTTTAAAATTTTATAGTAAAAAATTTCAGTGAACAAATATGAACTATTGGTATTCAATATTTCATACTGTAATAAGAATTGAAGTGAATATAGATTTTAGATGTCCACTGTTATTTTTATTAACTCTCTTCATGGAATTAATGAACTGAATAACAGTTTCCTAAAGGCCATTCATTTTAAAAGTCACAAATTCTTAGATTTTAATAAAGTCACCTATTCCCAACTATACCTTAAAACAAATTCCTTCAGTTTTCCCATTAGACAGGTGGTTATTTTGTCTTGGTTTAAACTACTGTAGTAATGAGGAACTCAGCACACTTGAAACAGTATTTTTTTTAAATTAAGTCCCCTAATTTTGGGGGACTTAAATTATTAAGAAACTTTCTTTATATAGAATTAAAATGTCTCCTTTACCTCCTTCATTACTTTTTGTTTTGCAAGAACAGCTCATGTTTTTTTTTTTGTTTGTTTGTTTGTTTGTTTTTATTTTGTTTTGTTTTTCTGAATGTCTTCTCCTCAGTATGATATACCTAAATGCAACAAGGTTCTAAGACTTCAAAGCAAAATAATTGCTATGCAAATTAAATTTAAATAGAAATCAAGCAACAAGCATTTAAGTACCACTATGTTATGTACTTAATATTGGTGCTGAGGACAAAAAGACAAATGTCAAATAATGTCTACTTTTACAAAGTTTACATTTACTTGGAAATCTGTCACCCCTGGATGATGTATGGCTTGGTAAATTTATGAAAATAAGTCCTCACACATGTCTTAGTTAATAATGATGAAAATTACCAGTATTGGTGTTTAAAGACATGTAGTGTGTTGTCAAATGCATCTTTGCAACATTTCGAGCTTAACGGATCATACAACACTTTACCGTCTATTGGTACATTTCTTTGAACATCTAAAGGAACTTCCATAAAATTAAAAACATAGGATAAGGAAAAAACTCTGATGTTTAATTTCACATTCTTCATCTTTGTTGCTATTATAAGTTACACTCATTTCTCAGTGTTCCTTTTCTGGGTGTAGCTGATTCTGTTCATCATTGATCAATTGGAATTGGATTAGCTCTTCTCTATGTTGAAGATATCCACTTCCATCAGAATACATCCTCATACAGTATCATTGTTGAAGTGTATAATGATCTCCTGGTTCTGCTCATTTCACTCAGCATCAGTTGATGTAAGTCTCTCCAAGCCTCTCTGTATTCCTCCTGTTGGTCATTTCTTACAGAACAATAGTATTCCTAAAGTCCTCATTTCTAAAATGTATAGATAATTGACTGAAATTAATAAAAATATACAAGCCATTCTCCAATTGATAAATGGTCAAAGGACAAAGCAGACAACTTTCAGATGAAGAAATAGGAAGCATTTCTAGTTATATGAAAAATGCTCTACAGCACTATTAATCAGAGAAATGCAAATTAAGACAACTTTAGGGTACCACTAGGGTACTCAAATAGGCTAAGATTAAAGATAAAGATAATGATGATTGTTAAAGGGGATGTGGAGAAATTGGGATACTAATACATTGTTAGTGGAGTTGTGAACTGATCCAGCCATTCTTGAGAACAATATGGAACTAAAGTCAAAGGGCTATCAAATTGTGCATATCCTTTGATCCAGCACTATCTCTCTTAGGCCTGTGTCCCAGAGAGATCATAAAAAAGGGAAATTTTACTCATGTGTAAAAAATGTTTGTGGAAGCCCCTTTTTTAGTGATAAGGAACTGAAAACTTTGTGGATACCCATTAGTTGGGGAATGGCTGAGTTAGTATATGAATGTTATGGATTATTGTTCTATAAGAAAGAATTGGCAGGATGATTTTAGAAAGACCTGGAGACACATTCATGAATTGATGCTAATTGAAGTCAATAGAACCAGAAGTACATTGTACACAGCAAAAGATTATATGATGATCAATTGTAATTGACATGGTGTTTTTCAACAGGTAGATAATTCAGGCTAGTTCCAATTGTCTTATTATGATGGAGAGAGCCCTCTACAGCCAGAGAGAGAACTGTGGGGAATGAATATGGATGACAACATAATATTTTCCTTTTTTGTTTTTGTTGTTGTTGTTGTTTCCTTGCCTTTTGTTGTCTTTGTCATTTTTTCTTTATGATTTGATTTTTCTTGTGCAGCGTGATAAATGTGGAAATATGTATAGAAGAATTGCACATGTTGGATTACTTGCCATCTGTGCAAGAAAATAAGGGGAAAGGAGGGAGAAAAAAATTTGGAACACAAGGTTTTGCAATGCTGAATGTTGAAAACTATGTATGTATATGACTCAGTATGGCATACCTATGTCATAAAGCTTTTTAATAAAACAATTAATAATGACATTTTAACATAATTTTATATGCTTATATTCCTAATTTCTTGCCTACTCTCAAATTAGAAGAGCCCTTTTTTAAAATATGCAATTAGAACAGAATTGTTCTGTCAATAAAGTCAATGGAGAATTTTATTTTTGGAAGAATCTGATGAGTTTGCCTTTGAAATCTAAGGCATTCTAATTTATAAATGCATCCTACCTTGATCCTTGGCACCAAATAATAGCAGTTAGCCATATCTCTACAGTATACATGGACCTTTGTGTAATGAAAATATCCAAATACTTTATTCTTTTCCATTAAATCTTTGGGTGAAACGCACACACACACATACCCCCCCACACCCTTACCATAGACAATCCCCATCAATAAAAATTCTTAAAGTCATTATGCTATAGTGGAAAGAGCTATCACAAGGACAATATGCCTTACCAAAAACCTTGAGTGATCTAGAAACTTATTCAACTTATTCAAAAGTGCCACTATATAGCCAGCCCTCCCAAGTAAAGCTACTTGCAAAGCATTATGTAAATACCTAACAACATTTGCAATGAGGTTTTGTGGCTCCTCCTCCCTTTGTTTGATATCAATATTTACTATTACACTTTAGGGAGATCTTTGTAGGTATCCAGTGAATAATTTGTCCACTAGGCTCCATGGATCTAAGATCTAATAAATTATTTGGAGATGTCCATAGATAGCCCCTATATAAGTTACTCTTTAGGATTATTGAATCACTCCTATATACATAATGGAGCTCCCTGACTTTTTCTTTGGTTTAATTTGCCCTTTGATTGGAGATAGAGGAAGGAGTTAAAAGATCCCTTGATTGAGGAATTCCAGACACTACAATGGTGTTCAGATTTTTTGACTTATCATGTTGTTCTGGACACCATGTAATCCTTAAACTGCCCTTTGGTACCCAGTCTTAGAAACCATGGATTCTTGCATATGTGGGTCCCTTTCCCTCCTTTAAGATTTTTATATCCAAGGGATCTGATAAAGGCCTCATTTCCAAAATATAGAGATAATTGAGTCAAATTTATAAGAATTCAAGCCATTCTCCAATTGATAAAATGGTCAAAGGATATGAACAGACAATTTTCAGATGAAGAAATTGGAACTATTTGTAGCCCTCAGAACCTTTGAATGTAAAAATATTACTTCCCTTTTAAACTTGTCTGCATTAGTTTTGTTTGTGCAAAACCTTTTTAACTTAATATGATCAAAATTATCTATTTTGAGATCAATAACAATTTCTAGTTCTTCTTTGGTCACAAATTCCTTCCTCCTCCACAGGTATGAGAGGTTAACTATCCTATGTTCTTCTAATTTATTTATAGTATCATTCTTTATGTTTAGATCATGAACCCATTTTCACCTTGTCTTGGTATGATGTTAAGTGTGGGTCAATGTCCAGTTTTTGCCATACTACTTTCCGTTTTCAGAGCAGTTTTTGTCAAATAGTGAATTCTTATCCCAAAAGTTGGTGTCTTTGGGTTTGTCAAACACTAGATTGCTATATTTATTGGCTATTTTGTCCTGTGAACCTGATCTATTCCACTGATAAACTAGTCTATTTCTAAGCCAGTACCAAATGCTTTTGATGACCACTGCTTTACAATATAGTTTTAGATTTGGTACAGCTAGGCTACGTTCATTTGATTTTTTTTTTTTAATTAGTTTCCTTGAAATTCTTGACCTTTTGTTCTTCCAGATGAATTTTGTTATTTTTCCTAGGTCAATAACATGGTTTCTTGGGAGTTTGATTGGTAGAGCCCTAAATAAATAGATTAGTTTAGCCAGTATTGTCATTTTTATAATATTTGCTTAACCTATCCAAGAGCACTTGATGTTTTTTCAATTGTTTAGATCTGACTTTATGGAAAGTATTTGTAGTTTTGCTTATAAAGTTCCTGACTTACTATTGATAAATAGATTCCGAAATATTTTATACTATCTACAGTTATTTTATTTTATTTTTAAATTAATTAATTAATTACTTTTCTTTTACAAAAATTTTATGGATAGGTAATTTTTCAGCATTGACAATTGCAAAATCTTTTGCTCCAACTCTTCCTGTCCTTCCCCCCACCCCTTCTCCCAGATGGCAGGTTGACCAATACATGTTAAATATGTTAAAGTATAAGTTAAATACAATATATGTATATATGTCCAAACAGTTATTTTGACGTACAAAAAGAATCGGTCTTTGAAACAATGTACAATTATCCTGTGAAGGAAAACAAAAACGTATGTGGACAAAAATAGAGGGATTGGGAATTCTATGTAGTGGTTCATAGTCAGTGGGTATAGCTGGTTCAGTTCATTACTGCTGTATTGGAACTGATTTGGTTCATCTCATCGTTGAAGAGGGCCACATCTATTAGAATTGATCATCATATAGTATTGTTGTTGAAGTATATAATGATTTCATTTCACTCAGCATCAGTTCATGTAATTCTTCCCAGGCCTCCCTGTATTCATCCTACTGGTCTTTTCTTACAGAACAATAATATTCCATAACATTCATATACCACAATTTATTCAGCCATTCTCCAGTTGATGGGCATCCACTCAGTTTCCAGTTTCTCTACAGTTATTTTAAATGGAATTTCTCTTTGAATCTCTTGCTGTTGGATTTTTTAGTTATGTATAAGAATGCTGATGATTTATGTGGATTTATTTTGTATCTTGAAATTTTGGTAAAGTTGTGAATTATTTCTAATAGCTTTTTAGTTAATTCTCTAAGGTTCTCTAACTATATCCTCATATCATCTGCAAAGAGTGATAATTTGGTTTCCTCATTACCTACTCTAATTCCTTTAATCTCTTTTTCTTCTCCTATTGCCAAAGCTAGCATTTCTAAAACAATATTAAATAATAATAGTGATAGTGGATAATCTTGTTTCACTCCTCAACTTATTGGGAATGATTCCAGTTTATCCCCATTACATATGATGTTTACTGATTGTTTTAAATAGTTGCAAAAATGCTGACTATTATAAGGAAAAGTCCATTTATTCCTATTCCCTAGTGTTTTTAATAGGAATGGGTGTTGAATTTCATCATATGCTTTTTCTGCATTTGTTGAGATGATATGGTTTTTTTTGTGAATTTTGTTATTGCTATAGTTAATTATGCTAATAGTTTTCCTAATATTGAAATGCAGCCCTGCATTTCTGTTATAAATCCTACTTGATCATGGCATATTATCCAGGGGATGATTTTCTGTAATGTCTTTGCTAATATTTTATTTAAGATTTTTGCATCAATATTCTTTTGGGAGATTGGCCTATATTTTTCTTTCTTTGTTTTCATCCTATCTGGTTTAGATATCAGTACCATATCTGTGTCTTAAAAGGAATTTGGTAGCAGTCCTTCATTCCCTCTTTTTTTCAAATAGTTTATTTAGTATTGGGTTAATTGTTCTTTAAATGTTTGGTGGAATTCACATGTAAATCCATCTGGTCCTGGGGATGTTTTTCTTAGGGAGTTGATTAATAGCTTGTTCTATTTCTTTTTTTAAGATGGGGCTATTTAAGCAATTTACTTCCTCCTCTGTTAATCTGGGAAACCTATATTTTGTTGGTATTCAGCCATTTCACTTAGGTTATCAATTTATTGGCATAAAGTTGGGATAGTAATTTCTAATTATTGCTCTAATTTCCTCTTCATTAGTGGAAAGGTCTCCCTTTTCATTTTTAAGACTAACAATTTAATTTTTCTCTTTCCTTTTTCTAATCAAATTTATTAAATTTTTATTTATTTTGTTGGCTTTTTCATAAAACCAACTTATTTTATTTATTATTCAATAGTTGTTTTTTTTTTTCTGTTTTGTTTTTTACTTTCAATTTTATTAATCTCTCCTCTTATTTTTAGACTTTCAAGTTTAGTATTTGATTGGGGATTTTTAATTTGGTCTTTTACTAGCTTTTTAAGCTGCAAGCCCAATTCATTGATCTTTTTGTTTTCTATTTTATGCAAGTAGGCCTCTAGACATATAAAAATTCCCCTTATTATCACTTTGACTGCATCCCACAAATTTTGATGTTGTCTCATTGTTGTTATTCTCTTGGATGAAATTATTAATTTTGTCTATAATTTACTATTTCACCCATTCATTCTTTGGGATGAGATTATTTAGTGTCCATTTTTTTTTTGTTCTAGTTTCCTCTGGGTTTTATTGAATGGAATTTTTATTGTGTCATTATTTGAAAAAAATGCATTTACTATTTCTGCCTTTCTGCATTTGATTTTGAGGTATTTATGGTCAATTTTTGTATACATTCCATGAACGTTCCATGCTGGGAAGGAAGTGCACTCCTTTCAATTCCTTCAAAGCTCTATTATATCTAGTTTTTTTTTTTCTAGTATTCTGTTTACCTCTTTAATTTCCTTTCTATTTATTATGTTGTTTGATTTATCTAGTTCTGAGAGAGCAAGATTGAGATCTCCCATTATAGTCCTGCTATCTATTTATTCTTGCAGTTCTCTTAATTTCTCCTCTTCATGAGATGTAATTCCCCTCTTTTTCCCTCTACTTTTCCCTTTTTTTGGTACAATCCCCTTTCCACTTCTAGTTCATTTTTGATATTATAACAGTAAAATAAAATTATAAATGTACTCTCTATGTATACCCATAACAGAAATACAGTTCTTAAGAGTTCTTTTTACCTTTTTATGCTTCTCTTGAGACCTCATTTGGAAGTCAAATTTTTTTTTGTTTATGTCTGGTCTTTTTATCAGAAATAAATGTAATTCATGTGTTTCATTGAATGTCCATCTTCCCTGGAAGAAAATGCTCAGTTTAGCAGGGTAGTTAATTATTGGCAATATTCTAAGTTCCTTTGCCTTTCAGAATATCAGATTCTAGGCCCTTTGGTTCTTTAATGTGGAAGCTGCTAGATCCTGAGTGATCCTTTTGTGGCTCCTCAGTGTTTTGTTTTGTTTTGTTTTGTTTTGGTTTTTTGTTTGTTTGTTTGTCTACTTGTAATATTTTTCCTTGGTCAGATAGTTCTGAAATTTAGCCATAATATTCCTTGGAGTTTTAATTTTGGGGTCTCTTTCAGGAGGTGTTCAGTGAATTCTTTCAATGGCTATTTTACTTTCTGATTCTACAACGTCAAAACAGTTATCTTTGATGATTTCCTGAAAAATAGTTTCTAGGTACTTTTTTTCATCATGGTTTTCAGGGAGTCCAATAATCCTTAGATTGTCTCTCTTAGACATATTTTCCAGGTCAGTTGCTTTCCCAAAGTAGGCATTTTACATTTTTTTCTAGTTTTTTCTTTTTGTTTTGTTTTACTTGACAGGTTCTTGATGTCTCATTGAGTCATTCATTTCTATTTGTTCAGTTCTGATTTTTAGTGAATTATTTTCTTCATTAACTTTTTTTACTTTCTTTTTTATTTGCCCAATTGAGTTTTTAAATGAATTATGTTTTTCTATGGAATTTTTTTTCCATTTCACAAATTCTGTTTTTCAGTGTATTATTTTCTTTTTTCATTTTGTCAAATCTATTTTTAATGAATTATGTGCCTTTTACAAACCTTGTTGTGAAGTTTTCCTTTCTTCTTTCTATTCTTCTTCTAGCTCTCTTTTAAGATCCTTTTAAATTTCTTCTAGGAGAGCCTTGTGTGATGGGAACCAGGGTATATCACCATTTGGGTCTTCATCTGGAGACAATCTTCTTTTAGTCTCATCAGGGTTTGAAATCTGTCCTCTTTCACCATAGAAACCATCTATAGTTAGAATTATCTTTGCCTCGTTACTCATTTTTTTTTTTTAATTAATATCTGCTATTAGGGCAGGGGAGGTTTTCCAAGTTTCCTCTACAAGCAGCAGCTGCCCTGGGATAGTGCTGAGTCACTCCAGGTACTGGGTGGGTGTGGCCTGGTTTTTGTGAGATTCTGTGTTTTGGAGTTCTCTATTTACCTTTTTTGCTTGTGTTGGATGTTTTCTAACTTCTCTGTTGATCTCCTGTTTTGCAACCAGGGCAGAGTCGCCAACATGTGGTCAAATCTTCCCTGTAGATTCTCAGTTCCCAGTCTTTTCAGTCTATGTTGGCCTCTGTGCTCTACCTCCCTGCCTGAGCCTGGACTCCTCCTGTGCCTGACCAAAACAGACCTTTTTTGAAGATATTCAAAATTATCTTCTGCTGATAATTTGCTGCACTCCCAATATTCGTAGATTCTGCTGGTCCAGCACTAATTCAGAGACTGAATTTTGTAATTATTTTGAGGTTCTTGGGAGATCAGAAAGAAGTGTGTATCCTCTCCACCATCTTGGTTTCGCCCTCCCTCCCCCAAGAAAATTTCTAAGAGGGTCCCATACAGAAATAAGTGGGTCTTAGTGCACTCTACTCAAAGATTAGAAGTTTGTTGGGGAGGAAATACTAAGTGAATCTATTAGGAACTATGGTTCCACCTTCTTTGCTGATTGTTTATCAGACTATTACCTTATTTGGGTTTTTTGTCTTAGAAATTGGCTGTAATTAATCTATTTATTCTTATCATTCTTTTTAATAGAGATTTGATAAGCTGTATGCATCAGGAAAATAAAAAGTTTAAACCTCCCTTTTCTTGGTCACACTATCTAGAAGTTGATAGTAGGTTGATAGCTATATCCCTTCATTATCAGGTCATATTCAGAAATAATAATATTTTTCTATCATATTCACATACCGGAAATCCCAGAAGGAACAAATCATTTACTTGCCTGCTAGACTGACAACAGGGAATGTAGGGATCCCTCATCTTAGTACCATGTTTCCATTTCAGAGTTTAACTCTGAGCAAATCACTTAAATGAAATAAACCTTAATTTCTTCATCTATTTTCATATATTTCATCCACTTTTCCTTATGCTAATGTTCTCAAAGCTCTCAGGTACACATGTTTAGTGGTTAGGAATCACCAGACATTCTTTCTCCTTGATATACATTTAAGTGCCCTGAGTATTTCATTGGTTTAGGGCAGTGGTCCTCAAACTTTTTAAATAGGGGGCCAATTCACTGTCCCTCAGACTGTTGGAGGGCCAGACTATAGTAAAAACAAAACCTCACACTCTGTCTCTGCCCCTCAGCCTATTTGCCATAACCCAGGGGCCGCATAAATGTCCTCAGCCCACTGCATCTGGCCTGTGGACCTTAGTTTGAGAACCATTGGTCAAGCTGTTTCTGTTCCTCTGGAAGAGAACCACAATCCACATTACATTACAGGAGAGGAAAGTGGCAATAGAAAGGCTGTTGCATGATGGGGATATTTATTTTGAAAGCTTGTTATTTTATGAGAGGATTTCATTTCTAAACCTAGATTTGTTCTTAATCCCCTTTGAAGTTTGAGTTTCATAATGAGGGACAAAGCATGTTTCTAATATTGATGTGAAACATGGTGAGTAATAATAACTCTACATCTTCCTATGTATCCATTTTTGTAAAAAGCAATTAGATAGTGGGCCTCAGTGATGACTTCACTAATTTTCCATCCCTTTGCATTTCTGCATAACTTTTTCTTCTGCATTTAGCTCTCAGATAGTTAATAAAGTTAGCTAATTATACATCACCCATGAGCCAGCTTAGCTCCCAATCTCCTCAGCAATTATTCACTGGAAACTGTTTTTAATCCTCTTTGATGACTTTTGCAAATACAACTTTGTATCTTGTTCCTGATGCTACCACCATTCCTTATTAGGAATGCTAATCTCTGAATCCTTTACCTTATAATTAGGCTGTTCTCTGTTATCATAATAGCAGCTAGGGCAGATGCTTCAACATTACAAATCCTGCCTTAACTTTGCTTACTTCCTAAGATAATTATCAAGAGAATAAACTTCTCCTGGGCCTCAGAAGTGTGAGTTAACACCTTCCCTGCACTGAATGGGATTTGTCTCATGAATTTCTTGATGTATATTCAAATTGCTTACTAGACAACTGATAAACTGGTAATAACCAATATATGAATCCATCAACATATCAAATTGTTATTTTAAATTATCTGAGAATCAGAGGTAATAGCAGAAAGAATTAGGAGGTCAGGAAATCTATATTTTAATCTCAAGCCTTTCACTTAAGAGCTTTGTAATACTTATAAAGCCATTCAGCTTTTCAAGGATTTAGATTCTATATCTTCAATATGAGACATGTGAACTAGATTTGAAGTAATTCATTGTAATTTCATGATTCTATGAAATTAAGATAGAAGAAATATCAGTATAACTATATAATACAGTGTATAGAGAGCTGCGATCAGAGTCAGAAAAACTGAGTTCAAATTCAGCCTCATTATTTACTAGCTCTCTGATTTTGAGCAAGTAACTTTATTTCATTTTCTTTAATTTTAAAATGACACATTAATAGCACCTGCCTTCCAGGGTTGTTGCATTAGATGAGATAATATTTATGAAGTGTTAACAGTGCCTAAGAAAGAGTAGGCCCTTAATAAATACTTTTCTTCCTTTTTATTCCCTTTGTTCCTTTGTTTCTTCCTTCCTTCATAGCTTTCTTTTTTCATTCACTACTTCCTTACTTCCTTTGCTTTTTATTTTACTTCCTTCTCCTCCCTCTTTTGCTTATGATTTATTCTCACATACATTTGGCATTTCTGAAAATTATACACCACAAAACTTATGGCCAAAATCTACCATTCCTTTGTATACAAATATGATAGCTAATAACAGCTAATATTTATATAATATTATATGTTAGGGATTTTATTAGATGTTTTACAATAAATAAAGCTTATTTGATCCTCACAACAACCCTATGTGATAAATTTATGTTCAGCATATTAATAATCCTATTTGTTTGAAAGCCCTGATTTAATTTTGCTTCTGTGAGTTTTTTTATCTCAGTTTTTTTGATACTTCATTGATCTATTTGTCTTTTTCCTGTCTATCTTTTCTTGTACATTGATCTTATCCTGGGTCCTTAATATCTGCTTGTGCTTGTGCTCTTTGTGGTAACTACTCTTTACTGTCCAATTCTCTAGATTTAGACTCTTCTTTTATATATTTGAACACTCTCTTATCTCCCTTCTTAGGTCTGATGCTCAGGGTTATTTCCTTTATCTGAAAAGGTTATTCTATACTCTGAAATAACAAATTTAGTGGATTGAAGATTAGTTTTGAAATTAGAATCCCAGTACTTCTGCTTCATATTCTCTCTCTGTTTCTGAGTCTTATTTTCGTCATTTAAAGTCTCCAGTACTATCATTCTAGATCTGTATTCTGGCCAATAATCCTGGTATGTACCATGTTTATGTTAAAGCATACCATTCTTACAGGTTTTAGGAGTTTGGAGACTACAAAAACCAAAGTTCTAGAAGTTGAACTCTTAAATTTGCTCATTTTTAATGTGGACTTCCAGTTTCTAATTTGGATATTTTTATTTATAGAAAAAGAAGAGGAAGAAGAAAAGACATTTATGTGAGAAAAAAAAAACAACAGTCATTAGGTAATTTAACAGAATTTGATTATTCTTATAGGGTCACTGAGAGAATAGGGAGGACCAGAGAAGAAATTCTTTATAAAGAGCAATGTGCCTTGATTCCCAGAAATTCAATTACACATATAGTCATTTACAAATTTTAAGGTAGATGTGTTAGAAGCCCTATTAAATATGAAAACATATAAATTCACAATGACTCATTAATTAATTGTTATATTGTCCACACCTAAGCTTATATTTACTAAGACACTCATTAAAAAAACTCATACCTGTTTTGTTTTATTGTGGATTTTTTCGCAAATACATTTACTATATTGCTGTAAAAGTCTTTTGCTCTTTTTCTCATTAAGAATAGACTGCCAAAAATGTTGGAGCTTTTATTTTTATTTTTTGAGGCAATGTCTTAATGTGAATGAAAAATAGAGACTGTAAATTCTTCCATGAAAAAATTATTCATAACATGCATTATCTCTTAAGGAATAATCATGATTGCTACTTTATACTTTGTTGTTACTTTATGTTCCCTGGGGAACTAATGATCAGGTGAGCAAAAGGTTCAGTTGAGGGCAGCTCTAAAGGAGGAAGAGAAATGAAATCATTAACATATAATAGAGAAAGCCAAGGTGAATAAGTGGACTCAAGGAATTTAATTCTTCTTGAAAGCTACTTTGCCTCATCCTTTTGGGACTAGTTATGCCAGTCATTATACCATTGGGCTAGAAACATCGGATACCCATATTTTGATTTCCCAATGTACTTGGAGTCTTATGAATTATTCTATTTAACTCTAATAGTCTAGATTGCATAATGTTAATAGCTGAGTTGCAACATGATAAAATAGGAAGAATACTATATTTGAGGCTAGAGGACTAGGATTTAAATCTTGACTGACAACTTGGACAAGTAACATCATTTGGCTTTAATTTCTTCATTTGTGATTTAAGGCATACACTTTTCTTATTTGGATATTTTTGTTTATTGATAGGGACAGAAACATTTTGGGGGGAAAACACTAAGAAAATCAGTGCTTTGATACTATAGCAGAAATGGGTAAGAAAGCAGTCCCACAAGGAGTAAAGGGGATAGGATTTCCTAAATGCCTGGATATTTGAAGTGCCTTATTTCCCAGAAGTGTGCTAACATATGACAGTTGTGTCAACTTTAAAGATAAGTGGAGAATCCTATTAAAGAGAACTTCTGGTAATTGTGAAACATTTGCACATTTTCAATCTGTAGTATGTGACAGAAATCCAAATTTTTGCTCTTAAGCTAAAGTAGACTTTACTTCAGACACTTCAGATAAGGAATTCAGATAGGAATCAATAATGAGGGAAGCAATATCTGAGGAAACTTAGTTATGTTACTAAAGACAGAATTAAAGAAGCTTAGAATGGTGACATAAGAAAAGAGAAATAAAAAGATGGAAAAAAACAGGATAGTATTCACTTTCATCTGAGCCTAGGCAAGACCAACTGAGTAGTGTAAGACCTCACCACTTAATTTGTCTTCTTGACTTGACATATTTTCCAGACATATTGGACCAGTAGTCTGTAGGAGGTTCTGAACATGGCTAGGATGAAACTTCACTTGGGCTGACATAATTTGGATTTTTCACTCCACTCTGAACTGTGTTTCCTTGGGCATCAAGACTGACTCCAGTTGGTCTAGTCTTCACTAGACTGAGGAAATGCCTGTGTGGCTGGGAGCCTTGTAAATAAGCAGACTATCTTATTTTTTTTCTGATTTATCACTTCACAAGGGAAAATAAAGCAACTTCTGCTATCACCTTTCTCCTTTTCTCAGGGAGGATATTAGTCCTTTTCTTCATCCCTAAGACTTCTTTGTAAATTTTCTTTGTAAATTATATGTCAAAGTTTTTTTTCCCTGGACTGCTGGATTCCTTAGTATGAGGAGTTCCCACATGCCCATGTCTTTCTTTTGTAACAAATTCAATTTCAGCACATCTCATGGACTTATGGTAGTGTTTTAGTTAACAGAAGATAAAGATAGTCTTTGTAAGTAATACTGATAACTGATATAACTAATAATAATAATAATAATAATAATAATATAATTTATATAATGCTTTAAGATTTGCAAGACATTTTACGATATGATTTTATTTGGTGCTCAAAAATAATCATCTGATATATGTTCTATTATCCTCATTTTATAAATATGGAAATTGAGTGAGACAGAGGTAAATTATTGGAGGAAAGTTCTGCTACTTAAAATAGGTTAGTTGAGGAAATAATTTTTTTACTGTTTGAAGAAGAGAAAGATGAAAGATGGTTAACTCCTAAGAAATGGATCTTTCTCTTTACTGCCACTTACAGTTTGTAAAGGGTGTTTACCTGAACACATTCCAATTCAGGGAACTTTTTTGCTGAGATAACAAATGCTATTTCAGAGCCCAGGCAATGGAGCAGAGCTGGAGAGCTGAATATATCCCAGGCTTATTGTCTCTGAGTTCACTAAAAGAACTTAAATTTCTTTACCAGACATACAATAGACCCAGAAAATTAGGTATCTCTGAATGGATAGACCCAGAAAAGGAATGACCCCATCTGATAGATAAAATGTGGTTTAGACTGTATTAAAAAATCATCAAAGCAGTCTAGCTTTAAATTTTGTACCCATTGCTTTCTCTACTAGGTTTCTATAAGTATTAGCCCAATAATATTCTCATGTAAATAAGTTTTTTGGGTGGATTGCTATGATTATACTTATTTTTACCTTTGGTTTATTCAGTAACTTTTAAAAACAAGAAGGGGAAGCACACTTATATAGTTTTATTAGCTATAAGCATAATTTTTATTTTTCCATATTATTATTTTATTTTTTGATATTTTTTGTGGTTATACATGTATATTAATTTTTTAAACACAAATTTCTTTATGAGTCAAGTTGAGAGAAAAAAAACAAACTACAGGAGAGGAAAAACATAGGAAAAAAAAAGTAAACATAGCATGTGTTGATTTACATTAAACCTCCTTTGTTTTTTTTCTGTATTTAGATAGAGGTTTCTATCCAAAATTTTTTGAAATTGCCTTGGATCACTGAATCACTGAGAAGAACCAAGTCTTTCATAGTTGATCATTGCACAATCTTGCTGTTACTGTATACAATATATTTCTGATTCTACTTGTTTCACTCAGTATATGTTTAGATAAATCTTTGCAGGCCTTTCTAAAATCACCTCATTCATCATTGTTATAGAAAATAATATTCCATTACCTTCATGTATTACAATTTATTCAGCTGTTTCCAATTGATCTACTGATTTTCCAATTCTTTGCTATCGCAAAAAGAGCTACTACAAGCATTTTTGCACATATGCGTCCTTTCCCCTCTTTTATGATTTTCTTAGCATACAGACTTAGTAGCTGCATTGCTGAGTCAAAAATGTGCACAATTTTATAGTCCTTTGGGCATAGTTCTAAATTGGTCTACAGAATGGTTGGATCATTTCACAACTCCACCGAAAGTGTATTAGTGTCTCAGTTTTCCCATACCATTATTATTTTTTTTTTTTGTCATCTTAGCCAGTCTGAAAGGTGTGAAATGGTACCTCAGAGTTGTTTTAATTTCATTTCAAGGGTGATTTAGAGCATTTTTTCATATTCCTACAGATGGCTTAAATTTCCTCATCTAAAAATTGTTCATATCCTTTGAGAACTATTTGGAAGTCTGTTTGGAAAACCATCTCTACATTTTAGCAGAGCCCAATCTTTTAAAATCAATGATTCTATGTTGACTCAGTATTAATGCTACAATCATCCCAAACATATGTGATAACTCTTAGGTTGTTTGATGCCCCATGCATTTTATGAGGCTCCTGTCTATATAAACTATTTAATTAAAATTTCATTGCAAAATTTCAAGGGCCCATATGGGCCCATTCATTTAATGATGAAAATTTAGGGTAATTAGCTTACAACATTCCTCTTTTCATAAAAAGCAATATGTCATTTACACACTAGAGTGCTTAGAGCCAGAATGATTACCTAAATTTGGATTATATTTGTAGTCCACTAACTCAACCTAGATTTGGATTATAGTTGTAGTATACATACCTCCTTCTATTGCAATTCCATGCCTGGTCCAAATCCTAATCACCACTTTACATGATTATTGTGGTAATGATTTCTCTGCATTCAGCTTTTCTCTAGTTCATCTTCCATAAAGGTATTAACTTCACATCTATAAAATGAAGGCCTAACTATGTCATCCATTTCCTCACTTCTCAAGAAGTTTCAATGGCTCTCTACTTCCTCTATAATATAAATTCCTCCATTTACCATTCACAGGTCTTCAGTTTGATTATAATCTGTCATTCCAAACTGATTATATGTTAAATTTTGTCAAGCACAAAACACTGTCCAAATTAGATTCTCCCATTCATATTTTCTCATCTTTTTTTCTTTGTATTTTTCATAAGCTGTGCCCCTTGCCTGGAAGTCTCTTTCCTTACCTTTACCTTTGGATTCCTTAGTACTATTCAAGCCTAAGTTTGTTTATTTATTTAATTTTATAATTATAACATTTTTTGACAGTACATATGTATGGATAATTTTTTACAACATTATCCCTTACACTCACTTCTATTCTAATTATTCCCTTCCTTCCTTCCACCTCTTCTCCTAGATGGCAGGTGGTCTTATATATGTTATATATGTTATAGTATATCCTAGATACAATATATGTGTGCAGAACTGAATTTCTTGTTGCACAGGAAGAATTAGATTCAGAAGGTAAAATTAACCGGGGAAGAAAAACAAAAATGCACAGTTTACACTCATTTCCCAGTGTTTCCTGATTCTGTCCATCATTGATCAATTGGAACTGAATTAGATCTTCTCTTTGTCAAAGATATCCACTTCCATCAGAATACATCCTCATAGAGTATTGTTGTTGACGTGCATAATGATCTCCTGGTTCTGCTCATTTCACTCAGCATCAGTTGATGTAAGTCTCTCCAAGCCTCTCTGTATTCATCCCGCTGTTCATTTCTTATAGAACAATAATATTCCATAACATTCATATACCATAATTTACCTTCAATTGATGAACATCCATTCATTTTCCAGTTTCAACTACTATATGACAAATACAGTTTGTGTGAGCCTGGACAATTCAAAACCTCTCAATGCTCTAGATAACTAAATTTACAAATTATAGAACAGATACTGGTACAGGTTATAGTATAAATTTACTTACATTTTATTCCCTTATACGAATGAACTCACAGATTTAGACCCTTATTCTTTTTTTTTTTGTTTTGTTTTGTTTTTCAGTCCCCACAGCCCTCTTCTGGGTACAAATGGCTTTTTTTTTTTTTTATCACAAGACAATTGAAACTGGCATGAATCACCTCACTGTTAAAGAAAGCTACCTCCATCAGAATTGATCATGGGTATAATCTTGCTGTTGCCATGTACAATGTTCTCTTGGTTCTATTCATTCCACTTACCATCAGTTCATGTAAGTCTCTCCAAACCTCTCTTAAATCATCCTATGATCATTTCTTATAGAACAATAATATTCCATAACATTCTTATACCATAACTTATTCAGCCATTCTCCAACTGATGAGTATCCACTCAGTTTCTACTTTCTTGCAACTATAAAAAGGGTTTGGGATACAGAGGCAGGAGATACACTGCTACTGCTGAATCATACCCTTTGGTATGAACAGTTTTTTTTAGCCCTTTGGGCATAGTTTCATACTGCTCTCCAGAATGGTTGCATCAGTTCATAATCCCACCAACAATGTATTAGTGTCCCACTTTTCCCACATCTCCTCCAACATTCATTATTATCTTTTCCTGTCAGCCAAACTGAGAGGTGTGTAGAGATATCTCAGAATTATCTTAATTTGCATTTCTCTGATCAATAGGGATTTAAAGTATTTTTAATATGATTAGAAATATTATTAATTTCATCATCTAAAAATTGTCTGCTCATATCCTTTAGCTATTTATCAAATGGAGAATGGTGTTACTTCTTATAAATTTGAGTCAATTCTCTTTATATTTTAGAAATGAGACCTTTATCAGCATCTTTGAATGTAATTTCTCCCTCAGTTTATAGCTTCCCTTCTAATCTTGTCTGCATTAATTTTGTTTTTTACAAAACTACTTAACATAATATAATCAAACATAACCATTTTGCATTCCATTCTTCTTTGATCCTATATTTCTTCTTTCTTCACAGATCTGAGTGGGAAAAAATATCCTTTATTCTTCTAATTTGCTTATAGTATCACCCTTTATGTCTAAATCTTGAAGACAATTTGAACTTATCTTGGTATAGACTGTTCAGTGTGGGTCATTGCCTAGCTTCTGCCCTACTAATTTCCAATTTTCTCAGCATTTTTTCCCTTCAAATAGTGAGTTCTTATCTCAGAAGTTGGGGGTCTTTGGATTTATCCAACATTAGATTATTATAGTCATTGACTATTTTGTCTTGTGACCCTAATTTATTCCACTGATCAACTACTCTCTTTCTTAGCCAATACTAAATGGTTTTGATGACTGCTGCTTTGTAATATTATTTTAGGTCTGGTACAGACTTCCTTATTTTAAAAGTGGTTACTCTAATATTACTTAGGGCCTATTGTTCATTACTTTCAAAAATCTCTGCCAGGACAAACAAGTTTTGTTTTAAATAAACAAAAAATATAATTGTTTTATTCCTGTTAAAATTATATTTTAATAAAAGCAAACAGTTTCTATACTATCTAAATAAAATAATTTAATGTTGTTTATTTTATCTTTATTCCTCTTTTACTTTTTATTTTTGCATTTCATAATGAAATATTGGTATTTTAGAATATGCACATGAATTTTATATAAACAAAGATATTATTTTTATGGATCAGAGAAAACTGTTGAACTATTCTTCCGTGAACCAAAGGTTATTATCCTAGAGTACTGATAGATTAAATGACTTGGTCCATAGTAACACAACTGGCATCTCTCAGGTGCCAAACTGTTGCAAGCCAAACCACCTCTCAATAGCTACTTATGTTGAACAGATTTCTGTGTCCTTGCATGTTATACACACTACTTCTACACACCCTCTTCTGCTGTAACAGAGGATAAACAAAAAAAATTTTTAAAAAACCTATCCTGTATCCAAATTGATTGTTTCTGAGGTTCCAGGAATGATTGAAATATCTCATGTAGTTGACAAAGTGAATAAAGTGGTGAACATGGAATCTAGAAGACCTATATTAACATGCACACTGGTTGTATAACTTTTCCCAATTAATTAATCTTTATCTTTAGTATCTTTACTTGTAAAATGGGCACTTAAAATAGCACCTGCTTTCCATGGATATTGTGAGGATTAAATAAGGTATCACATGTAAAGTGCTTTGCAAACCTTAACTGTTAGTATTACAAGGTGCTAACTCAGATTGTCTAAACAGTTCTCTAGCTCAGAGTTTACACCTTTAGTTCAAACCTTTTAAAGGCTCCAGAAGCCTCCCAAGAAACCTGCTCACAGAAGAAAAGATTATACAGAAAAGAAACCTCCTCCCAGAGAAGGATTACAATTGAGAGACAATCAGAATGTTACATTTGGTGCCCAACGTGGAGCAAGGACATATTCTGAGCCCTTCAGAGGAGCTAGCCCAGTTTTGACACTTAATGTATTTTACGAATTCTAGTTGCTATTTTGTTGTTGCTATTAGTATTGTCATATTGCTCCTATATTTGGAGGAATCCTGTGGCTTTTGCTGATGGGAGGAAAAGAGTATTCAGATTAGGAACATGGCATAAATGGGCCACTCCTGTGGCACCTCATTTGTTGTTGGAGGGAAGATTGAATTTTGTTATTTTTCTATGTTATGGAAAAATTCTGAAAAGAGTCATATCCATGGTGTCCTAGGATAGGAAGAACCTTGAAAGCTAAGATAGCTGTTGGATGGCATGAAGGGCTTTTGGCGATGGTTGAAAAAAGTTGTATCACTTCAATGGCTTGGAACCTCAACCCTGTTCATTAGTATTGTCTTTTGTCTGGGCACCAAAACCAGGGATACTGATGAAGCCTAAGTCTGTTCCATCTTGACTAGAAGGTTCTGAGGTAACATGAGGATTTCTTCTTCTTCTTCATGCCTTACCAACTTCAGGGTGAAGCTACTACAAGACATTGTCATGATAGAGCTGTTCCATGACAGAAGTGAGATTCTCACTAGAAAAATTTCTTCTTGCTGTGTTGGTTCTATGTGTGGAGGTGTTCTCTCAAAACTTCCTTCTATTACTGGAAGACTCTCCAACTTTTTTACTATTTTGAAATCATTTAATACACCATAATTGTCTGGTTTAATTTAAGTATACTTAAATTTCTATAATTCATGCAATATATTCCATATAAATAGCATGCTATTCACTTGGTTGTGCAGATCATTCAAAGTTCATTTTTTATTATGCATATTTCATTTTGTGCTGGTAGTAATCAAGATTCCTCCAAAGCAATTAGGGAAATGGAATTGGGTCTTGTTTTCCTGAATCTAAGGATACTACTGCTAACACACACCCTTATGTTGTGAAAGGAAGGTGCTAGATAGTTTTGATAAAATGGGGGAAAAAAAAACTGGAAGTAAAACTTATGCTTCCAAATCTCCTTTGTAAAAAAAATGATATAATTTAAGGTAATAGAAGCTAACAGAAATTTCTAACATGACTACAGATAGAAACATATGTGTTGTCAAGATAAGTCAAAATAATGGAAAACAGGAGAATCAAAAACAAAAATAATGGGCAATGAAGTAATGAAGATCATTAAGAATAATATGCAGACTGAATTTTGAGGTCCCATACTGGGTTATAGCAAAGATGAGTTGAGAAATGTAGAACTTACCATATGTTAATTAACCCTTAGGTTCTTTTAACATCGAGTAAGGAATAACAAAGAAAATATAAGAATACTGTATGGGATGGATGGAATTCTGATGGACAGAAAGAAAAGATGTTCAACTTTGATCATATTTTACTGGATCTGACAAGGTGAATAATATTTGTGCTATAAGAGAGGATAAATGTTTATGTAATTTCTAGCTAAACTTAATATGGGGATAGTAAGTGACCACTTAGCTATACTTTATGATTTTAAATTTTCAAGGCCAGAAGAACTCACCCCTAAGATACTGAAGAAACTATGAGATGAGATTGTTTAATCACTATCATTATTGGCACATTATGAAGAACAGGACAGGTACTGAAAAAGAAGAAAAAAATCTAAGTTTGAGAAAAAAAGAAGAGAATAGATATGGGAAGTTCAAGAAAGAGAGCTTGACTTAAATTGCTGGATAATTTTTTTTTGATTTATTACCAAAGTATCATTAGCTAACATCTAGAAAGAAGCAATGATTACAAAGAGTCAACATGACTTCAATAATAATAGGTCGTCACTGACTAAATTAATTTACTTTTACAGCAAGTTTAATTTTACTGTTAGAATAGGGAAATTTTATAGACAAATATTGCATAAATTTTAGCAATCATCTCAAAGTCTCATATGCTCATATGCTCATATTTGTGGAAAAATTAGATGTACATTACACATGTGTACAATTAGGTGGATTTAAAAGTATTCATATGGTCAGTTTCAGCATCATTTAGGGGTTCAACATTAGTCTTTGGCTCTGTATTATTTGTGCTTATATTAAAATTGGTATTATTAATAATTTTATAACTAACTTAGTATTAATAATAATAGTGATTGTGGATAGAGTGCCAGACTTAGATAGAGTCAGGAAGACTCATTTTCCTAAATTAAAAAATGCTCTGAGATAATAGTTGTGTGATTTTGGGCAACGAAAACTTGCCTGAGTTTGTTTCCTCATCAGTAAAAAGAGATGAAGAAGAATCTTTGCCAAGAAAATCCCAAATGGGGGCATGAAGAGTTGAATACAACCTAAAATGTCAGAACATGAAAATCCCAAATTAATAGCTTATATAAAAGCATAAATTCCAAATTTATTAAGTGCCTTTGACTCAAAACAGAGAAATGGTAGCTAATACAATAGACAACAAAGCCATAGATCCAGAAGTATCTTGACAACCTAGATCATTTTCTTGAATCTAATGTGGTTGATTTGAATAGGAATACATTTAAAGACTCAGATTTTGATTCAACAGATCAAGTTGCACATACAAGATAAGGTAGAGATGGTTAGATAGCAGTTTGTTAAAGTTTTGGGTTGTTCATGGACTGAAATAAATCAGCAGAAGTGATTTTTTCAATAAAAATCTAAAATAAACAATTTTTTTTCTATAATTCACACATATACATACAAAAAGAGGCTAAATAATCACAGACATGGATTTCTAGACTAGGAATGCAATAATTCTTCTGGACTATGACTTTTCATACTATATTTAGAGTGTTGGACATAGAGTCAAGGAGATTTTGGTTCAAATACTGCTCTTGGAAGTTAATAACTCATGAACTTGAGCAAAACATTAAATTTCAATTAACCTGTTTTCATCTATAAAATATGAGGATTGTGAGGCTTAAATGAAATAGATGAAAAATATAAAAACATATAGACACAATATATATTTGCATGCATACATATAAACACATGATACATGTGCACAATGTACATACACACTTGTATAAATAGATATGTAAATGAATTACCTAGAACTCTAGAATGAATTTAGTGTAAGTCTCTATGAAATTGCTAAACCTGCTGTTGAGATGCTAATCATACCTTGTATTTAAAGGAAATTTGCTCTTTGCTTTAAATATGTAAATATAGGAGTTATTAATCTTAAATTCTAAACTCATAAGAAAATTGAATCAATTATTGAAGACAAGTATATCCTATCAATTCTAATTAAATCTATACTTCTATTTAAAAAAAACAAAACAAAACAAAGAACTTAAATTAACCACTAAGGATATATAAATGTGTTATTTAAAAATTGGGAAATATTGAATAAAATATATATTTCTAATTTGATAGTATTAATAATTAATAAATAAATGAGATCATTATAGAATTGATCATCAGTTTTCACTAGACTACTTGATGCAAATTTTATGAAAAAAAGAAGATAAAACCATCTGGCCCATATTGAGAGCTCAAGATAATATGGAGTTGTTGTGTAGGAGTGTAAAGCAATTATCAGAAATACTTTAAAGGATTCACCAATTGGACAATTATAATTACATAATTATATAGGTTTTTAATGGTACACTGTCTTAGTTATTTTAAATTTATTCTTTAATCAAACAACAATTATTTATTAAGAACTTACTGTGTGCCAGACATTCTTCTAGGCTTTGAGATTGTAAATATACTGATCCAAATGCTTCTTTCCAGCAACTCACTTCTAATGAGCGAGGACATAAAATAAAAATACAGAAAATACAATTAAATCTGAAAATGTTAAATACATAGTAGTTGAGAAGGGAGGAAATAGCAATTGGAGGGTAAGTATTTGCTTCATGCAGAAGTGGTTGCTTTATTTGTATCTTGAAGAAAAACAGAGAGACTGATAGAAATGTGGAGTCCATTTCAAAACTGCAGGGTGATCATTATAAAGACATGGCAATAGGAAATAAAGTTCTGTTTTAGGAACAGATAAAAATTCAGTTTTATGAAATAGCACAGTATAGGAAGGGGAGTGCTACAATAAACGGGAGAGAAAGAAAGGTTGAAATCAACATAGGAAGAACTTTAAAAAGCTAAGTAGAATAGTTTATATTTTATCCTAGAAGCAATAGAAAGTGGCTGGACCACTTTTTCATTTTAAATTCTCCATAGATAATATTCTTAAATGCATTATACTAGTATGAAAGTGTCTATGAATTAATTTCTTTAGTAAATTAATTTATTTTGTAATTGAGTTACAAATCATGTTGGGATAAAAAATCAGAGCAAAAGGAAAAACCATGGAAAAGTTTTTTAAAAATCAACAAAAAAGTAAACATAGCATGTGTTGATTTACATTTAGTCTTCATTGTTCTCTTTCTGGATGCAAATGGCATTTTCTATTCAAAGTCTATTAGGATTGCTTTGGATCACTGAACAACTGAGTAGAACCAGATCTTTCATAGTGGATCATTGCACATTCTTTCTGTTATTGTGTATGATGTATTCCTGGTTCTGTCTGCTTTGCTCAACATCATTTCATTTAATCTTTCCAGGCTTTTCTAAAATCAGTTTGTTCAACTAATAATCAGATTCCTAAGAAAAATATAACCAGAGCCAGATGGTTTTACATGTGAATTCTAGCAAACATTTAAAGAACAATTGATTCTAATATTATGCAAACTACTTGGAAAAATAAGAAAAGGAGTCCTATCAAATTCATTTTGTGACACAGATATGGTACTGACACCTAAACAAGGTAGGGTCAAAACAGAGAAAGAAAATTATAACAATTCCCCTAATGAATTTTGATGCAAAAATCTTAAATAAGATATTTGCAAAGAGATTACAGCAAGCTTTCCCCAGGACAAAACACCATCACCAAGTAGGATTTATACTAAGAATGCAGGGTTGAATCAATTTTAGAAAAAACTATTAGCATAATTGAGTATTAATAATCAAACTAACAAAAATGATATTATTTATCTCAATAGATGCAGAAAAAGCATTTGAAAAATCCAAACCCATTCCTATTAAAAACATTATAGAGTATAGGAATAAATGGATTTCCTTAAAATGATTAGTAGCATCTATTTAAAACCATCAGCAAGCATCAGATGTAATGGGGATAACCTAGAACCATCAGGAGATCAGGAGTAAAACAAGGTTGCCCACTATCATAATAAATATTCAATATTGTATCAGAAATGTTATCTTTGGTAACAAGAGAAGAAAAGGATATTAAAACAATTAGAATAGTCAAGGGGGAAACCAAATTATAACTCTTTGCAGATGATATGCTGGTATACTTAGAAAACCCTAGAGAATCAACTAAAAATTACTAAAAAAAATTCACAACTTTAGCAAAATTTCAGTAAACAAAATAAGCTCACATAAATCATCAGCATTTTTACATATTACCACCAAAGTACATCATCAAGAGATACAAAGAGAAATTCCATTTAAGATAACTCTAGATAATTTAAAATATGTTGGAGTCTACCTGCCAAGGCAAACTCAGGAACTATATGAACACAACTACAAAACATTTTCCACAGGAATAAAGCCACATCTAATAAATTGAAAAAATATAAAGCCCATGGGTAGACCAAGATAATATAATAAACATGAAAATATGACCTAAATTATTCTATTTATTTAATGCCATACCAATCAAATTCCCAAAAAATGACTTTACAGAGCTAGAAAAAAATAACTACATTCATAAGGAATCACAAAAGATCAAGGGGTTCAAGGGAATTATTGAAAAAAAAAGGCAAATGTATGTCCTATCTGTACCAGACTTAAAACTATATTATAAAATAATGGTGATCCAAACCATTTGGTATTGGCTAAGAAATAGATAATGTTTCAGTGGAACAGGTTACATTCACAGGACAAAATAGGCAATGACTAGAGTAATCTAATGTTTCATAAACCCAAAGATCCAAGATTATGGGATAAGAACTCACTATTTGACTAAAACTATTGGGAAACTTGGAAATTAGTATGACAGAAACTAGACATTGATCTCTATCTAAAATCCTATACCAAAATAAGATTGATCTCACTTCATGATTTACACATAAATAATGATATTATAAGAAAATTAGAAGAACAAAGTATAATTGCTTCTCAAATCTGTGGAAAAGGAAGGAATTTGTGACCAAAGAAGAACTGGAATTAATTATTAAACACCAAATAGATATTTATGATTATATTAAGTTAAAAAGTTTTTGTACAAAACTAAATTAGATAAGATTGGAGGGGAAACAATAAATTGGGAAACATTTTTACATTAAAGGATTTTGATAAAGGCCTCATTCCTAAAATATATAGTAAATTGACTCAAATTTATAAGAATTCAAATCATTTTCCAATTGATAAATGGTCAAAGGATATGAACAGACAATTTTCAGATGAAGAAATTAAAACCACTTCTATTCATATGACAAAGTGCTCTAAACCATTATTGATCAGAGAAATGAAATTAAGACAACTCTGAGATACTATTACAAATCTATGGTTGGCTATTATGAAAATGAAAGATAAAAAAATTAATTTGGAAGTAGATGTGGGAAAATTAGGACACTAATACATTGTTAGTGAGATTGTGAACTTATTCAACCATTCTTGAGAGCAATATGGAACTATGCCAAAAGGGCTATCAAAATGTGCAAACTCTTTGATCCAGCAGTGTCTCTTCTGCATCTGTATCCCAAAGATATCATAAAAAGAAGAAAAAGATCTATGTATGCAAAAATTTTATGGTAGCCCTTTTTGTGGTCACAATAATCTGGAAACTAAGTGGTTACCCATCAGTTGGAGAATGACTGAATAATTTATGGTATATAAATACCGAAGAACATTATTGTTCTATAACAAACAATCAGCAGGATAATTTCAGAGATGACTGGAGAAACTTACATGAACTGATGCCAAGTGAAGTGAATTGTCATTTTATTTTCCTTTTTGATTTGCTTTCTCTTGTGCACCATAATTATTGATATACATAGAGAAGAATTGTATATATTTAACATCTTGGGTGATTTGCCATCTAGGGGAAGACCTTTGGGGAAGAGAAGGAAAAAAATTGGAACACAAGGTTATGCAAAGATACATGTAGAAAATTGTGTATGGATATGTTTTGAAAACAGTTTTAACTAAAATTAATCCATGTTATATATTTGAAAAAAATTAAATCAGCTTGTTCATCATTTTTTATAGAACAATAATATTACCTTAACTTCATATACCACAACTTGTTCACCCATTCCCTAATTGACCTAATCATTTCTCAATTCTTTGCAACCACAAAAATAGCTGCTACAAATATCTTTGCACATGTAGGCCCTTTTCCTTCTTTATGATTTCCTTGGGATGACCCAGTAAAGGCACTGCCAGATCAGAGATTTGCATAGTTTTATAGCATGCTGGACATAGTTCCTGATTGCTTTCCAGAATGATTGGATCAGTTCATGGCTCCAACAACAATGCAGTTATTTTACATCCTCTTCAAAATTTATCATTTTCTTTTTCTGTCATGTGATGATAAGCCAATAATCAATAATGATTTAGAGCATTTTTTCATATAAATATAGATGGCTTGAGTTTTGTCATCTGAATATTGTCTGTTCATATTCTTTGATATGTATATGCAGTATTTCCCCCTTGTGATTGTAATTCTGGTGTTTTGTAATAATGTTCCTTGGGGTTTTCCATGTGAGAACCCTTTCCAAAGGTATTCTATGGATTCTATCAATAAGTTTTCCCTATTTGATTTGGCAAATTTTCTTAAGAATTTCTTGAAGAATGTTGCACTAGCTCTTTTCTTTTGGTCATGGCCTTTAGGTAGTCCAATAATTTTTAAACTGTCTCTTCTGGATCTATTTTCCAAGTCAACTGTTTTTCCAATGAGGCATTTCACATTTTCTTCCATTTTTCTCCAATCTTTTAATTTTGTTGACAGTTGTTGTCTCACAGAATCATTAGCTTCCATTTGCCCTGTTCTAGTTTTTAATGTGTGATATTCTTCAGTTAGATTTTGCACTTCTATTAATTGGTTAATTGGACTTGTTAAGGAGTTATTTTCTTCATTTTTTTTCCTTCTTTTTCCAAGCTGTTAATTCTTTCATGCATACCTCTCATTTCCTTTTCATTTTTTCTTCTACCTCTCTTATTGTCTTTTAAAATATTTTATGGGCACCTCTAAGAAGTCTTTTGGGGCTTATAACCAATTTATTGCATTCTTTGAGATTTCTTCTGTGGACATTTTGTCCTAATCTGAATTGGTGTTTTTGTCCTCCCTGTCACTATAGTAGCTTTTGATGGTCAATGATCTTTTCTATTTCTTGCTCAATTTCTTTTCTTTTCTTTTCTTTCTTTTCTTTTTTTTTCTTTTTGTATTTCCTCTTTTTTTCACTTTTATGGTTGAGCTCTGCTCCTGGGGTAAATGGGGTGTTGACCCAAACTTTCTAAGTAGCACTGAGGTTTGGCTTTGAGGTACAGGGACACCTCATTTTTGCACGAGATAATTTCACTTGTTCTTTTCAGGAAACAGCCTGGTTTTCAAGAGTTTGCCTGATCCTGTGAAAATATCCCTTTTCTCCATTAGTGGTATGCTCATTCAACTTTATCTTTATATTCCAGTAAATTATTTTGCTCTCACTGTTTAACAACAACAACAACAACAACAACAACAACAACAACAACAAAAAACCCACAAAAAAATCTTTGCATACCTTGTTTGATTGGATAATTTCAATGTTTTTCTTTTATCATTGTAAAACCAAAGACAATTTTATAACTTTTTTGTATGTAGATGTTACATGTAGGGCAATCTCTGTCTCTCAGTAGGGATAGCTATCCCACTAATTTCCTCCTCTACTGAGCCAGGACTGAGGGCTTTAATTGATTATCTGATGTGATTAAGTCCCTCTAACCAGCTTTTCCAGAGTCTATTTAAGCTGGGCTAAATACTCTTTTAACCCTAGTGAGATTGAGCTTTTTGAAGTCCTTCCAATCTGTCTTGAGGTGGAGAAGGGTTTCATTCCACCAGACTCTGTTTAGAGGCTTGGTTTCATGTGTTTTTAAGGGAAACTGGGAGAGCTCAGGCAACTTCCTGGCTTTATTCTACTATCTTTGCTCCACCTCTAGAATGATTATGAAGTCTTGGAGTTTTTACCAGCTTATCCTACCTATTTGTGAAAGTTTAAAAAAATGAATGGTGTATTTATCACCTGACTACACTCATAGGAAATTTGAGTAAAGGTAATCATCATAAAGTTGAATTCTTGGCTCTGAATATTATTGATAACAATAACTCATAAAGCCTGATCCCAAGGGGGAAGTTTTGTCATCTGTGCTAATATATATATATATACATACATACATATATATATATATATATATATATATATATATATATATATATATGTATGTGTATATATATATATATATGTATATATATATATATATATATATATATTTTTTTTTTTTTTTTTTTTTTTTTTTTTTCCCCCCTGAGGCTGGGGTTAAGTGACTTGCTCAGGATCACACAGCTAGGAAGTGTTAAGTGTCTGAGACCAGATTTGAACTTGGTTTCCTCCTGAATTCCGGGCTGGTGCTCTATTGTGCTGGTATCTTCATGAACAAATATGAAGGTCTTTGGTCTATTTATGTAGTTATTTTGGGGTTTTAATTATTTGCACATCATAATTCATTTAGGTATGATGACATTAAGCAGCAGACTATTTTCTGGGGAAACTTTTAATAACAAGAGAGTCAAACAGAGAAAGAAAATTCAAATATATATTACATCCCATCAGGTTTTTTTTTTTTTTTTTTTTTTTTTCTAGAGACAAAGTGAACGACTATCAATTGGGAGAATGGCTGAAGAAAGTGTGATATATTAGTGCAATAGAATATTGTGCAATAAGAACTAACAAATATAGGGAATTTAGAAAAACTAGGGAAGAGATGTATGATCTGATATTGTACAAAATATTTAAAATTAATATGTAAAATAAACACAATGAAGTAAGTAGAAAAAAATCAAAGTTCATAGTTGGAAGGGAACCTCTGCAGATAGTTTCTTCAATTCATATTCTATTAAGAGCATACCTAATAAGCCATAGTCCAGCCTTGAAGCAACTCCAATGAAGGAGAACCCACAGTTTCTCAAGGTACCCCATTCCACTTCTGAATACTTATAATTGGTAGGAAGTTTTTCCTTGACCTCACACCTAAGTGAGTGTTGCTGCAACTTTTAACTTGTACTCCCAGTTTTATCATCTATGTCCAAAAAGAACAAGTCTATGATTTGATACTGACTGTTTTTATTTAATTATTTTCTTTTGTTATAAGGGAAAGTTTATTTCCATCAAAGAAGACCTAATATATTGTTAGAAAAGGCTGATGTAAAGAGAAATGTTAATAAATTAGTCCAATTAGAGAAACAGAATTATAGAGACTGACATTACATTAGCAAAAACAGACCAATCTGAGGGCATTTCAGCTATTTTAAAATGAAAGCCTGAAAATTAGTATTTCATCAGATGTGGAATTCAGACATCTCATAGTACCATGGGGTAAATACCTTAAGAATTGAGAGGGTCAGATGTGAAAGATATCTATAAAATTGGCAGGATCAATTCCAATAAAGGCAGGCTAGGAGACAGTGTGGGAAAACATCAATTTAGTTGATGTAGTAGTAAGGAATACCTAAGTTTTAATGGTTCTTTAGATATTTATTAGCTTTGTGGACCTTGAGCTAATGTTTAACATCATAATCTTGATTTCTTCATCTCTATATAGGGATAATAATATTATCTGTCTTTCAGTGTTGTAGTGATCATTAAATCAGATAATATATAAAATGATTTATAAACCTTAAACACTATATAAATATCATTGTTATCAATCAATAATAGAAGCAATAGAAGTTGCAGCAGCAGGAAGAGATTAGTGAAAAAGTAGAGCCTGAGCTTGGAGTCAAGAAAATGAGTTCAAATCCAGCTTCAGAAACTTAATAGTTGAGTGACTATGGCTAATTTTTTATTTTTTTTAAATTAATTTTATAATTATAAAATTTTGACAGTACATATGCATGAATAATTTTTATAACATTATCCCTTGTATTCATTTTTTCCAAATTTTCCCCTCCCTCTCTCTACTCCCTCCCATAGATGACAGGAAATCCTATGCATATTAATTGTGTTATAGTATAACCTAGATACTATATATATATATTTGTCAATCCAATTTTCTTGTTGGACATTAAGAATTGAATTCCAAAGGTATAAGTGACCTGGATAGAAAGACAGTAGTGCTAACAGTTTACATTCAATTCCCACTGTTCCTTCTCTAGGTATAGCTGTTTCTGTCCATCATTGATCAACTGGAAATGAGTTGGGTCTTCTTTATGTTGAAGATATCCACTTCCATTGTTGTTGCAGTGTATAGTGATCTTCTGGTTCTGCTCATTTCACTCAGCATCAGTTCATGTAAGTCTCTCCAAACCTCTGTATTCATCCTGCTGGTCATTTCTTACAGAGCAATAATATTCCATAACATTCATATACCATAATTTACCCAGCCATTCTCCAATTGATGGACATCCATTCATCTTCCAGTTTCTAGCCACTACAAAAAGAGCTGCCACAAACATTTTGGCCCATACAGGTCCCTTTCCCCTCTTTAGTATTTCTTTGGGATATAAGCCCAGTAGTAGCACTGCTGGATCAAAGGGTATGCACAGTTTGATAACTTTTTGGGCATAGTTCCAAATTGCTCTCCAGAATGGCTGAATTCTTTCACAACTCCATCAACAATATATCAATGTCCCAGTTTTCCCACATCCCCTCCAACATTCATCATTATCTGTTCCTGTCATCTTAGCCAATCTGACAGGTGTGTAGTGGTATCTCAGAGTTGTCTTAATTTGCATTTCTCTGATCAGTAGTGATTTGGAACACTCTTTCATATGAGTGGATATAGTTTCAATTTCTTCCTCTGAGAATTGTCTGTTCATATCCTTTGACCATTTATCAATTGGAGAATGGTTCAGTTTCTTATAAATTATGGTCAGTTCTCTATATATTTTGGAAATGAGACCTTTGTCAGAACCTTTGTTTTTAAAAATATTTTCCCAATTTGTTACTTCCCTTCTAATCTTCTTTGCATTAGTTTTATTTGTACAAAAGCTTTTTAATTTGATGTAATCAAAATCTTATATTTTGTGATAAATAATGATCTCTAGTTCTCCTTTGGCCATAAATTCCTTCCTTCTCCACAGATCTGAGAGGTAGACTATTGTCTGTTCTTCTAATCTATTTATAATCTCATTCTTTATGCCTAAATCATGGACCCATCTTGATCTTATCTTGGTATTGGGTGTTGTGTGGGTCCATATGTAATTTCTGTATGGCTAATTTTTTAAAGCTCTTTTTATCTCAGTTCCCTCCACTGTAAAATGAAGATAATAATACTACGTACTTCTTAAGATTGTTGTAAGGGTAAAATGAGATAATAATTCTTTGCTGCTTAGCATAGCAATTGGAATATATTAAATTCTATATGAATCATCATCATCATCATCATCATCATCATCATCATCATCATCACCATCCTTTCTCTATTTACTTCAAAAAAAGCTGAAAGGTTGAATTACCCCCAAGAACACTGGTTTCAATTATATTCTTTGAAAATTCTACTCTAGGGTCTGACAATCTATCCAAATATACAGGGAAGTATTTAAGAGAAGCAAGCTGAAACAAGTTATAGAATTCCAAAGATCTGGCATGTTTCTGTCACTTCCTTCAGCTAAGACACTTAATCTTACTGATAATTTTTTTTCCCATATGTAAAACAACAACTATAATAGCAATACCTTTCTCGCCTATTTGACCCATTCAAAAAGTTTGTTTCAGGGATCAGATGAGATAGGTATGGCAAAATACTCTGTAGACTCCAAGGACTTATACAAATATATTTATTAAAATATAATTATAAACATGAAGAAAAAAGAATCTTACAGTATGAGATAAAAGTGACTTTGAAAAACAGCAACTTAATTTCATAGATGAAAAACTGAAATAAAAGAGCATGTCCTTTGTTGAAGTTCCCATGAGTAAAACAATTGGCAAAGTCTTCACTTAGTACTTTTATTCCCATTAGGCTATTCATTTATAAATCAATTCAAAGAACCAGATTCTTTAAGTAGAGTTCCCTGTACTTCTGTGATTATATATGGTGGCAGACAAGCTTTATATTGATAAATAGGTTTTATTGATTTGTTATAAAATAAAGGTAATAGCTAAGTATTGCCCTCTAAACTCCATATGTTCATTTTCTTTTCTACTTAGGAAATCAAGTGCTAAGTGAAAGATGCAAACTATCATCACAGAGTGAAAAAAAAAAGAAAAAAAAAAAAAAGGAGAACATACTGGAGACACCAGTCAGGGGTTGCTACCACTAATCTCCAAGAAAATTTGAAGGTTAGGTCATTGTGTAGAATGTAACCTGATCCTTCAAAGTTCTAAATTAGAAAAGATCTATTAAAGCTTGACCAGGTCCATTACGCAGGGCAAGTTGTAAATTTTCTGCAAAGGAAAAGAAAACCTTTTTCATATTAACTTTCAAAAATGGTTCTTGATATCCATTGAAATCCTTTTCATTTAATTTGTCTTCCATACCATAATAAAATCAATTTAGTAATATGTTTCACTAAATAGTGTCCTCTCTCATAGATTTTTCAGTATAATTTCCCATGCAAAATCTGGTTATGAGTAATCAACAGTGAGCCTAGTTTGTGGTGGCCCACAAAATTGTTTTACTTTGATGATGCTTAACCACTCTTCAGGTTAGACTTATTCATTTCTGTCCTTCAATCAACTTTAATTCCATAAATATATATTAACCATCAACTAAGCATAATATATTTCAAAATTTCTATTTATCACAAATAATATTTGAAAAGAGATAATAAAACATACTACATTTAAAAATAGCTCTCTATAGTAAAAAGTACTTGGGAATATAACAGCTCCATTTTGCCTTTGTCCTTCTAATCTAACCACCTTTTGTCTCCTTTTAAAAAATTTATTTTTTTTAAATTGGAGGAACATGGGATGGTTTACCTCTCAGACTTGTGGAGGAGGAAGGAGTTTGTGTCCAAGGGAGAACTAGAGACCATTATTGATCACAAAATAGAACATTTTGATTACACCAAATTAAAAAGTTTCTGCACAAACAAAACTAATGCAAACAAGATTAGAAGGGAAGTAACAAATTGGGAAAAAATTTTTACAGTTAAAGGTTCTGATAAAGGCCTCATCTCCAAAATATACAGAGAATTGACTTTAATTTATAAGAAATCAAGCCATTCTCCAATTGATAAATGGTCAAAGGATATGAACAGACAATTTTCAGATGATGAAATTAAAACTATTTCCACTCATATGAAAGAGTGTTCCAAATCACTATTGATCAGAGAAATGCAAATTAAGACAACTCTGAGGTATCATTACACACCTGTCAGATTGGCTAAGATGACAGGAACAAATAACGATGAATGTTGGAGGGGCTGTGGGAAAACTGGGACACTGATGCATTGTTGGTGGAGTTGTGAAAGAATCCAACCATTCTGGAGAGCAATCTGGAATTATGCCCAAAAAGTTATCAAAATGTGCATACCCTTTGACCCAGCCATACTACTACTGGGCTTATACCCCAAGGAACTACTAGAGAAGGGAAAGGGTCCTGTATGTGCCAAAATGTTTGTGGCAGCCCTTTTCATAGTGGCTAGAAGCTGGAAGATGAATGGATGTCCATCAATTGGAGAATGGTTGGGTAAACTATGGTATATGAATGTTATGGAATATTATTGTTCTATAAGAAATGACCAACAGGAGAAATACAGAGAGGCTTGGAGGGACTTACATCAACTGATGCTGAGTGAAACGAGCAGAACCAGAAGATCATTATACACTTCAACAATGATACTGTACGAGGATGTATGCTGATGGAAGTGGATTTCTTCAACATAGAGAAGAGCTAATCCAATTCCAATTGATTAATGATGGACAGAACCAGCTACATCCAGAAAAGGAACACTGGGAAATGAATGTAAACTGTTATTTTTACCTTCTGAATCCAATTCTTCCTGTGCAACAAAAAATTCGGTTCTACACACATATATTGTATCTAGACTATACTGTAATATATTTAACATATATAAGACTGCTTGCCATCTGGGGGAGGGGGTTGGGGGAGGAAGGGAAAAAATCTGAATAGAAGTAAGTGCAAGGGATAATGTTGTAAAAAATTACCCATGCATATGTACTGTCAAAAAATGTTATAATTATAAAATAAAATAAAAAATTAAAAAAAATTATTTTTTTGTTCCTATCATTATTGATAAGTTATGTGAATAGTATTTATTCCCATTTGCTACCCTTATAACAAACAAAAATAGATTTTAACCTTGAAAAAGGTTAGATTTCCCTAATTCACTGGAAATCAATTCAGGGCACACATATTTATAAAATAAGTACAAAGTACAGGATGATGTAAATTCAAGGGAAAAAAAGTGCTCCTGAATTCAATGAGTTTACCTTCTATAAAGGGGTAAAATATGCACTCAAATAATTAGTATATGTCCCTAGATATATTTCAATTACAGAGATTACATAGGGCTCATCAAAGGTTATTTCCTGACTATGGACTTAGATGTGAGTCCTTTCTGCGACTTATACTATGTAAATGAAACAATTCCATATTTTAAATCTTTTGATCCTGTGTTCTTATAAAGATAGCATGTGGCTGCCCTTGGGAGTGTATACATTCCCCACAGTGCAACTGATTGAGAGTTAGTCCTTGGAAAGAAGTTAATTAGAACACCATTATAATTAAGCTTATAGGACTCACAATGTAGAATAATTTTATTTCCACATTGTAATATACAGAAAAGAATTACATATAAGTCTATCGATGTTCAAGAAACTACTTTTTTATTCCTCTATTGTGGACAGAATCAGAATGGTATCAAGTAAGACATTGTTTGTAAATAACCTTGGTTGTTATACAAATGCTTGATATGACTTTTGTTAAGTGGTTAGGTAATACAATGAATAAAGTGCTAGACCTAGTATTAGGAACATGTCAAATTCATGCTTAGCCTCAGACACTTATTAACTCTATGACTCTGGACAAGGGACTTAACATTTTTTTTTTGCTTCAGGTGTTTCAACTGTAAAATGGGGATTTAAAAAAAGATAGGAAATCAACCTCAAAGAATGTAGTGAGGATCAAGTGAAATAATATTTGTAAAACACTTAGCACAAAGCATGGAACATAGTAGAGCTATATGAATGCTTATTCTTTTCCCTTTTACTTCCTTTGTTGCTTCATCTATAAAATGGCATGGTCTACCCTGCAGGAGACTTGTGTGGGAAAAGCACTTTCTAACAGGATAGTAATATCCCTGACAATATTCAAAGCTTCACTCTATGATTATAAGATTCAGAGTTTCCCAACTGAGTATAAGTAACCAATCAAATAATCAGAACATGAATAACAAAAGCACAAGAGATAAAAATTCTTCTGATAATTTCCTAGGATTATTGTAAGAAATAAATGACTTAAGAGATATGAAATCTGGGTATCAATTATAAAGTGAATTATAACAGAAAAGAAAGAAAATAATTGTTTCAACAGGACTCTTCCATCTTATCAGTACAGTCATATTCTGAAGGATCTCTGAATGCTTGATCAACAATAACTTTCCCATTATGAAAATAAGACAAAATCAATGCATTTGACGACTTCCTATGGTAATGATGATGATGATAAAGATAACAATCAAACGATAATGAAAAAAAATAATAATGATAATAATATCAAATATATTGACTAAAAAAAAAACTTAGAGATAGAACTTATAAATACTAGTTCCACTATGACAAATTTATGGAAACATTTGAATAAATGCTAATGATCATGGACAAATGGTTATAGAATGAGAATGAGAAGAACTATAAATATCAACTTAAATTAAGAAAGACAAGACAGCTTTAATATTAAGGAATTGAGAACATATGGTCTGCTTGAAGATTCTGAAAATATCCTAGTGGGACTATACACCACGACACTAAGAATAGTGAGCTGAAAAGGACATATTTTGCTCTCTCTCTGCCCTTGTGTTGTGTCCCATTTATTTTTAATGCAATAAATGAAATTCATACTAATCATCTACTTTTCTCATAAAATTTCTTCAGGACAGATAGCACAAATATTCTCATCACTATTTTACAGGTAAAAAGTAATAGAGGAATAGAGATATAAAGTAACCTACTCAGGCTTACACACTTAAATGTTAGAAGATAGACTTGAAATTCTGTCATTTGCTTCCAAAATCAATTCTCATTCTATTGTACTATAATGATCTTTCAATTTGAAGCTAATGAAAGAATGAGAATAAAAGAAATTCCAAAGTAATTCAAATACCCTCAAATAGCAACATCGTGATTCTTACTAGAAGGAATAGTAAAATTGCATCAGCATTACAGAGAGATAAGGCTTTTGGCCATTAGATGTTATCTAGTATATAATGCTTTTTTTAGGAATTACAATTATTCTCATTTTTTATTTTAGAGATATCTCATTTATTTTTATTTTACTCTTTTCTTTTTAAAATGCTAAACACGGTAAGATATATGTAAATCAAATATAGGGATACATATTTATGCAACTTTCTTGCTGCATAAGAAAAATCAGATCAAAAAGGAAAAAATGAGAAAGAAAATAAAATTCAAGCAAACAACAACAAAAGAAGTGAAAATACTATGTTGTGATCCACACTCAGTTCCCACAATCCTCTCTCTGGGTGTAAATGGCTCTCTTCATCACAAAATCATTGGAACTGATCTGAATCATCTCATTATTGAAGAGAGCCACATCCATCAGAATTGATCATCAAATAATCTTGCTGTTGCCTTGTATAATGGTTTCTTGATTCTGCTAATTTCACTTACCATCAGTTTACATAAGCCTTTCCAGGCCTCTCTAAAGTCATCCTGCTGATCATTTCTTCTAGAATAATAATATTCCATAATATTCCTTTATCATAACTTATTTAACAATTCTCTAACTGATGGGCTTCCAGTTTCTTGCCTCTACAAAAAGGGCTGCCATAAATATTTTTGCACATGTGGATTGCTTTCCCTCCTTTAAGATCTCTTTGAGATGTAAATCCAGTAGGAACACTGCTGGATTAAATGGAATGTACAGTTTGATAACTCTTTGAGCATAGTTCCAAATTGCTCTCCAGAATGGTTGGAGCCATTAAAATTCTACCAACAATATATGAGTGTCCCAATTTTCCCACCTCCCCTCCATCATTCATCATTATCTTCTCCTGTCACCTTAACCAATCTGAGAAGTATGTTGTGGTTTCTCAGAGTTGTCTTAATTTGCATTTTTCTGATAATAGTGATTTAGAGCACCTTCTCACATGATTAGAAATAGTTTTAATTTCTTCATCTGAAAATTGTCTATTCATATCCTTGGTCATTTATCAATTGTAGAATAGATTGAATTCTTATAAATTTGAGTCAATTCTCTAAATATTGTAGAAAAAAGGCCTTTACCAGAGTCCCTGAATGTAAAACTGTGTCCCCAATTTATTGTTTCCCTTCTTTTTTATTATTTCCCTTCTAATCTTATCTACATTCGGGTTTTTTGCACAATTTTTTAACTTAATATAATCAAAATTAAGTATTTTGTGTTCAATAATATGTTTTAGTCCTTCTTCACAAATTCTTTCCTTCTCCATAGATTTGAGAGGTATACCATCCTATGTTCTTCTAATTTGCTTATAACATTACCTTTTAGGTCTAAATCATGAAACCATTTCAACTTTATCTTGATATATGATGTTAAGTATGGACCAATGCATAGTTTCTGCCATACTAGTTTGCAATTTTCCTAGCAGTTTTTGTCAAATATTCAGTTCTTATCTCCAAAGCTGGGGTTTTTAGGTTTTGCCAAACTCTTGTTTACTTTGGTCATTGACTATTTTGTCCTGTGAATTTAACTTGTTCCACTGATCAAGTATTCTATTTCTTAGCCAGTATTAAAATCATTTTGATGATTGCTGATTTATAATATAGTTTTAAGTCTGTCAAAGCCAGGTACCTTCATTGGCATATTTTTCATTAATTCCCTTGAAATTCTTGACCTTTTGTTCTTCCAGATGAACTTTTGTATTATTTTTTAAATTTTGTGACATAATTTCTGAAAAATTTTATTGGTATGGCACTAAATATATAGATTAATTTATGTAGTTTTGTCATTATTATTATATTCACTCTGCCTACCTATGAGCACTCGATATTTTTTTCCAACTGATTAGATCTGACTTTATGTGGAAAATGTTTTGTAGTTATGTTTGTATAGTTCCTGACTTTTCCTTCGCAGAAATACTCCCAACTATTTTATGTTATTGACAGCAATTTTAAATGGAATTTCTCTTTGTGTCTCTTGCAGTTGTACTTTGTTGATAATATATGAAAATGCTGATGATTATATGGGTTTACTTTGTATTCTGCACTTCTGGTGAAGTTGTGAATTGTTTCTAGTACTTCTTTAGTTGACTTTTCTAAATATATCATCATATCAGAGATCATTATACACTTCAACAACAATACTGTATGAGGATATATTCTGTTAGAAGTGGATATCTTCAACAAAGATAAGACCTAATTCAGTTCCAATTGATCAATGATGAACAGAATTAGCTACACCCAGAGAAGAAACATTGGGAAATGAATGTGGACTACTTGATTTTTTGTTTTTCTCCCCAGGTTATTTTTACCTTCTGAATCCAATTTTTTCTTGTGCAACAAGAGAACTGTACGGATCTGCACACATATATTGTATCTAATACAATAGATACAACATGCATGAGACTGCCTGCCATCTAGGAGAAGGCGTGGAGGGAGGGAAGGGAAAAGTTGGAACAGAAGTGAGTGCAAGGGACAATGTTGCAAAAATTACCTATGCAAATATTCTCTCAAAAAAAAGCTATAATAAAATATAAAAAAATAAAAAATATCATATCATCTACAAAGAGTGATTTTTTTTAATTCTAATTCATTTTATCTCTTTTCTTCTCTTATGGCCAAAACTAACATATCTAACACAATATTTAATAGTAATGGTGATAGTGGGCAACCTTGTTTCTCCTCTAATCTTATTCAGAATGCTTCTAGTTTGTTCCCATTACTTATGTTTCTTGCTGATGATTTTATATGAATGCTACTGATCCTTTTAAGGAAAACTTCATTTATTCCTACACTCTCTAGTATTTTTAATATGAATGGATGTTGGGTTTTATCAAATGATTTTTCTGCATTTCTTGAGATAATCATACCATTTTTGTTAGTTTGGTTATTGATATAGTAAATTATGCTAATAGTTTTCCTAATATTGAATCAGCCTTGCATTCCTGGTAAAAATACTACTTGGTCATAGTGTATTATCCTGGAGATGATTTTCTGTAATCTCTTTGCTGCTATTTTATATAAGATTTAACATCACTATTCGTTAGGGAAATTGCTCTATAATTTTCTTTTTCTGTTTTAACTTTACTTGGCTTAAGTATCAGCACCATATCTGTGTCATACAGGAATTTGGTAGGATTCCTTCTTTTCCTATTTGTTCAAATAGTTTGCATAGTATTGGAATTAATTGCTCTTTAAATATTTGGTAGAATTCAAAGGTAAATCCATCTGGCTCTCATTTCCTTTCCTGATTTTTCTTCTCTCTTTTAAGATTCTTTTTGAATTCTTCCAAGAGAACCTTGTGAAATGGGGACCAATTCATATCACCCTTTGGGATTTCATCAGGAGAGGATCTGATTTTATTGTTCTCGGTGTTTGAAATCTGTTCTTTTTCTCCATTAAAAAATATTTATGGTCAAAGTTCTTTTTGATTTTTTAAATTTTTTTAATATTGAGGTTACTTTTAGGGCAAAGCAGAAGATGTCCAAGCTTCTTCTACAGGGAATGGGGACTAGGCTGGGTTAGTGCTACTAATTTCCTTGCTATGTGGGTTGGCCAGGTCTCAATATTCTAACGTTTAGCGACTTAATATTTGCCTTTTTTATTTTGTTGGATGTTTTACAGCTAATATTCTATCTATTGGCTTGCAAGTAGGATAGAACAGCCAACATTGCTATAGATTACTCACAGTAGATTCCCTGGTGTCCAGTATTCTATACCACCATGGATTTCTGCACTGCTTGCACTCAGATTTCTACATGGCTGCCTCTGCTGGGCCCACATCCCTCTGCTCATGATTGAAACAAACCTTTTCTGAAGATCTTCCAAATTATATTATACTGGAAGTTTCTTACACTCTAAACATTTGGGGGTTCTGTCACTCCAAAACCACTTCAGAGGCTTGATTTTGTTAATTTGGGGGACACTGGTGAGAATTCAGGGAAAGACATGTCTCCTCTCTGCCATCTTGGCTCCACCCCCATTGTTCTCCTAGTATATAATTCAAAAAAGGCTAGGTTCACTTTGTAATTCCCAGTAATAAATTTTTTTTTTTATTATATATATATATATATTTTATAATATTATCCCTTGTATTCATTTTTCCAATTTACCCCCCCTCCCTCTATTCCCTCCCCCCGATGACAGGCAATACCATACATTTTACATGTGTTACAATATAGTCTAAGTACAATACATGTGCGTGAATATCATTTTCTTGTTGCACAATAAACATTAGAATCCGAAGGTACATGCAACCTGGGCAGACAGATATTAGTGCTAACAAATTTTCATTCCCCTCCCAGTGTTTCTTCTCTGGGTGCAGCTACCTCTGTCCATCATTGATCAACTGGAAGTGAGTTGGATCTTCTTTATGTTGAAGATTTCCACTTCCATCAGAATACATCCTCATACAGTATTGTTGTTGAAGTGTACAGTGATCTTCTGGTTCTGCTCATTTCACTCAGCATCAGTTGGTCTAAGTCTCTCCAGGCCTCTCTATATTCCTCCTGCTGGTCATTTCTTACCGAGCAATAATATTCCATAACCTTCATATACCACAATTTACCCAACCATTCTCCAACTGATGGACATCCATTCATCCTCCAGTTTCTAGCTACAACAAAAAGAGCTGCCACAAACATTTTGGCACATATATGTCTCTTTCCGCTCTTTAGTATTTCTTTGGGATATAATCCCAGTAGTAGCGCTGCTGGGTCAAAGGGTATGCACAGTTTGATAACTTTTTGGGCATAATTCCAGATTGCTCTCCAGAATGGCTGGATTCTTTCACAACTCCACCAGCAATGTATTAGTGTCCCAGTTTCCCCACATCCCCTCCAACATTTGTCATTATTTGTTCCTGTCATCTTAGCCAATCTGACAGGTGTGTAGTGGTATCTCAGAGTGGTCTTAATTTGCATTTCTCTGAGCAGTAGTGATTTGGAACACTCTTTCATGTGAGTGGATATAGTTTCAATTTCTTCCTCTGAGAATTGTCTGTTCATATCCTTTGACCATTTATCAATTGGAGAATGGTTCGGTTTCTTATAAATTAGGGTCAGTTCTCTATATATTTTGGAAATGAGACCTTTGTCAGAACCTTTGTTTTTAAAAATATTTTCCCAATTTGTTACTTCCCTTCTACTCTTCTTTGCATTAGTATTATTTGTACAGAAACTTTTTAGTTTGATGTAATCAAAATCTTCTATTTTGTGATCAATAATGATCTCTAGTTCTCCTCTGGTCATAAATTCCTTCCTCCTCCACAAGTCTGAGAGGTAGATTATCCTCTGTTCCTCTAATCTATTTATTATCTCCCTCTTTATGCCTAAATCATGGACCCATTTTGATCTTATCTTGGTATATGGTGTTAAGTGTGGATCCATATCTAATTTCTGCCATACTAATTTCCAGTTTTCCCAACAGTTTTTTCCGAATAATGAATTTTTATCCCTAATGTTGGAATCTTTGGGTTTGTCAAAGATTACATTGCTATAGATGTACCCTTTTTTGTCCTTTGTATCTAATCTGTTCCACTGATCTACCGGTCTATTTTGTAGCCAATACCAAATGGTTTTGGTGACTGCTGCTATATAATATAGCTTTAGATCAGGTACACTTAGACCACCTTCCTCTGAGTTTTTTTTCATTAGTTCCCTTGCAATTCTTGACCTTTTATTCTTCCATATGAATTTTGTTGTTATTTTTTCTAGGTCATTAAAATAGTTTCTTGGGAGTCTGATTGGTATAGCACTAAATAAATAGATTAGTTTGGGGAGTATTGTCATCTTTATTATATTCGCTCGGCCTATCCAAGAGCACTGAATGTCTTTCCAATTATTTAAATCTGATTTTATTTTTGTGGCAAGTGTTTTGTAATTTTTCTCATATAATTCCTGACTTTTCTTTGGTAGATGGATTCCCAAATATTTTATACTCTCAACATTTGTTTGGAATGGAATTTCTCTTTGTATCTCTTGCTGTTGCATTTTGTTAGTGATATATAAAAATGCCGAGGATTTATGTGGATTTATTTTGTATCCTGCCACTTTGCTGAAATTTTGAATTATTTCTAGTAGCTTTTTAGCAGAGTCTTTGGGGTTCTCTAAGTATACCATCATGTCATCTGCAAAAAGTGATAGTTTAATTTCCTCATTTCCTACTCTAATTCCTTGAATCTCTTTCTCGGCTCTTATTGCCGAGGCTAGCGTTTCTAGTACTATATTGAATAGTAATGGTGATAGTGGGCAACCTTGTTTCACTCCTGATCTTACTGGGAAAGGTTGCAGTTTATTTCTATTGCATATTATGCTTACTGACGGTCTTAAATATATACTCCTGATTATTCTAAGGAATAATCCATTTATTCCTATACTCTCAAGAGTTTTTAGTAGGAATGGATGTTGGATTTTGTCAAATGCTTTTTCTGCATCTATTGAGATGATCATATGGTTCTTATTAATTTGATTATTAATATGGTCAATTATATTAATAGTTTTCCTAATATTAAACCAGCCCTGCATTCCTGGAATAAATCCTACTTGATCATAGTGTATTATCTTGGAGATGATTTTCTGAAGTCTTTTTGCTAATATCTTATTTAAGATTTTAGCATCAATATTCATTAAGGAGATTGGTCTATAATTTTCTTTCTCAGTTTTCGATCTACCAGGTTTAGGTATCAGTACCATGTCTGTGTCATAAAAGGAGTTTGGTAGGACTCCTTCATCCCCTATTTTTTCAAATAATTTATATAACATTGGGGCTAATTGTTCTTTAAATGTTTGGTAGAATTCACATGTGAATCCATCTGGCCCTGGGGATTTTTTCCTGGGGAGTTGATTAATAGCTTGTTCTATTTCTTTTTCTGAAATGGGACTATTTAAGCAATTTATCTCCTCCTCTGTTAATCTAGGGAGCCTATATTTTTGGAGAAAGTCATCCATTTCACTTAAGTTATCAAATTTATTGGCATAAAGTTGGGCAAAGTAACTCCTTATTATTTCTCTAATTTCCTCTTCATTGGTGGAAAGATCCCCCTTTTCATTTGTAAGACTATCAATTTGATTTTCCTCTTTCTTTTTTTTGATCAAATTTACCAAAGGTTTATCTATTTTATTGGCTTTTTCATAAAACCAACTCTTGGTTTTATTTATTAATTCAATAGTTTTTTTACTTTCAATTTTATTGATTTCTCCTTTTAATTTTTGTATTTCGAGTTTAATTTTTGGTTGGGGGTTTATAATTTGGTCTTTTTCTAGCCTTTTAAGTTGTAAGCCCAATTCGTTAATCTTCTCTTTCTCAATTTTCTTCAAATAAGCCTCTAAAGATATAAAATTTCCCCTTATTACTGCTTTAGCTGCATCCCAAAGATTTTGATATGATGTCTCATCATTATCATTATCTTGGGTGAAATTGTTAATTGTTTCTATAATTTGCTCTTTCACCCAGTCATTCTTTAAGATGAGATTATTCAGTTTCCAATTACTTTTTGGTCTATTTACCCCTAACTTTTTACTGAATGTAGCTTTTATTGCATTGTGATCTGAGAAGAAGGCATTTATTATTTCTGCCTTCCTACATTTAATTTTGAGATCTTTATGTCCTAATATATGGTCAATTTTTGTATAGGATCCATGAACTGCTGAGAAGAAAGTATATTCCTTCCTATTGCCATTCAGTTTTCTCCAAAGGTCTATCATACCTAGTTTTTCTAATGTTCTATTTACTTTTTTAATTTCTTTCTTGTTTGTTTTGTGGTTTGATTTGTCTAAATCTGAGAGTGCAAGGTTGAGATCTCCCACTATTATAGTTTTACTGTCTATTTCTTCTTGCAGTTCTCTTAACTTTTCCTTTAGAAAGTTAGATGCTATACCACTTGGTGCATATATGTTTAGTATTGATATGGCTTCATTATTTATGCTACCTTTCAGCAGGATATAGTTTCCTTCCTTATCTTTTTTAACGAGATCTACTTCTGCTTTTGCTTGATCTGAGATAAGGATAGCTACCCCTGCTTTTTTGGCTTTACCTGAAGCATAATAAGCTCTGTTCCAACCTTTTACCTTTACTCTGTATGTATCTCCCTGCTTTAAGTGTGTTTCCTGTAGACAACATATTGTAGGGTTCTGCTTTTTGATCCAATCTACTATCCGTCTCCGTTTGATGGGATCGTTCATCCCATTTACATTTACAGTTAAAATTACTAATTCTGTATTTCCTGCCATCGTATTATCCCCAGATTATGCTTTTTTCCCTTGACACCCCTGATCCCCCTCCCCGATATTTAATTTACAGACCCCCCTTGTGACGCGCAACCCTCCCTATTTTTTTTTTTTTTTTTTAGGATCCCTCCCCCCTCCCTCCAAGTCCCTTCACTTATTCTCCTTTTCCTTTCCCCTTTTCTTCTCCCCCCTTTTAATGAGGTGAGAGAAAATTCTCTGAAAAACAAATATGTTAATTATTTACTCTTTGAGCCTCTTCTGATGAGAGTAAGATTCACACAATGATTCTCCCCCTCACTAAGTTCCCTCAGATATGGTGTATTTTCTATGTCTCTTCCTGGGATGTAGTTTCCCTCTTTTTATCACTCCTTCCCCTTTTTCTGAACCGACCTCCTTCCCTTTACCACACCCCCCTTTTTTTCTTTTATATCAGTAAAATCAAATTATCCTTGAGTATTTTTTATATACCCACAACAAAGTTACAGTTCTCAAGGGTTCTGTGTACCTTTTTCTGTTTCTCTTCAGTCTTGTGGATGTAGATCAAATTTTTTGTTTAAGTCTGGTTTTTTTCTTAGAAACATATAGAATTCCTCTGTTTCATTGAATGACCATCTTCTTCCATGGAAAAAGATGCTAAACTTAGCTGGGTAGTTCATTCTTGGTTGCAGTCCTTGATCTTTTGCCTTTCGGAATATCAGGTTCCAGGCCCTTCTATCTTTTAATGTGGAGGCAGCCAGATCTTGGGTGACCCTTATTGTGGCACCTTGGTATTTAAATTGTTTTTTTCTAGCTGCTTGCAGGATTTTCTCCTTTGTGTGGTAATTCTGCAGCTTAGCCACAATATTCCGTGGTGTTCTTTTTTTAGGGTCTATTTCAGAAGGAGTTCGATGAATTCTTTCCACATCTACTTTCCCTTCTGTTTCTATTATCTCTGGACAGTTCTCTTTGATAATTTCCTGTAAAATAGAATCTAGGCTCTTTTTTTGGTCATAGTTTTCTGGAAGTCCAATAATCCGCAGATTATCTCTCCTAGATCTATTTTCCAGGTCTATAGAATTTCCCAGTAAGTATTTGACGTTGTTCTCCAGCTTCTCATTTTTTTTGTTTTGTTTGACTGATTCTTGGGTTCTCTGTGAATCATTCATTTCTATTTGTTCCATCCTGACTTTTAAGGAGTTATTTTCTTCTTTCACAGTTTTTAGTTCTTTTTGTAAATGCCCAATTTCGTTTTTAAATGAATTATTTTGCTCTATTGAGTTTTTTCCCATTTCCCTAATTTTTTTTTTGAGAATTATTTTCTTTTTCCAATTCAGAAATTCTATTTTCTTGAGACTTTTTTATCTTTTCCAATTCAGAAATCCTACTTTCCTGTGTTTTTTTAACCTTTTCTAATTCACTAATTTTGTTTCCCTGCATCTCCTGTGAATTCTTTATTTTTTCCAACTCCAATTTCAGGACATTGTTATTCTCTATCATAACTTCCCTTTCCTTTCCCCATTTTTCTTCGATCTCCCTCAATTTCTTAAGAGCTTCTTCTAGGAGAGAGTTATGTGATGGGGGGCAGGAATCGTTCCCCTTTAGGTTGTTATCTGATTCTCTGCTGTCAACTTCCTCGGGGTTGGACACCTGCTCTTTCTCTGTATAGAAGGAATCTATAGTTTTTCTAGCTTTTTTGCTCATACTTAAAAAAAATCTTTTGGGGTCTGTCTCTGGGGTAGGAAATTATTTACTTCTTTACCAGCTTCCTCCCAGACCGGATGGATGCAGCGGCTCCTGAGCCCGAGCTAAGAGAGAGCTCTGGGAGAGAGTTCCCCACCCTCTCCCTGGGAGTGCCTCAGAGGTGATTAGCACTACTGTGCTTCGAGGGCTTAGAATAGTGAAGACAGCAGGAAGCCCAGTCTATGTGTCCGGGTGGGGAGTGGGTGTCTGCAGCAGGTGACGTAAGAAGCCCCTGCGCTCAAACTGGAAGTGTCTGCCAGAAACCGCGGTCCCTAGTTCAAAGGTTCCGCTTCTCTGGGACTTCCTGGAGCTGAGTTCCACTCCCTCCAGCTAAGCTAGGCAGTGTGTGTTGCCTTGGGCCGTATCCACCCACTGGTCAGTCTCTTAACTATTCTCAGGAGGTAGCTGAGGCCACACCCCCTGGTGCAGATTCTCTGCTGAGTCACCCCCAGGGTGGGGGGGGGGGGAATCTAATCTGAGTTTTAAAATATTTTGGCTTTCTCTTCTGAACTGCTAAATAATTAGCAGAGAAGAGCTAACAGCCTGTGCCAGATTCCTTTACCTCAGTGGCTTCTCTGATCCCAGAGCCCCTCCCAGCGCAATGGGCGCAGTGTGCCCCTACCCCACCGTCTGTGCTGGTCTTTCTTATTCCTCCCCTGAGAACTGACCTTTCCTGTTGAAACTCCAGATTCTCTTCAGCTGGTAAGTCGTGCTTCCAGTCCTTGTGGTATCTATCAGTCCTGAGCTAATTTTGAGACTTAATTTATCTAATTGGTTGTGAGGGAGTGAGGACGTTCACTGAGTCGTGTGTTTCCTCTCCGCCATCTTGGCTCCGCCCTCCCCCAGCAATAAATTTGAATATTGAAGAAGACAGAGAAAATGTCGATTGACAAATGAGCTTTGTGTGAAATTCCTGGGACTTTTTTTTCCCCTAGCCTTATTGGGATGTGTTTAGAAAAGAAGGGGATGAATTCTATTCTCATCATTTTGTTATAGGACATCAAGAGAAATAATTTATTTTGTTTGCTTTCTTTAAGGATATTCACATCATATATATATATATATATATATATATATATATATATGTATATATATATATATATATATATATATATATATATATGTATATATATATTTGTGAATGTATTAAATGTGATTGTTTTTATAGCATTGCAGGGAAAAGCAACAAAATAAATAGTATTTTGTCAACCCATTCTATTATTTGTCATATTGTACCATCAGGAAATTCTTTCTTGATGCTAAATAAATCCATCATAATATAATTTAAATCTATTTATTTTTAAATTTTTATTTCATTATTATTAACGCTTTTTATTTACAAAATATATGCATGGATAATTTTTCAAACATTGACCCTTACATAATCTTTTGTTCAAAATTTTCCCCTCTTTCCCCTCATCCCTCCCCTTGCTGCCAGGTAGTCCAATGCATAATAAATATGTTGAACTACATGTTAGATCCAATATATGTATACATATTTATATTGTTATCTTGTTTCACAAGAAAAATCAGATTAAGAAGGAAAAAAAGAAAAACTGATAAAGTAAACAAAATGCAAGTAAATAACAAGAAAGAGTGAGATTGCTATGTCATGTTGCACACTATTTTTCCATGGTTCTCTCTCTGAGTATATAGATGGCTCTCCATAACTGCACAAGTGGAACTGATTTGAATCTTCTCAATGTTGAAGAGAGACACATCCATCAGAATTGATCATTATATAGTCTTCTTGTTTCTGGGTATAATGATCTCCTCATTTTGCTCATTTCACTTAGCATCAGTTCATGTAGGTCTCTGTAAGCCTCTCTGAAATCATCCTGCTAGTTGTTTATTACAGAACAATAATATTCCATATCATTCATATACCATAATTTATTCAGCCATCCTTGAATTGATGGATATCCATTCAGTTTCCAGTTTCTTGCCACTACAAAGAGGGCTGCCAAAAACATTTTTGAATATGTGGGTCCCTTTCCCTCCTTTAACATCTTTCTGGGATATAATCCCAGTATTTCCCTCTTTTATGATCTTTTTGCAATATAAGCCCAAAAGTAATCAAGTAAAGGTGGATCAAGTAAAGTTGGATCAAAGGGTATGCACAGTTTGATACCTTTTTGAGTATAGTTCATAACTCCTCTACAGAATAGTTGGATCCATTCATAGTTCCACCAACAATGTATCAGTGTCCCAGTTTTCCCACATGCCTTCCAACATTGGTCATTATCTTTTCCTGTCATGTTAGCCAATCTGACAGCTATGCAGTGGTATCTCAGAGTTGTCATAATTTTCATTTCTCTGATCAATAATGATTTGTAGGATCTTTTCATGTGATACAAATAGCTTCAATTTCTTCATCTGAAAATTGTCCGTTTATATCTTTTAAACCATTTATCAATTGGACAATCATTTGAACTATCATGAATCTGAGTCAGTTCTCTGTGTATGTTAGAAATGAGGCCTTTTTCAGATCTTTTGGATGTAAAGATGTTTTACCACATATTTTTGCTTCCCTTCTAATCTTGTCTGCATTAGTTTTGTTTATACAAAGAAACTTTTCAATTTGATTTAATAATTTTTTTCTATTTTGTGATCGTGATCAATAATGATTTCTAGTTTTTCTTTGGTCACAAATTATTTTCTCTTCTGCAAATCTGAAAGGTAAACTATCACATGTTCTTTTAATTTGTTTCTAGTATAATTCTTTATGTCTAGTTCATGAACCCATTTTAAACTTATCTTAGTTTATGGTATTAGGTGTGGGTCTATGCTTGCTTTCTGCCCATACTAGGGTCAAATAGTAAATTCTTAATAGTAAATTATCAAATAGTAAATTCTTATCACAAAAGGTTGGGGCTTTGAGTTTGCCAAATACTAGATTGTTATCCTCATTGGCTACTTTGTTCTGCGAATCTAATCTATTCCACTGATCAACTTCTCTATTTCTTAGCCAATACTAAATGGTTTTGATGATCACTATAATACAGTATTAGATCTGGTACATCCAGGCCACCTTCATTTGATTTTTCTTTTCATTAATTTCTTTGAATTTTGTTGTTACTTTTCTTGGTATAAGTTTGATTGGTATAGTGCTAAACAAATAGATTAGTTTAGAGAGTATTTTCATCATTATTATATTTGCTCAATATATCCAAGAGCACTTGTTTGTGTGAAAGCAGTTTTATTGTTTTGCTTATATAAATTCTGACTTTCCCTTGGTAGATAAATTCCCAAATATTTTATATTATCAATAGTTATTTTAAATGGAATTTCTCTTTGTATGTCATATATATAATCTAAAACCATCTCTATAGTTTGAGGAATGTGCCAAATTTATTTATCTATCTAATCTTTTTTCAAATGTGTCCTGTTTTTCATAACCCCTTTTGGGGTTTTCTTTTCTTTTTTATCATTATAGCTTTTTATTTACAAGATATATGCATGGGTAATTTTTCAGCATTGACAATTGCAAAACTTTTTGTTCTAATTTTTCTCCTCATTCCCCCCACCCCTTCCCCCAGATGGCAGGTAGGCCCATACATGTTAAATATTTTAAAATATATGTTAAATAAAATATAAATATACATATTCATACACTTATTTTGCTGTACAAGAAGAATCAGACTTTGAAATAATGTAAAATTCATCTGTGAAAGAAATCAGAAATTCAACCAGACAGAAACAGAGGGATTGGAAATGCTATGTAGTGGTTCACACTCATTTCCCAGAGTTCTTTTGCTGAGTTTAGCTGGTTCTATTCATTATTTTAAAAAATGGAACTGATTTGGTTCATCTCATTGTTGAAGAGATCCATGTCCAGTAGAATTGCTCATCATATAGTATTATCATTGAAGTATATAATGGTCTCCTAGTCTTGCTAATTTCACTATTATCAATTCATGTAAGTCTCTCCAGGCCTTTCTGAAATCATCCTGTCAATCATTTCTTACACAATAATAATATTCCATAACATTCATATACCACAATTTATTCAGCCATTCTTCAATTGATAGGCATCCACTCAGTTTCCAGTTTTGGCCACTACAAAGAGGTCTGCCACAAACATTTGTGCACATTCAGGTCCCTTTCCCTTCTTTAAGATCTCTTTGGCATATAAGCCCAGTAGTAACACTGCTGGATCAAAGGGTATGCACAGTTTGATAAGTTTTTGAGCATAGTTCCAAATAGCTCTCCAGAATGGCTGGATGTACTCACCATTCCACCAACAAAGTATCAATGTCCCAGTCTTCCCACATCCCCTCCAACTATACATGTTCATAAGTCCTAGAAATAGTCTAAAAGGAATCTATTGTCATTACTTCATGTGCCAGAAATCCAATAATTCCTGCAGGTTTTGAAGTCCTGCAATAGTCTCATCTTGTGTTAGGGAATCCAATGGTTCCTTCAGGTTTTCAGGCCCTGCAACAGTCTCATAATCAGCCATGCTCTTTCACTGTCAGATGTTTCTTAGATCTCCTTTGTTTTGAGGTTTTTCTCCTTTTCTTTCTCCAGATGCTCGTTGCCAACCATCTGTTTCCTTCTCCACCTGTTTCCTTCTCCATCTGTAGGAATATAAGCAAACCCTTTCTCCCAAGCAGTTAACCTATCTAATTCCCTTCTATTTACCACTTTCTAGATCTCTCCTCATCATCTGGCAATTGCATTGAAGATGTTTGCACTGGACACTGTCCTGTTGGTTTAAAAAGCCTGTATTCTCCCAATTTGTAATTCTGCCAGTTCTGCCATCTGATTGTTTTTTGACTGATAGATCACCTCAGAGTCCTGAACTTCTAAAAACTCTCTGGGTATAAACTCAGCTGCCATTATGCTTCACCTGTTTTTTGATTGATATTTTGGAGCTGGGACCTGCCTTTCATTTCCCCGGGTCAATCTATATTCTGAGGTCCAGTGGAAGCCCTTATGGCATTTTGGACATGGGTTTTTAGGTCTTCTCTCAGTCTGTCATCTCACTCTATCTCTATATTTACACTGGGCTCTCAGATGTCCTATCTTACCACACTGAAAACATCAATAACTCTCTTTAGAAGTCCCTTGCCAAGAAGGACCCTGTCTTTCCATGTTCATCATAGCATTTGTGCCCACTGTGGCACAGAATTTTATGATCTCCTCTAAAGGAGTATCTTTGTGTAGTCCCCATATAATTCTTCTGCAAAACTCATTAGCATTTTCCTTAGCCAGTTGTCTAGTCATTATTTTTGTAACTGCATTTTCTCCAATGGTTCTTGTGACAACTGTATGCAAATGTCGCACAAAATCTGCAAAGGGTTCATTGGGATTCATTGGGACCTTGCTCTATTTTTGTGAAGGCTTTACCTCAAACTTTCTCTGGGAGAGAACCCCAAGCTTTGATTGCAGCCTTAGAAATTTGCTTGTTATGGGATAATTAATCTGTGCTGAATGTTCTGCATACTGACCTTCACCTGCTAGTTGGTCAAAAGTGATTTGTATGTTAACTCCAGTTTGCCTATTTTGTTGGGCTTGAATCCTACATAATTCATGATACTCCAAAGAACACAATAAGTTTTGTCCAGGTTCTAAACATGTCCTTGCTATGGATTGGAAATCCAGGGTTAAGATTTCATAAGCCAAATTATATAATAACATCTTAACATAAGATGATGTAGCCCCAAAAAGAGTGCAACTTTTTTTCAAATCCTTAATTTCAAGCTCTTCAATCACAGGGTATACATTGATGAAATCAGATACTTCCTGTTCTTCATTCTTTGCTTTAACTAATGCTTTTTGTAATTTTTTCATAAGCTGCTTCATAGGTAAAGCTGACTGTGTCATTGCTCCTTCCCCTCTTCCTTCTTTATCCACTCAGGAAGAGCTAATTGAGGGAGGTACGTCAGGGGATGGGGAATGCTCTTGTTTTGAAATGCCACACTCAGAATTGTACTTATCTCCATTCTTATCTGATTCTTCATCCTTTTAATCTAGTTTAGTTAGCACCTCTCCCTTCTGCTCTTTTTTTTTTCCTTATTCTAACACTTACATAATTTCCTAAAGCCAGTTGTATTAAAATTGTATGCATAAAGTATATCTTTGGAAATTGAGTTTGGATTGGAATTGTAGTATTCACCTAGTTGCTCTTCTACTAATTTCAACTTGTCTGGATTGAATTATTTTTTCTTAGAGAACCAAGGAGACGTGTACTATACAGTTTCTAAAAGTTCAGTGATCTGCTCCAAAATTATAATCAAACCTTGGCTTTTCATAAATTTGACAATGCTCTCTACAAATTTTTCTTGAAGAGGAAAAGAATGCTGTTTTCTAAACATCTGTCAAATTTTAGCTGAAATACTATTTTATCCCTTCAACAAAGTTTCCTTGTTGTTCTCACTCTAATTTCTGGGTCACAGATGAAGGTTCTTAGCCTCAAGTTGGGCGCTAAATGTAATGTTCTCTTCTATAAAATATAATGTTCTCTGGGGGCAAATTTATTGGGAGTAGCCTTGGTTTCAGTTCAGTTCAATTATCATGCCAAATGCAGCCAGGAGCTAAAAGTTCATATTCTTTATTGTCTCCTTCACAATAGCCACGTTAGTTTTCTTTGAGGCCTATCTCTCTCCTTGGTTCTGAGAGCTCTTGCCACTAGTCCTTTGCCTCTTCCAGCTCCACCTCTAGCTCCCTCTGAATCCAAAGCCTCCAGCCAGCACAAATGTGGAAAATGAAATGAATCTGACTCCTCTGAGACTGGGGTTGTGTGTTAGTAGGCTTGTGGGAGCGCCTTCTTATATATGCTCTCTTAAAGGTGTAAATCTTGTAGAATTCTAATAAGTACTAAGTACATCTAGAGAATTGATAAGCACCCTGCTAAACAACCATTGTCTCTATCAATTTCATTTACATAGCACCTTATAAGAATTATAACATCCAACATTCAGCGTCATCTTTTTCTGTCATCCTAGCTAATCTGACAGGTATGTAGTGATATCTCAGAGTTGTTTAATTTGCATTTCTCTGATTAATAATGACTTGCAGCATCTTTTTTATATGGCTAGAAATAGTTTCAATTTCTTCAAGTGAAAATTGTTCATATCCTTTGACCGTTTATCAATTGGAGAATGGATTGATTTCTTAAAAATAAGATTCAATTCTTTATATATTTTGGAAATGAGGCCTTTATCAGAACCTCTGACTTTAAAAATATTTTCCCAGTTTATTATTTCTCTTCTAATCAGGTCAGCATTATTTTTGCTTGTACAAAAGCTTGTCAATTTGATATAATCAAAATTTTCTATTTTGTGATCAATAATGATCTCTAGTTCTTCTTTGGTCACATATTCCTTCCTCCTCCTCAAGTCTGAGAGTTAAACTATCCTGTGTTCTTCTAATGTATTTATAATCTCACTGTTTATGCCTAGGTCATGAACCCATTTTGATTTTATCTTGGTGCATGGTGTTAAGTGGGGTCCATATCTAGTTTCTGCCATATTAATTTCCAATTTTCCCAACAGTTTTTGTCAAACAGTGAATTCTTATCCAAAAGCTGGGGTTTTGGGGTTTGATAAACACTAGATTACTGAAGTGAATGACTATTTTGTCCTTTGAACCTAACATATTACACTGATCAATGAGTCTATTTCTTAACTAATAACAAATGATTTTGGTAACTACTGCTTTATAATATAATTTTATATATGGTAAAGCTAGGCCACCTTCATATGATTTTTTTTTTTTATTAGCTCCCTTTAAAGTCTTGATCTCTTGTTCTTCCAGATAAATTTTGCTATTTTTTCAAAGTCATTAAAATAGGTTTTTTGGGAGTATGATTGATTAGGTAATATTGCCATCTTTATTATATTTGCTCGACTTCTCCAAGAGCACTTAATATTTTTCCAATTGGTTAGATCTGATTTAATTTGTGTGGAAAATATTTTGTAGTTTTCCTTATAAAGTTCCTCACTTTCCCTTGGCAGATAGATTCCCAAATATTTTATATTATTGGTAGTTACTTTAAATAGAATTTCTTTTTGTAACTATAAGTGTTGGATTTTGTTGGTGTTATATAAGAATGTTGATGTTTTATGTGGGTTTATTTTATATCCTGCACCTTTGCTAAAGGTGTGGATTATTTCTAATAGCTTTTTAGTAGAATCTCTGGGGTTCTCTAACTATCCCATCATATCATCAGCAAAGAGAGATAATTTGATTTCCTCATTACATATTCTAATTCCTGTAATCTCTTTATCATCTTTTATTGCCAAAGCCAGCACCAAGAATACAGTATTAGATAGTAATGGTGATAATGGGCAACCTTGTTTCATTCCTGATGTTATTGGTAATGGTTCAAGTTTATCCCCCTTATATATGATGCTTACTGATGGTTTTAAATAGATGCTATTGACTAATTTAAGGAAAAGTTAAGTGTTTTTAATAAGAACGAATGTTGATTTTTATCAAATGTTTTTTCTGCATCTATCGAGATGGTCATATGGTTTTTGTTAATGTAGTTATTGATATGGTCAATTATGCTAATGGTTTTCCTAATAATGAACCAGCCCTGCGTTCCCGGAAAAAATCCTACTTGGCCATGATGTATTATGCTAGGGATGAATTTCTGTAATCTTTTTGCTAATATTTTATTTAAGATTTTAGTATCAATATTCATTAGGGAGATTGGTCTATAATATTATTTCTCTTTTATCAACCTATCTGGTTTAGGTATCAGTACCATCTCTGTATTGTAAAATTAATTTGGTTGGAGCCCTTCATTCCCTATTTTTTCAAATAGTTTATATAACATTGAGGCTAATTGTTCTTTAAATAATTAGTAGAATTCACATGTAAAACCATCTGGTCCTGGGGATTTTTTCTTAGGGAGTTGATTAATAGGTTGTTCTATTTCTTTTTTCTGAAATGGGACTATTTAAATAATTTATATCCTCCTCTGTTAAACTGGGAAGCATATATTTTTATTATTTTATTGTAGCTTTTTATTTACAAAGATATATGGATAGATAATTTTTCAGCATTGATAGTTGAAAATCATTTTGTTCCAACTTTTTTCCTCCTTCTCCTCACCCCTTTGCCCCAGATGTCAGGTTGACCAATACATGTTAAATATGTTAAAGTATAGGTTAAATACAATATATGTATACAGTTTATTCATATGTATTAAGTTCATTACTGCTCCATTGGTATTGATTTGGTTAATCTCATTGTTGAAGAGGGCAACATCCATCAGAATTGATCATCATATAATATTGTTTTTGAAGTATATAATTATCTTCTGGTAAAGCTCATTTCACTCAGCAGTAGTTCATGTAAGCCTCTCCAAGCTTTCTAAAATCATCCTTCTAGTCATTTCTTACAGAACAATAATATTCCATAATATTCATATGCCACAATTTATTTAGCCATTCTCCAACTAAGGGGCATCCACTCAGTTTCCAATTTCTGGTCACTACAAAGAGGGCTGCCACAAATATTCTTTTTCTTTCTTTTTTTTTTAGAATTTTTTTCACAGTATATATGCATGAGTAATTTTTTTATAATATTATCCCTTGTATTCATTTTTCCAAATTATCCCCCCCTCCCTCCATTCCCTCCCCCCAATGACAGGCAATCCCATACATTTTACATGTGTTACAATAAAACCTAGATACAATATATGTGTGTAAATACCATTTCCTTGTTGCACATTAAGTATTAGATTCCGAAGGTTTAAGTAACCTGGGTAGATAGACAGCAGTGCTAACAATTTACATTCACTTCCCAGTGTTCCTTCTCTGGGTGTAGTTATTTCTGTCCATCATTGATCAACTGGAAGTGGGTTGGATCTTCTTTATGTTGAAGATTTCCACTTCCATCAGAATATATCTTCACACAGCATTGAAGTGTGCAGCGATCTTCTGGTTCTATTCATTTCACTCAGCATCAGTTGATATAAGTGTCTCCAAGCTTCTCTGTATTCCTCCTGCTGGTCCTTTCTTACAGAGCAATAGTATTCCATAATCTTCATATACCATAATTTACCCAACCATTCTCCAATTGATGGGCATCCATTCAACTTCCAGTTTCTAGCTACAACAAAAAGAGCTGCCACAAACATTTTGGCACATACAGGTCCCTTTCCCTTCTTTAGTAATTCTTTGGGATATAAGCCCAATAGTAGTATGGCTGGGTCAAAGGGTATGCACAGTTTGATAACTATCTGTGCATAGTTCCAAATTGCTCTCCAGAATGGTTGGATTCTTTCACAACTCCAGCAACAATGTATCAGTGTCCCAGTTTTCCCACATCCCCCCCAACATTCATCATTATTTGTTTCTGTCATCTTAGCCAATCTGACAGGTGTATAGTGGTATCTCAGAGTTGTCTTAATTTGCATTTCTCTAATCAGTAGTGATTTGCAACACTCTTTCATATGAGTGGATATAGTTTCAATTTCATCATCTGAGAATTATCTGTTCATATCTTTTGATCATTTATCAATTGGAGAATGGTTTGGTTTCTTATAAATTAGGGTCAGTTCTCTATATATTTTGGAAATGAGACCTTTGTCAGAATCTTTAACTTTAAAAATATTTTCCCAATTTGTTACTTCCCTTCTAATTTTGTTTGCATTAGTATTGTTTGTACAGAAACTTTTTAGTTTGATGTAATCAAACTCTTCTATTTTGTGATCAATAATGATCTCTAGTTCTCCTCTGGTCATAAATTCCTTCCTCCTCCACAGGTCTGAGAGATAGACTATCCTGTGTTCCTCTAATCTATTTATTATCTCATTCTTTATGCCTAAGTCATGGACCCATTTTGATCTTATCTTGGTATATGGTGTTAAGTGTGGATCCATATCTAATTTCTGCCATACTAATTTCCAGTTTTCCCAACAGTTTTTTCCAAATAATGAATTTTTATCCCTAATGTTGGTATCTTTGGGTTTGTCAAAGATTAGATTGCTATAGATGTACCCTTTTTTGACCTTTGTATCTAATCTGTTCCACTGATCTACCCGTCTATTTCTTAGCCAATACCAAATGGTTTTGGTGACTGCTGCTATATAATATAGTTTTAGATCAGGTACACTTAGACCACCTTCCTCTAAGTTTTTTTTTTCCCTTAGTTCCCTTGCAATTGTCGACCTTTTACTCTTCCATATGAATTTTGTTGTTATTTTTTCTAGGGCATTAAATAGTTTCTTGGGAGTCTGATTGGTATAACACTAAATAAATAGATTAGTTTGGGGAGTATTGTCATTTTTATTATATTCGCTCCGCCTATCCAAGAGCACTGAATGTCTTTCCAATTTTTTAAATCTGACTTTATTTTTGTGGCAAATGTTTTGTAATTTTGCTCATATAATTCCTGACTATTCTTTGGTAGATGGATTCCCAAATACTTTATACTCTCAACATTTGTTTGGAATGGAATTTCACTTTGTATCTCTTGCTGTTGCATTTTATTGGTGATATATAAAAATGTTGAGGATTTATGTGGATTTAATTTGTACCCTGCACTTTGCTAAAATTCTGAATTATTTCTAATAGCTTTTTAGCAGAGTCTTTGGGGTTCTCTAAATATACCATCATATCATCTGCAAAGAGTGATAGTTTGATTATCTCACTTCCTACTCTAATTCCTTGAATCTCTTTCTTGGCTTATTGCCAAGGCTAGCGTTTCTAGTACTATATTGAATAGTAATGGTGATAGTGGGTAACCTTGTTTCACTCCTGATCTTACTGGGAAAGGTTGCAGTTTATTTCTATTGCATATTATGCTTACTGACAGTCGTAAATGTATGCTCCTGATTATTCTAAGGAATAGTCCATTTATTCCTATACTCTCAAGAGTTTTTAGTAGGAATGGATGTTGGATTTTGTCAAATGCTTTTTCTGCATGTATTGAGATGATCATATGGTTTTTATTAATTTGATTATTAATATGGTCAATTATACTAATAGTTTTCCTAATATTAAACCAGCCCTGCATTCCTGGTATAAATCCTACTTGATCATAGTGTATTATCCTTGGGATGATTTTCTGAAGTCTTTTTGCTAATATCTTATTTAAGATTTTAGCATCAATATTCATTAAGGAAATTGGTCTATAATTTTCTTTCTCAGTTTTCTATGGACCTGGTTTAGGTATCAGTACCATGTCTGTGTCATAAAAGGAGTTAGGTAGGACTCCTTCATCCTCTATTTTTTCGAATAGTTTATATAGCATTGGGGCTAATTGTTCTTTAAATGTTTGGTAGAATTCACATGTAAATCCATCTGGCCCTGGTGATTTTTTCCTGGGGAGTTGATTAATAGCTTGTTCTGTTTCTTTTTCTGAAATGGGACTATTTAAGCAATTTATCTCCTCCTCTATTAATCTAAGAAGCTTATATTTTTGGAGGAAGTCATCCATTTCACTTAAGTTATCAAATTTTGGCATAAAGTTAGGCAAAGTAACTCCTTATTATTTCTCTAATTTCCTCTTCATTGGTGGAAAGATCCCCCTTTTCATTTGTAAGACTAACAATTTGATTTTCCTCTTTTTTTTTCTGATCAGATTTACCAAAGTTTTATCTATTTCATTAGCTTTTTCATAAAACCAACTCTTGGTTTTATTTATTAATTCAATAGTTTTTTTACTTTCAATATTATTGATTTCTCCTTCTAATTTTTTTATTTCCAGTTTAATTTTTGGTTGGGTTTTTTTAATTTGGTCTTTTTCTAGCTTTTTAAGTTGCAGGCCCAATTCGTTAATCTTCTCTTTCTCTATTTTCTTCCAATAAGCCTCTAAAGATATAAAATTTCCCCTTATTACAACTTTATCTGTATCCCACAGATTTTGGTATGATGTCTCATCATTGTCATTATCTTGGGTGAAATTATTAATTTTTTCTATAATTTGCTCTTTCTACCAGTCATCCTTTAAGATGAGATTATTCAGTTTCCAATTACTTTTTGGTCTATTTACTAACTTTTTACTGAATGTAGCTTTTATTGCATTGTGATCTGAGAAGAAGGTATTTATTATTTCTGCCTTCCTACATTTAATTTTGAGATCTTTATGTCCTCATATATGGTCTATTTTTGTATAGGATCCATGCACTGCTGAGAAGAAAGTATATTCCTTTCTCTCAGCATTCGGTTTTCTCCAAAGGCCTATCATACCTAGTTTTTCTAATGTTCTATTGACTTTTTAAATCTCTTTCTTATTTGTTTTGTGGTTTGATTTGTCTAAATCTGAGAGTGCAAGGTTGAGATCTCCCACTATTATAGTTTTACTGTCTATTTCTTCTTGCAATTCTCTTAACTTTTTCTTTAGAAAGTTAGATGCTATACCACTTGGTGCATATATGTTTAGTATCAATATGGCTTCATTATTTATGCTACCTTTCAGCAGTATATAGTTTCCTTCCTTATCTCTTTTAATTAGATCAAATTCTGCTTTTGCTTGATCTGAGATAAGGATAGCTACCCCTGCTTTTTTGGCTTTACCTGAAGCATAATAGATTCTGCTCCAACCTTTTACCTTTGCTCTCTGTGTATCTCCCTGCTTTAAGTGTGTTTCCTGCAGACAACATATTGTAGGGTTCTTATTTTTGATCCAATCTGCTATCCATCTCCATTTGATGGGATTGTTCATCCCATTCACATTTACAGTTAAAATTACTAATTCTGTATTTCCTGCCATCATATTATCCCCAGATTACTCTTCCTTGGGGTTGGATACCCGCTCTTTCTCTGTATAGAAGGAATCTATAGTTTTTCTGGCTTTTTTGCTCATATTTTAAAAATCTTTTGGGGTCTGTCCCTGCGGTAGGAAATTATTTATTTACTTCTTTACCAGCTTCCTCCCATACTGGATGGATGCAGCGGCTCCTGCACCTGAGCTAAGATAGAGCTCCGGGAGAGAGTTCCCCACCTCTTCCCTGGAAGTGCCTCAGAGGTGATTAGCACTGCTGTGCCCGAGGGCGCTGTGTTTTAGAGGCTTCCCTGAGATTTGAGACTGAACAGTAAAGGTAGCACAAAGCCCAGCCTATGTGTCCGGGTGGGGAGTGGATGTCTGCAGCAGGTGACCTGAAAATCCCCTGTGCTCAAACTGGAAGTGTCTGCCAGAAACCATGGTCCCTAGTCCAAAGGTTCCGCTTCTCTGGGACTTCCTGGAGCTGAGTTCCACTCCCTCCAGCTAAACTAGGCAGTGTGTGTTGCCTTGGGCCATATCCACCCACTTGTCAATCTCTTAACTATTCTCAGGTGGTAGCTGAGGCCACACCCCCTGGTGCCAAGATCTGCTGAGTCACCTCCAGGGTCCGGGGAAAATCTAATCTGAGTTTTAAAATATTTTGGCTTTCTCTTCTGAACTGCTAAATAATTAGCAGAGAAGAGCTAACAGCCTGTGCCAGATTCCTCCACCCCAGTGGCTTCTCTGATCCCAGAGCCCCTCCCAGCGCAACCAACGCAGTGTGCCACTACCCCACCGTCTGTGCTGGCCTCTCTTCTTCCTCCCCCGGGGACCGACCTTTTCCACTGAAACTCCAAATTCTCTTCAGCTGGTAAGTCGTGCTTCCAGTCCTTGTGGTATCTATCAGTCCTGGGCTTATTTTGAGACTTAATTTATCTAATTGGTTGTGAGGGAGTGAGGACGTTCACAGAGTCGTGTGTTTCTTCTCCGCCATCTTGGCTCCGCCCCCCATATATATATATATTTTAACAAAAATGTTATGCATAGGTAATTTTTTAGCATTGAAAATTACAAAACCTTTTGTTCCAACTTTTCCCCTCCTTCCCCCCACCCCTTTCCCCAGATGGCAGGTTGACCAATATATGTTAAATATGTTAAAGTATAAGTTAAATACAATATATGTATACTTGCCCAAACAGTTACTTTGCTGTACAAAATGAATGAGACTTTGAAACAGTATAAAATTAGCCTGTGAAGGAAATCAAGAATGTAGGTGGATAAAAATAGAAGGATTGGGAATTCTATGGTAGTGGTTCATAGTCAACTCTCAGGGTTCTTTCACTGGGTATAGCTGGTTCAGTTCATTACTGCTCTACTGGAACTGGTTTGTTATTTTAATAACATAATCATATCCCTTGACCATAGTGACATAATATGAAGAGGAAATTATTGATGTTAAAGACATGGACATTTACAGTCTAAAGTAGCTTGAAACCACTGAAAATATTACACAATTTCACACATTTCAATACAAAGCAGTGATGAAATAACTCAATCGGTTATCCATTGAAAATTCATTTCATAATATAAACAATGCAAAACAGTAACAAAATTGGTTTTCCTGTGTATGAAGCTAAATAAACCTCATGAGTGACCATTGATCTTGTGAAAAAAGGCTTATACTATTCCCAAGTCCAAAGTTGATAAAATAGCTTGATAGTTGATAATGTTGATAAAAGGATAATAGATTTTTAAAAATAATTGTTTTCTCTATGTATCATACCTATTTCTCTAAGCCAGGTATTTCCTTCATAAGTTCTCAGACCTGGCTTATTTTAATTTCCTATTGCTTAAAATTCCGTTTGTGTTTTCTTATCATCCTTTTCTTTTGGCATTTTATTTTCTGTCTTGCCATTTCTAGATTTTGGATTTTACTCAGGATTACTCAGCACAATTTATGTCACATTGATCATTAGGTTTCATTTGGATTTGAATTGAGATTAGATGCCAATTGATGCCCTCTAATCTATGTACTCATGTAAGGCTTTTGATCTACCTTCCTGGATTTTCTCTTTACTCAAAAATCATATAAGTCAAATGTAAAATGTCTTTCTTTTGTAATTTTTAATGTTTTCAACATTTTCATAATATTTGCATTTACATTTTTTCTCTTTCCCTCTCCTGTCTCCTCCTCAAGATAACAATTAATCTTATATAAGTTATATACATACAATTATATTAAACATATTTCCATATCAATATTGTTGTGAAAAAAGAACAAAAACAAAAAGGAAAAACCATGAAAAAACAAAACAAAACAAAACAAAACAAAACAAAACAAAACAAAACAAAAGTGAAAATAGTATGCTTTGATCTTCATACATATTCCATAGTTGTTTCTCTGAATGTGGATAACATTTTCTATAATGAGTCTTTTGTAATTGTCATAAATCACTGTAGAGCTGAAAAAAAAGCAAATTTTATCAAAATTGATCATCTGACTAATGTTGCTGTTGCTGTGTACAATGTTCTCCTGGTATTACTAATTTTTTTCAGCATCAGTTCATCTAAATCTTTCCAAGGTGTTTTTTTTTTTTTTTGAAATCAGCCTTCTCATCATTCCCTATAAAACAAATAGTACTGCATTATATTCATATATCACAACTTGTTCAGCCATTCTCCAATTGAAGGGCATCCTTATTATTTCCAGGTTTACCAACACAAAGAGAACTGCTGTAAATATTTTTATACATGTGGGTCCTTTCCTTTTTTTATGATCTCTTTGGGACTCAGGACTAGTAGTGCTATTGGTGGATCGAGGGGTAGGCACAGGTTAATAGTCCACTGGGCATAATACTAAATTTATCTCCACAATGATTGGATCATTTAACAACTCCACCAATAATGCATTATGTTCCAATTTTCCCACATATTTTTCAACATGTATCATTTTTCTTTTTGTATCATATTAGGCAACCTAATGGGTATGAAAAGGTACCTGAGATTTGTTTTAATTTGCATTTCTCTAATAAATAGCTTTTTAGAGCAGGTTTTCATATGACTATAGCTTTAATTTCTTTGTATGAAATCTATCTGTTTGTATCCTTTGTTCATTTATCAATAACTTCGATACTTATACATTTGAATCCATTCTCTATATATTTTAGAAATAAGACATTTATAAGAAACTGTCTGTAAAATCTGGTTCACAGATTTCTGCTTCTCTCCTAATCTTGGCTACATTGGGTTTGTTTGTGGAAACAAAAAGTTTTGATTTAATGTAATCAAAATTGTTCCTTATGGATTTCATATTGCTTTCTATCTCTTATTTGTTCATAAATTCTTCCCTTCTCCAAAGTTTTGACAGGCCAACTGTTCCTTGCTCTCCTAATTTATTTATAATATAAACTTTGTATGTAAATTATCATATGATTTCTGTTGATTTTATTATTTATATAATCAATTGGCTGATAGGATTAAAAAAAAAAATCAGTCCTCTCTTCCTGGTATATGTCCCACTTGGTCATAGTGAATCTTCCTGGTGATAAATTGCTGCAATTTCTTTATTAGCATTTTATTTAATTTTTTGCATCAGTCAGAAGATTAGTCTGTAATTTCCTTTCTCTGTTTTAGCTCTTTTTTGATTTAATTATGAGCACTATATTTGTGCCATAAAAACACTTTGATAGAACTCAGTTTATTTTTCAAATATTTTACATAGAAATGAAATTAATTTTTCTTTAAATGTTTGGTAGACCTCACTAGTGAATCTATCTGATACTGTAGAACTGTTTTTAGGGAATTCATTGAGCACTTGTTCAATTTCTTTTTATAAATTACAGTTAAATACTTTATTTCCTTGTCTGTTAAGCTGGACAATTTCTATTGTTTGTCAATATTCATCCATTTTATTTAAATGATCAAATTTATTAGCATACATTGGAACAAAATATCTCAAAATTATTGTTTTAATTCCCTCTTCCTTGGTGGTGAATACAATTTGAATTTTGACACTGGAAATTTTCTTTTCTTTTCTTTTTTTTCTAATTAAATTAATCAAATACCTTTTTTTTTTTCATAAAGTTATCTCTTAGTTTTATTAGATAATTCAATAGATTTCTTACTTTTAATTTCATTAATCTCTCCTTTGAGTTTTAGAATTTCTAATTTGGTATTTATTTGGGGATTTTTAGTTCATTCTTTTTCTGGCTTTTTAGTTGCATGTCTAGGTCATTGATCTCCACTTTCTCTATTGTATTCATATAAGTTTTTAGACATATTCCATGCCCTCTAAGGACTGTTTTGACTATCTCCCATACATTTGGTTTTATTGTTTTATTAATGGTGTTCTATTGTATAAAATTATTGTTTCTATGATTTGTTGTTTGACCCATTCATTTTTTAGAATTAGATTGTTTAGTTTATAAATTAGTTTTTTAGTCTATCTTACATAGGCCTTTACTGCATGTTTTTTTTTTCTTGCATCATAATCTGAAGAGATTGAATTTCATATTTCTGTCTTTCTGCATTAGATTATGAGCTTTTTTGTGCCCAAATACACAGTTTTGTGTAGATGTCATATACTGCTGAGAAAAAATAAAAAAATTTATTCCTTTTTATTGTCATTCAATTTTCTCCAGAGCCCTATCATAACTAATTTTTTTCTAAAATCCTGTTGTTCTCCTAAATTTTTTTCTTGACTTTTTATTTAGAAACATCTAATTCTGAGAGAGAGAGAGAGGTTATGATATTATACTGCTACAGTTTCCATACCTTCTCTAATAATTTGGATGCCATACCACAGGATGCATGCATGCTTAGTATTGATATTAATCTATTTTCTATGACACCTTATCTCTTTTGATTATATTTGTTTTTGCTTTTGTTTTGTGGAGATCAGGATTGCTAACCCTGATTCTTTTCTTCACTTCACCTGAAGCATAATATATTCTGCTCCAAACTATTCCCTTGATAAGTCTCTGCTTCAAATGTGTTTCTTGCAAAGAATATGTTGTAGGATTCTGGTTTTTAATCTACTCTGCTACCCACCACCATTTTACGGAAGAGTATAACTCATTCACATTCATTGTTATGATTACCAGTTGTATAATTTCCCCATTTATACTTCTTTCTCTCTGTTTATCCTATCCTTTGTCACCACTGTTTTGTTTTTGAGCACCTCCTCCCTCACGCTGCTTCCCTTTTATCCACCAATTCTTTTCCTTTTTTCCCTTTCCCCTCTGACCTCTTTATAAGATAAATCTATATTCAACTGAGAATATATGTTATTTCCTTTCATCCAAATCTGATGAAATTAAAATTCAAACAGTTCCTTGCCTGCTGCTTCTTTCCTGCTTCTAAAATAGATTTTAGTGCCTCTTCATGTGATCTAATTTATTCCATTTTATTCCCTCTAACCTCTTCTCTCAGCACAATTGCTCTTAATTCCCTTAAATTCTCTTTTTTATAACATCACATAAAAGTCACCTGTCTATCTATGTATAACCAGAATTACAAGTATCATCTTCCTATTTAGGGATATAATTTTAATTTAATTAATTATTATTTTTTTAATTTTCAAAACATATGCATAGATAATTTTCAACATTCACCCTTGCAAAACATTGTGTTCCGAATTTTTCCCTCTCTTCTCTTCCCTCTCCCTTAGATGGCAAATAATCCAATATATGTTAAACATGTGCAATTCTTCTATTGATATTTCTACAAATATCATGCTGCACAAGAATAATCAGATAAAAAGGGGGAATGAGAAAGAAAGCAAAATGCAAGTAAACAATAACAAAAAAGTGAAAATACTATATTGTAATCCACACTTTCTCTCCACAGACTCTGATTGCAGATGGTTCTCTTCATTACAAGACTATTGGAATTAGCCTGAATTACCTACCTGTTGAAAAATTTGGAATAGAATCTGGAATCTGGAAGCCATTTTCCCAATAGTTTATGTTTCGAACAAGATATTGTATATTGTCTTCTTTTTTTCATTTTGATTGACTGCTTCTTGCTGTTTCATAAAACAATTAGCTTTCATTTACCTAATTCTAGTTTTTCCAGTTATATTTGTACCTCCTTTTCCATTTAGGCAATTCTACTTTTTAAAAAAAAAATTATCTTCCTCAATCAGTTTTTGTCCTTCCTTTTCCAAGCTATTGACTCTGTATTTTAACCCTTTCATTTCTTTTCCCAATTTTTCCTCTACCTCTTTTATTTCATTTTTAAAATCACTTTTCACTCTTCCATGTAGGCTTTGTAGGCTTGAGACCCATTCACATATCCCTTTGAGGTTTAACATGTAATAATTGTGCTCTCTTCTGAGTTGATGTTTTGATATTCCCTTATCACTACATTAGATTTCTATTATCAAGGGGTTTTTTGGTTGTTGTTGATGTTGTTTTGCCTATTTCATGACTTTTAAAGTTGAGCACTATTCTAAGAATATAAGGGAGTGCTGTCCAAAGTTTTTTTTTTTTTTTTTTTTTTTGGGGGGGGGTAACTGTCTTTGAGTGCTCATGCCTCATATGGGGATAGCCCAAAATAGTCATCCTTAATATTACCTGGTTTCCATAGCTTTCGATTTGCCTCCTGGGCTGGGGCTGGAGGCTCTAACAGTGGTCTGCTGTCCTACTCTCCTAATGAGCTAGGAAGAAGGCTTACTGATTGTTGGTCTATGCCTAGCTAGCTTGCTAAGAAACTGGCTGAGCTCCCCTTTCATCCAAGGGAGACTGAACTTTCCTTAAGTCCTTCCAAGCAATCTTAAATTGGAAAATTGCTTCACTCTTTGTAGGTTCCATCACTCCAGAATATATTCAGGCACTTGTTTTAATGTTATTTTTAACAGAACTGGAAAGAGCTCAATCAATGTCCTGGCTTCTCTCTGCTATCTTGTCTTTGCCTCTCAATAGAAACAATAATAATGTGTGAGTGTTTGTATGTATTTGTGTGTGTAAAGAGGCAGGTAGGTGATAAAGTGGATATAGTATTGAAATTGGAATCAAGAGAACATCTTTTGGCTTTAAATCTGTATGATCTTGCACAAATTCACTTAACCTCTGTTTTCCTCAGTTTCTTCAACTGAAAAATGGAGAAGATTATACCATTCTCAAAGAATTTTTGTGAAGATAAAATTAGATATTTGTAAAGACTTTTACAAATCTTAAATTACTACATAAATATTAGCAAATAATATATTATCTCATTGTTCACTTTAAGTCTATGGCCTCTTAAGGATGGAGCATGGATGTGTTCCCAATTTGTCCTTTGGAGTCATGTTTCATGATAATATTTATTGGAATTTTTATGATTTTCAAAGTTTTTTGATTTAATAGTAGATAGATAGATAGTTAGTTTTCTTGATTCTGCTTATTTCACTCTGTATTGGTTCATAGAATCTCAGGCTTTTCTAAAACTATCCTTTTTATCCTTTCTTGTGATGTAATAGTATTTACTTACATTCATATATCATAATTTGCTCACTTATTTCTCAACTGATAGTTAAATCTTTATGTTCCAGGTCTTTGACACTTCAGGAGAACTGTTATAAATTTGTCTGTATATATGAGATTTTTTCCCCTATTTATTTTTCTCTGGGACAAAATCTTAGAATAGTTAATAACAGGCAAAACCAATTTAAAAGTTAGTGATATTTGCTCAGAAGCTTTCTAAAAATTGTTCTGAAGAATAACTGGACCCACTATCATTTATCAACCCATTCATTTATCAACTTCCAACAGCCCCCAAAACATTTGTTATTTATCTTTGTTCAACTCTCCCAATTTAATGCTACTCTCCAATTAATAAGGATTTCTAAGGTGAGTTTCTGTACCATTAAAAGTAAGATATGGAAGGAATGTTTGACTTTTTTCTATTCAGACACATGGAAAGTGTCAGTTGTTAACTATGTAATTCCAACGGATAGTGAGTTTTATATCTTGTAACACTACACTCATTGATAGGCCGACTATGTAAATTATCATGTCTACTAAAACACTAAGTAGGTGAGGAATTGAAAACCACCTAGAATACTCATTACTTTTTTTTTATTTAGTGCAAGATTTCTAGTCACAAATTTGCATCTAGCATCAGCTAACTTTTTTTTTGTTTTTTTAATTAATTTTATAATTTCAATTTTTTTGACAATACATATGCATGAGTAATTTTTTACAACATTTTACCTTGTATTCATTTTTCCAAATTTTCCTCTCCCTCCTTCTACTTCTTCTCCTAGATGACAGTCAATCCCATACATATTAAATGTGTTACAGTATAACCTAGATAAAATATATGTGTGTAAAACCAATTATCTTGTTGCATGGTAAAAATTGGATTCCAAAGGTATAAGTAATCTAGGTAAAAAGACAGTAGTGCAAAGAGTTTACATTCAATTCCCAGTGTTCCTTCTCTGGGTGTAGCTGTTTCTGTCCATCATTGATCAACTGGAAGTGAATTAAATCTTCTTTATGTTGAAGATATTCACTTCAATTGGAATATATCTTCATACAGTATCATTATTGAAGTATATAGTGATCTCCTGGTTCTGTTCATTTCACTCAGCATCAGTTCATGTAAGTCTCTCCAAAGCTCTCTGTATTCGTCCTGCTGATCATTTCTTATAAAGCAATAATATTCCATAACATTCATATACCATAATTTACCTAATCATTCTCCAATTGATGGCCATCTGTTAATTTTCCAGTTTCTAGCCACTACAAAAAAGAGCTGCCGCAAACATTTTGTCACATACAGCTCCCTTTTCATTGTTTAGTATTTCTTTGGGATATAAGCCCTGTAGTAACACAGCTAGATCAAAGGATATGAACTATTTGATATCTTTTTGGGCATAGTTCCAAATTGCCCTCCAGAATGGCTGGATTCTTTCACAACTCCACCAACAATGTATCAGTGTCCCAGTTTTCCCACATCCCCTCCAGCATTCACCATTATCTTTTCCTGTCATCTTAACCAATCTGACAGGTGTGTAGTGATATCTCAGTGTTATCTTAATTTGCATTTATCTGATCAGTAGTTATTTGAAACACTCTTTCACATGAGTGGATATAGTTTCAATTTCATCATCTGAAAATTGTCTGTTCCTTTCCTTTGACCATTTATCAATTGGAGAATGGTTTGATTTCTTAAAAATTAGAGTCAGTTTTAGATTTTGGAAATGAGGCCTTTATCAGAAACTTTAACTGAAAAATATTTTGCCAATTTGTTACTTCCCTTCTAATCTTGTTTACAGTAGTTTAGTTTGTACAAAAGGTTTTTAATTTGATGAAATCAAAATCTACTATTTTGTGATCAATAATGATCTCTATTTCTCCTTTGGCCATAAATTCCTTCCTCCTTCACAAGTCTGAAAGGTAGAATATGCTCTGTTCCTCTAATCTATTTATGATCTCATTCTTTATGCCTAAATCATGGATCCATTTTGATCTTATCTTGGTATATGGTGTTAAGTGTGGGTTCATATCTAATTTTTGCCATATTAATTTCCAGTTTTCCCAATAGTGTTTTTCAAATAATGAATTCTTATACCAAATGTTGGTATCTTTAGGTTGGTCAAACACTAGATTGCTATAGTTGTACCCTATTTTGTCCTGTGTACCTAATCTGTTCCACTGATTGACTAGTCTATTTCTTAGCCAGTACCAAATGGTTTTGGTGACTGCTGCTTTATAATATAGCTTTCGATCAGGTACAGCTAGAGCACCTTCATCTGACTTGTTTTATATTAGTTTGGGGAGTCTTGTCATCTTTATTATATTTGTTAGGCCTATCCAAGAGCACTTAATGTCTTTCCAATTATTTAAATCTGACTTTATTTTTGCGGCAAGTATTTTGTAATATTGCTCATATAATTCCTGACTTTTCTTTGGTAGATGGATTGTCAAATATTTTATACTCTCATCAGTTGTTTGGAATGGAATTTCTTTTTTTATCTTTTGATGTTGCATTTTGTTGATGATGTATAAAAATGCTGAGAATTTATGTGGATTTATTTTGTATACAGCAACTTTGCTAAAGTTGTGAATTATGTCTAATAACTTTTTATTAGAATCTCTGGGGTTCTTTAAGTATACCATCATATCATCTGCAAATAGTGACAGTTTGATTTCCTCATTACCTACTCCCATTACCTTTAATCTCTTTCTCAGCTCTTAATGATCAAGCTAGCATTTCTAATACAATATTGAATAGTAATGGTGATAGTGGGCAACTTTGTTTCACTCCTGATCTTACTGGGAAAGGTTTCAGTTTATCTCCATTACATATTATTCTTACTGACGGTCTTACATATATGGTCCTGATTATTTTAAGGAATAGTCCATTTATTCCTATACTCTCAAGCATTTTTAGTAGGAATGGATGTTGGATTTTATCAAATGCTTTTTCTGCATCTATTGAGGTGATCATATGGTTTATATTAATTTGATTAGTAATATGGTCAATTATACTAATAGTTTTCCTAATATTAAACCAGCCCTGCATTCCTGGTATAAATCCTACTTGATCATAGTGTATTTTCCTGGGGATGATTTTCTGAAGTCTTTTTGCTAATATCTTATTTAAGATTTTTAGCTTCAATATTCATTAAGGAGATTGGTCTATAGTTTTCTTTCTCAGTTTTCAATCTACCTGGTTTAGGTATCAGTACCATATCTGTGTCCTAAAAGGAGTTTGGTAGGACTCCTTCATCCCCTATTTTTTCAAATAGTTTATATAACATTGGAGCTAATTGTGCTTTAAATGTTTGGTAGAAATCACATGTAAATCCATTTGGTCCTGGGGATTTTTTCGTGGGGAGTTGATTAATAGCTTGTTCTATTTCTTTTTCGGAAATGGGAATATTTAAGCAGTTTACCTCCTCCTCTGTTAATCTAGGGAGTCTATATTTTTGGATGCTGTCATCCATTTCACTTAAGTTATCAAAAATTTTGGCATAAAGTTAGGCAAAGTAACTCCTTATTATTTCTCTAATTTCCTCTTCATTGGTCGAAAGATCCCCTTTTTCAATTGTAAGGCTAACAATTTGATTTTCCTCTTTCCTTTTTCTGATCAGATTTACCAAACGTTTGTTTATTTTATTGGCTTTTTCATAAAACCAACTCTTGGTTTTATTTATTAACTCAATATTTTTTAACTCTCAATATTATTGATTTCTCCTTTTAATTTTAGTATTTCAATTTTGATTTGTGGTTGGGGGTTTTTAATTTTGTCTTTTTTTTTAGGTTTTTAAGTTGCAGGCCCAATTCATTAATCTTCTCTTTCTCTGTTTTGTTCAAAACTTTCCCCTTATTGCCGCTTTAGCTGCATCCCACAGATTTTGGTATGATATCTCATTGTTGTCATTATCTTGGGTGAAATTGTTAATTGTTTCTATAATTTGCTGCTTCACCCAGTCATTCTTTAAGATATTATTATTCAGTTTCCAATTACTTTTTGGTCTATTTACCCCTAATTTCTTATTGAATGTAGTTTTTTATTGCATTGTGATCTGAGAAGAAGACATTTATTATTTCTGCCTTCCTGCATTTAATATTTTATCTTTATGTCCTAATATATGGCCAATTTTTGTTTAGGTTCCATGAACTGCTGAGAAGAAAGTATACTCCTTTCTAACACCATTCTGTTTTCTCCAAAGGTCTATCATGCCTAGTTTTTCTAATGTTCTATTTACCTTTATAATTTCTTTTTTATTTGTTTTGCGGTTTGATTTGTCTAATTCTGAGAGTGCAAGATTGAGATCTCCCACTATTATAGTTTTATTGTCTATTTCTTCTTGCAACTTTCTTAATTTTTCCTTTAGGAAGTTATATACTATACCACTTGGTGCATATATGTTTAGTATTGATATGGTTTCATTGTTTATGCTACCTTTTAGCAGGATATAGTTTCCTTCCTTATCTCTTTTAATTAGATCAATCTCTGTTTTTGCTTGATCTGAGACAAGGATGGCTACCCCTGCTTTTTTGGCTTTACTTGAATCATAATAGATTCTGCTCCAGCAGTTTACCTTTACTCTGTATGCATCTCCCTGCTTTAAGTGTTTTTCTTGTAAGCAACATATTGTAGGGTTCTGACTTTTTATGCAGTCTGCTATCCACCTCCATTTAATGGGAGATTTCATCCCATTCCCATTTACAGTTAAAATGACTAATTCTGTATTTCCTGCCATCATATTATCCCCTGAATGTTTTTCCCTTGTCCCCCCTGAACCCCTTCTCCAATATTTAATTTATAAACCCCACTTGTGATGTACAGCCCTCCCTTTTTAGTATCCCTCCCCCCTCCTTTTAAGTCCCTTCCTATTTTCCTTTTCCCTTTTCCTCCCTGCACTATGTGGATTAGAGGCTGCCCTGGACTGTGTCCCCTGCTGTTCAGGTTCTTAACTGTCCCAAGGAAAAGCCCTGGACAGCAGAAAGTGGCTGCACAGCCTTGCTGAAATTGGTGTTGGGTCACTTCTAGATTGGGGTAGTTATATTTTCTGTTTTGTTTTTTTTTTTTTTTTTTATTTTAAAGTGGCTTTGATTTCTCTTCTCATCTGCTGTTTTACAAGCAGGGTAGAGTTATCAGCCTATGCCAGATTCCTCTATCTCAGTGGCTTCTCTGATCCCAGAATTCTCCCCAGCCCATTTGGCACAATGTCCTAGCCCCTAGTTCAACCCTGTCTGTGCCAGTCTTTTTTTTTTTCTCCTCTCCTCAGAACTGATCTTTTCTATCGAAATTCCATATTCTCTTCGGCTGGTAAGTTGTGCTTTTAATCCTTGTGGTTCTTATCAGTCCAGCATTATTTTTGAGGCTGATTTAACTAGTTGGTATTGAGGGTAGAAGGGAGCTTAGAAATTTGTGCATATCTTCTCTGCCACCTTGTCTCTGCCCTGAATACTCATCTCATTACTTTTACAAGTATAATTGACTGTCACCTCCAGAAATTTTAGTCCTAACAGAACCACTCCACTCCACTCTCCCATTAACAGGAAATTCTACATTTTTCATGTCCAGATGCTTTTCTTATCTTCTTTCTCTAAAATTTTCTACTTTTTTGAGGCTCATCTCATAAATTCTTTACTAATCTTCATCCTCTCAAAATGAAAGAGGCATCTAAAATTTTCCTAGAGCATTTTATTTAGATCACTCCTTTGCCCCATCACATTCTATTTCATTCATATACTACACACATACACACACACACACACACACACACACACACACACACACATACACACACATCTACATATCTTCAGTCTGTCAGTCAGTTGACTGGAAGAATAATCAAGCAATTGGTTATCAAAAGAAAGACAAAGCACAATTCCTCATATCAAAAATCTCACAATCTATGGGAGAAATAATATGCAATTAACTATTTACAAATATGATATATGTAGGACAAGTCAGAAATAACAAACTAGCATTAAATGGGAAGAGGAAAGGCTTCATATAGAACATGATTTTTTTGCTGAATTTTGAAGAAGTTACCAAAAAAGGGAGGTAGAAATGAGGAGAAAAAGAAATGCAGGTCCAGAATCATGAGGTGAAGGATATTGCTTCGGCAACCATAAGCCAATATCATTAACTAACAGACACAAGACTTATAAAAACTCCCCAGAAGTTCCTTATCTTAAACAGCTCAGACTTTGTTGGGTTATATGCTATCCTTCCTATAAATTATAGTTTTGTGAAGCTAAAATGTATCTTGTTTTCAACTTTAAATTCACTACTCCTAGCATAGTAATTGGTGGGTCTCCACTAAAGGCTAATAATTGAAGTAAATTTTAATTTTAAATCTTTGCAAAAATGAAAATCATTATTTAAATATGAAGACTGCATTGTAGCTGAGATATGTAATTGTATTGGCAAAGTCCTCTGGCCCACAACTTGCAGTTTTCTTCAATAATTAACATAAGGTATACATTTTAGATGTTAAAATTATGATTGCAAGCAGTCTTAATTGTGAAGCTATTAAGTAGCTGGAAACCAGGTGTAATTAAGCAAGACAAATAACTAAACCAATCTGATAAAAAGAAATTAATTGCAGTATTTACTATTGGATGTAGTAGCTAATCCTCTGCTTGCTTGTAAAGAAAAATGATTTTAGATAGTTAAGATAGTTATGACTTTGTCTACTCTGTAGAACTCAAAAAATTGTTTGTTAAACAACTATCTTTTTCAAGCTAAGCTAAAATCATTTCATTAAGTAATATCTTCTCTATCTGTTACATGATCTCTTCAAGACTAAAATTTTAACAAAATTTAATCACTTTAACTAGCCTAATTTCTCAAAACCAAAGGAGATATTAGTCAATGGAAAAAGTGAGAGAAAAAAAAATTGAAGGAAATATTAAAACCAAGAGAGGAAAAACAAGTGCAGAAAGAATAAAGACATAGGAACTTCATCTTTTTCTCCAATATCTCCTTCATCAAAAAGAAAAATAATTCATTTGTCTCAGCTGTTTTCCTCTAAAAATGAAAGAGCAGAAAGACCAACCACTACTTTCTCTGCCTCTAGAGGGAAATCTTTTTAATTAAACACACACACACACACACACACACACACACACACACACACACACACACATGAATGTGATTCCAGGAGAAATCAGGGAGATACCTATCCAGTGGATTCACCAGCTGTGGAAAATGGGCATAAGCTATATTAACCAAATTGAGGATAAAAAAAAAACTCTAAGGATTGAATCCTGCCTGGAATCTTTATTTAAAGATTCCCAACAGAATACTACCAACCAACCCTTGGCTTCAGTCCCAGATGCAGCTCATTAACTTAATGAGTTCTGGAAAAGGGGACTGGACCTTGCTCCAGTGCCGGGTCATATCAGTATATATGCAATGACTCCCAAAAGGGTACTTTGTTCTAGAAACCTAGCCAAATCAGTGGACTGACCCACTTAGGGATGTGCAATGCTTACTTCAGGCATTACAAACCTATGTTTTACCACTTCAACTTGATTGTCACGGTAGTAAATGAGTCTTTTTATTCCTTGCTAATTAGTTCCCAGTGTCATCCTATAGAATTTCAAATCTCCTCTTCCTTCTCCAAGTCTTCCTCATCTTTTTTCAACTAGGAACTTTTACTCTATTGAAAAAAATTAAGGTCATTTGACATGAATTCCATTTTCTCTTCATTAAAAATTTCCTTTTTCCTCCACTTGTTAACAAAATAGTGTCCCTTCTTATCAAATATTCTGTATATGCACATGATCAATCCCTTCCTGTCTTCAAAAGAATTGTCAGATATGAAAACAAATAACCAAAATTTCACAAAGGTTATACGGTGGCTATTTATCTCTGAAAACATTAAACAGCTCATCTAAATTATAACCATCACAGTTAATTATGAAAAATATCAAAAGAGTTCACATTGGTTATCACAATCATAGATTAGCTATAAGAAAAATTAAAACAAAGAACTATATTTTTTAATTTAATTGGAAGGAAGAAACTGAACATATATGCTGGGTTCCATTCAGGAGGAGTCACACTTTAATGAAACAAATTTTAATACATGTAGCAATAGCTATATAATGAGGTTACCTTTTACAATGGGGGGTAACAGCAGCAATAAGACATATTTGATTGATAGAAGAACTTCATTACCAGAACATGGCTTTTCCAGGTATCTCTGTGAGATCAGGAATTATATGGGATTGGTACAAAACAATTTGGTGAGTTTTTTGTGACCAGCTGGTAATAAAGGATGTTCCTATGCCAAGCTCAAGGCACTTCTTCTTTTCTGAGCCTTAGTTTTGGAAAACTAGGTGTCTACTACTAATAAAAAGAAAGGAGTAAAAAGAGAGAGATGGTCTTAGCATGGGAATACTGATAGTATATGACATCTTCAATCACTTCATTTACTTTCTCTCAAAATTTAACCTTTCTATTGGCTACCTCTTCCTTCTATATAACTGTCACACTTGCCAAGTTTACCATTATCTAAAAAAAAAAAAAACTTTCCATTGGTCCAAGCATTTTTAATTTACATTCTATACCCTACACTTTCTATAGACAATCTAAATCCCAACTTTATTAGCCAAACTACTTGAAAAAATATATGCTCACTTCTTCCATTTCTATTACCACTGAGGCCTCAACTCTCTTTGTTCCCAATCATATTTAAACCAACCTAATTTTTTGCCAAATCTCACAGTTCTTTCATAGTTCTTATACTTCTTGATTTATCTGTTGCACTCAATACTATTGCTTATTCGCTATTTCTGGATACTCTCTCCCCTCTGTGTTTTCATGACACTTTTCTCCTGATACTATATTTTTATTGAAGTTTTTATTTTAAAAACAAGAATTTGCAAGGATTTTTTTTCAATATTTACCCTTGAAAGACTTTGTGTTCCAATTCCCCCCCTTCTTCCCATCCTCTCCACTAGATGGCATGTAATCCAATATATGTTAAACATGGTAAAATATATGTTAAATTCAAAATAGGCATACATATTTATAGAATATTTTGCTATATAAGAAAAATCTGATCAAAAAATGAGAAAGAAAATAAAATCAAGCAAACTATAATAAACAAAGTAAAATGTTATGTTGTAATCCACTTTCAGTTCCCACAGTCCTCTCTCTGGGTATAGATGGCTCCTATAATCACAAGATAATTGAAACAGGCTGTTTAAACAGATATTCTCACTGCTTTTTTTCTGATTTATCATCTATATCTTGTGCTCTAAATGAATGGATTTCTAAGTACATGATGAATAGATAATTGTATATAATTTCAGTTATTCTCTGAAAAATAATCTCACCTAACCAGTTGCAGTTAGATATTACATACTGCATTCTAAAGACCTTTCAAAGTTAACAATAAAAAACTGAACTCACTCTTTCCCCAATACTTTTTCTTCTTTTAATCCTTTCAGTTTTTTTTTTAAGTCATCACCATTTTTTCAGTATCCTAAATGTGGAAACCCAGAATTATTGGAGACTCATTCTTCTCCTTGATTCCAAATATCTAATCACTTTTCAAACTTGCCATTGCTATTGCCATAAAGTCTACAAAATCCTACTCTTTTCCTCTTTTCCTTGCACAGCTGACACTTTAGTCTGCACCCTCTGAACCTCTAATCTAGATTAATTCAACAGCCTTCTAATTGATTTCTCTGCTTTTATGTGTTTTCCCTTCTGCATTTGATTTTACACATTGCTGCCAAAGTAATTTTCTTTAAGCACATCTGGCTTTCAATTTTAAAATCAGTATAACTCATCTATAAAGCCTTAAAGTCTATTACAATATAAGTCCAATTTACTTACCTTTCTCACCTCATTGGATACTTTCCCTGCCCCAACTGTACTCATTAATGACCAAATTGCCCTTCTCTTTATTTCTCACATTTGACAATGGATTTGTCTTTGCACTGGTAGTCTTACATATCTGAAATGTCTTTCTTCCTTACTTCTTGATAGTCTCTCTCTTTTTTCTAGATGCTACTCAAATGGCATTCTCTGATTTCCCCCAAGTTGTAACAGCTTCCTCCCAAACTTTCTTGAATTAAATAATATTGTATATATTTGTATTTATTTACTTTTTAAATGTTTCTATCTCTATCATCTATAAACTTGATATTACTTTCAATATAAAGTAACCACTTTGTAAAGAAGGGGTTTTTATTTAATTTTTTATTTGTAACCCCACTACTTAGCATAACATATATCTAGGACAGCTAGGCAGCACAACGAATAGAGTACAGGGTCTGGAGTAAGAAAGCTTTATCTTCCTGAATCCAAATCCAGCGTCAGACATTACCTGTGTGATCCCAGGCGATTTACCTAACCCCTTTTGCTTTAGTTTGCTTTTGCAAAATGAGCTGAAGAAGGAAATGGGAAATCACTGCAAGATTTGCAAATGAAAGCATAAAGAGTTGGACATGATGGAAATATTACTGAGTAGATGAATAATAAATGTTTTTGGATAACTAAATGCTATGACTCTTTGAAAACCATTATGTCTGAATACAATTTCTATAACTTTCTAACTCAACCAAAAAAATTATCTGGATTTTCTGGTGAGAGCTTCTTTAACTTAGCCATCCATTTATCTAGGAATTTACTTATGACTCTAGTCAATTATTCAACTGCATTTATATCCAGGTACAGGAACTATAAAAAAGACAAAAGAGAAAAAAACAAATTAAAAGGTTTTAATTACTATGCATCATCAGAGAATGAACTTCAAAAAATGAAGGAATAGAAAGCTCATGACTTCCACCTTCACACACATGTTATTAATTGCAAATCATTTGACCTCTGTGTGCCTCATTTTCCGTAATTGTAAATTGAGAAGATCAAATGAGATCATATATGTAAAGACCTAGCAAATTTTATAAAATTCAAAATTTCTATATAAATTCTAGCTATTAATATCATAACCGTCATTATCATTATCATCACCATCATTATTGAGGGATTTTCACCATCCAGGACATGCACATTCATACATAGTACAAACATAACATGTTCACATATGTATGTCTCTTATAAGTATATTTATAGCTATGTATATGACTATAAATGTAACATTATAACTGATAATTAGATTGATTTATATTTGTGTAGTATTTTAAGTCATGCAAAATATTTTAAGCAAAATATTTCTTTGATGTACATAATAGCATTGTAAAGAAGAGCCCAGGAATCTTTTTTCTTCAAGGCTTACAAACATCATAGTTTCCCCTACATGTGTTGAATAGGTGGACATGGGTATGCATGTATGTATATGCATAAATTTGTATAGTATGAATAAGTTATATATTTACACACAAATATACATAATTGTTCCATATGCATATATATGTATATATACACATACATATATGTATATACACATATATATACATATATATATACATACATTATATTCATTTTATTTATGGATTGATGTATTGAATGATAACTAGAAAATTACCTTTGAAGAGAAAAAACCTGTAGACCCCTATATCACAGGTAGCAATGATGAGTACAAAATGAGTTAATTAATGTATAAACTTCATTTTCTAATGGAAATATATGGAGAGACAGATTGACAAACAGACAGAATGACAGAGAAAGAGAGAAACACAGAGACAGATAAAGAAAGAGGAAAAGAGAGAGATTGATTAAAAACATACTGTGTGGTAGACAATATTCTAAGTACTGGTATAGACATATAAATAAATGAGATACTGTGTCATCAGCTGTTTGTTTAATTCATTGCTTGTTTGTTTTTATATTTATAATAGAAAAGAATGCATAAAAGATAAAAGAGAGGTACTAATATACTTGCATGCCTGAATATACCCTTTATATCTCTAGTGGATGCATGGAACCAAGCAAGATAAGGGCAAAGCTAATTTATGAAAGCTTAGGTATGTTCCAAAGATGAAATACAATATTCTAGTGGGAATGGAGTTGATATTTTAGCTGGTGAGGAGATAGCATGACTGCAACCTAATGCTTGAAAATATTGTCCAATTGTCTATTTTTTATAATCTTAATTATATGGGCCTAGGGACCATTAAGCTTTAAGCATTAGTGATTTACTTAATGTCCTATATCTATGATGGATCAGAGAAAAGATTTGAACCAAGGCCATTCTTATTTCCAGGACAACTTTCTATCTGTCATGTGCCTTGTGATATTTATTATAATATAAGTTACTATAATAGCAACAGCAATGATAATTGTGTCATTCATTTTAATTTATGAAAAGTTTGTTAAGAATGATATTGCAAAAGTCAAAACTGTTTGAAGAATGTTTTTCTTCACCCTGATGATAATGATGATGATGATGATGATGATGATGATGATGATGATGATGATCTCATTATTTTTGTCTTTCTTCCTTTTCCCCCTCCAAACTTTTCCCCCTCCAAGGTTTGGAGATTTATATGAACATTATAGAATGTGTTATTTTCAAGGTGCTTTGCAGAGACATGTAATTTAAATGGTTCATCCTCATTCTTAATCTTTCTTTAACTTTCTTATTTTAGATGGCAATATAAAAGCATTAACCAAAGACACATTTTGATCACAATGTTCTACCGATTATATTGTATTTGCATAGGTTTAAGTAAATATGCTATATTAAACATGCCATATAGATATTGTTGGTTTCTTGAAATTAAATAAAAATTCAAAAATATTACGAATTCTCATTTTTCCCTTAAACTTTGCACATTTTACCCAAAAAATTGAAAGCTATGATAGAATTTATTACCAATATATTTCCTAGTTTATGAAATATATTATATTGGGAGAGGCATTAGACTTTAATTTCATTTGTTTGTGAAACTACCATCCAACGTAAGTTAGCATTTTGTCTACAATTAATAAGAGAATACATACATTATTAAAATGTGAAGTGACTTGCCCAGTGTCATTGAACGAATATGTGTCAGAAATGGGGCTTGAAAACATGTCCTCCTGTCTTCAAATAACATCCTCTACCCATTATGCCACATCTTTGGAGATCTATTGTATATTTCCTCAGATACAAGATAAGTAGCCTATATCTGCCATTTCCACTTTCAACATCATTGATGACAATAATGATGATAATGAAGATGATGATAAAGATGATGTTGATGGTAACAAATTATGCTGTACTTATCTTGTGAATTTAAACAACTCTATTTTTGATTGATTATGTGAAGTCAATTTCATCTATTTACTGAAAAATGTTCTCTTCCTTTGATGCAAAGAAAAAAATATATATATACATATATATATATATACTAATTTCAAACTCTTGCTGAAAAAATAATTTAAGAAGATTTTGCAACTGAATTCTCTTAAATTGCTCTAACTTTTCTTAAGTGAATTCATAGGATTGTTGGTTCTGGCAGGGCAAAACAAGAACATTTTAATATATTAATTTTCTCGCCAACTTATAAACTTGTATGACATGAAAGCCTCCATTTTATTATCCAGGATTATTTCCCTCAGTTCCCTCAGATTTAGCATCAGTAGATTTACCACTGGAAAATGAAAACTGAATTATGTCATAATCCCTCTGAAGACCCACACCATATACCATAATTGTACTTATTCTATATAATATAGAAGTAATAATTATATATTTAATATCCATCATTACTTATCATCATAAGAGATATATACATATAATCAGAGCTATATCTGGGGGGAAATGATCAGTGTACACTGTACAAATAAATCCAATTAAAAACAAAAAAATCATATTTTCTGAATCTGCTTCTTTTTATTATAATCTTAATTTATAGAAAATTAATGCATCAATTTCAGGAAATCTTAGAGGTCATTTTGTTCAACCAGCTCAGTTAACAAATAAAGAAATTTTTCTAAAAAGATAATATGACTCAATCACATTTACACAAAAAATTAAGCAGTAGAGATTGGATTTGAACTACATCCCCTATCTCCTCTGTTTTTAAAATTCAAATCATGGTAAATATTTTCATATAAAAGCATGCAATGTACCTTCATGCAAGTATTTAACATAGTATTTAACAAGACTTTTATTCTTCCCTAATTGGCTCTGTTTCATATCTTCTTACCTAATTTACTATAAAGATCAAAGCCATCAGACTTGAGCTTCATGTCTTTAATGTTCTTCCTCTCACTAAATTTATCTATCAATAAAGATTCTTTAATCATAGCTAAAGTATGAGAGAGGAGTCTGCTCCTTCTCTTTTCAAAGACCAACACCTCCAAGTGCTGGATCAAAGCTTCACAGATTAGTACCAGCAACTAAATGCACTCAGTGCACTCCTTAATGACTGCCTTAAGTACATTTAAGTGATTCTCCTTGATGACTATCACATTTAAGATATAATTTCTCTTTGTTGATTCTTCCATTCTTATCCTGAAAGTATGTCAAGAAGTTCTTAAATACATGACATTTAGATAGTAAATAGGAGAGAGACTGAGAGAGAACACCATAAAATACAGAGAGACAGAGAGACACAGACCGATACACAAGAAGAGATGGAGAAAAAAAGAACTGGTGATTTCCAGATCATTGATATCCACCATTATCAACGTAATCTTTATTCTTTCCTCGGTTTATATTTCCTATCTTCCTTGTGTATTTCCTTTTCATCTTTCAAGCAGTGTGTTGGTATGTTAAAGCAGTATGAATTAAGTAATCATACTTAAATATGATTGTTTCCATGTATCAATTAATTTTCACCCAAATTCTCTACCATGTCTCTCTTCACTAGGTCCTGTATTATCTCACATCTTTCATCAAAATAAACAATGCTACACACTTCCCCATTTACTTTTATTTCTTTTATCAAGGGATGCTCATTTTGTCTTATTCCAATCATGGAATTTGTTACCAAAAATCTGAGTGATACCTATTAATTTAAATTTTTCTTCTGGAATTAGGAAACTATGCCAGTTTCTTATTGTTTGATGTCTTAATTTTTATTATATTATATTAATATTAATTGTATTAAATTTTCATTATAATTATTTGATTATAATTAATTAATTATATTAATTTTTGAATTATTATTTTTATTAATTTTTCTGGATTTTTATCTACTTTTGAATTTCAGGTTGCTTCAAATGCTAGTTTTTATTTATTGTAATTTGATTTATTCTTTGCAGATACTTTTGAATAGTCTCATGGTAGATATTCATTGACAATTATAGAGGTTTTGATAAAAATTAATCTTGATCTTTTATGAAAGTTCTCTTAATACAGGAGAAAACTGCAGAAACATTTATTAAAAGCATACTCTTTGCAGATTATTACAATAGTCACCAGAAGAATTACAAAGTTTAAATTAAATATGAATTATGCTCTCTTAGAGTTTAGAGTTGATGAAAAATGACTTATCTCTACTGCTAAGCTTAGCTACTTGATCAAGTAATACAATTTTATCATCCTATCACTGCAAGGGAAAGAACTCTCTTATTCTCAAAAATTTGTGTGCTATGCAAAAAGTCTTACTCGCTTAAGCAAGAAACAAAATTTTAATAATCTTAGGAAAATAAAATCAAGTAAAAAAAGCAGCTCTATTACATTAAGTAAATAAAAGACAGTGCTCATAATAAGAAGGTCTTAAGAGGTACATCTTTAGGAGTAAATGATTGCTGCTGTTACTGTTACAAACTCCATTCCTCCCAAGGTCTCCTGATGTGTCTGATAGGCTGAATCTACTCTAGCATTAAATTTATTCAGCTTAGAGGTGGAGACAAGATGGTGGAGAAGATATACACTAATTTGTAAGCTCCCTTGTTCCCTCATTACCAATTAGTTAAATAAGCCTCAAAAATAATACTGGACTGATAAAAACCACAAGGATTAGAAGCACAACTTACCAGCTGAAGAGAATCTGGAATTTCAACAGAAAAGGTCGATTCTAAGGGACAGAAAAAAAAAAAAAAAAAAAGACCAGAACAGACAAGGTTAGGTGCTAAAACACTGTGCCGATTGGGCTGGGGAGAACTCTGGGATCAGAGAAGCCACTGAGATAGAGGAATCTGGAACAGGCTGTTAGCTCTTCTCTGCTTATAAAACAGCAGATCAAAAGAGAAATCAAGCCACTTTAAAATATAAAGCCAGATCCTAGAACCACCCCAATTTGGACGTGACCTAATAGATCTCAGCAGAATTGTGCAACCACCTTCTGCTGCCTGGGGCTTCTCCTTGGGGTAGTTAAGAGCCTGAACATCAGGGACACAACCAGAGGCAGCCTCTAATTCACATAGTGCAGGGCTGAACCTGATGCAATGGAAGTCTAGCAGCTGCAGAATTCCCAGAGAAGCAGAACTCCCAGAGAGAACCTTTGAAGTAGGGACCTTGGTTTCTGGGAAGACACTTCTGGTTTGAGCGCAGGAGCTTTTCACATCAGCAGCTGATATCCATGGACCCACGGGAGGCATTGGCTGGGGTTTGTGACTTTCAGCCTTGAACCTCAGGGCAGTCACTAGGCCACTTAGCAGGGACTTTTACTGGGCAGTCCTCACAGCACAGCCATGCTAACCACCTCTGAGGCATTTCTGGGGAGGGGTGAGGGGAACTCTCTCCCAGAGCTCTCTCTTAGCCCAGTCAAAGGGTTGTTGCATTCTACCTCCAGTCTGGGAGGAAACTGGTAAATAAACAAATAAACTTCTTACCCCAAGGGCAAATTCCAACAGATTTTTAACAATGAGTAAGAAGCTAAAGAGAACAATTGACATCTCCTACACAGAGAAAGAGTGGGTATCAAACCCCGAGGAAGCTAACAGCAGAGAGTCTGCAGATAACACCCTAAAGGGGAATGATACCTTCCCCCCATTACATAACTCTCTCACAGAAGAGACTATTAAAAAGTTAAGAGAGTTTGAAGAAAAATGGGGAAAGGAAAGAGAAGCTATGATAGAGAATAACAAAGTCCTGAATTTTGACTTGGAAAAAAATAAAGAATTCACAGGAGGTGCAGGGAAACAAAATTTGTGAATTAGAAAAGGTTGAAACATCACAGGAAAGTAGGATTTCTGAACTGGAAAAGATAAAAAATTCTCAAGAAAGCAGGATTTCTAAATTGGTGAAAGAAAATAACTAAAAAAATTAGTGAAATGGAAAGAAAATTCAACACAACAAAATAATTCATTTAAAAACTCAATTGGGCATATACAAAAAGAACTAAAAACTGTGAATGAAGAAAATAACTCCTTGAAAATCAGGACAGAACAAATAGAACCCAAGAATCAGTCAAAAAAAACAAAAAAAAATAAATAAATAAAAAGCTGGAGAATAACATCAAATACTTACTGGGAAAAATCTATAGACCTTGAAAATAGATCTACGAGAGATAATCTGAGGATCATTGAACTTCCCAAAAACTATGATCAAAATAAGAGCCTAGATTATATTTTACAGAAAATCATCAAAAAGAACTGTCCAGAGATAATAGAAACAGAAGGGAAAATAGGAGTTGAAAGAATTCATCAAACACCTTCTGAAAAAGACCCTAATAAAAGAACTCCATGGAACATTTTGGCTAAGTTGCAGAACTACCAAACTAAGGAAAAAATATTGGAAGCAGCTAGGAAAAAACAATTAAAATATCAATGTGTCACAATAAGGGTCACTGAAGATCAGACTGCCTACACATTAAAAAATCAAAGGACCTGGAACCTGATATTCCAAAAGGCAAAAGAACAAGGATTGCAACCAAGAATAAACTACCCAGCTAAGTTTAGCATTTTTTCCATGGAAAAAGATGGTCATTTAATGAAACAGAGGAATTCCATTTGTTTCTAAGGAAAAAAAAAAAACAGACTTAAAAAAAAATTGATCTATGTCCACAAGACTGAAGAAAAGCAGAAAAAGGTAAAAAGAACTTTTGAGAACTGTATCTCTGTTGTGGATATACAGAAAGTCTGCATGAATAATTTGATTTTACTGATATAATATAAAAAAGGGAAGTAGTAAAGGGAAGGGGATGGTATCAGAAAAAGGGGAAGGAGTGATAAAAAGAGGGAAACTACATCCCAAGAAGAGGCATATAAAACATACCACATCTGAGGGAATTTAGAGAGAGGGAAAAAAAATTGTGTGAATGTTACTCTCATCAGAGTAGGCTCAAAGAGTAAATAATTGACATATTTGCTTTTTCAGCAGATTCTCTATCACGTCATTAAAAGGGAGGAGAGGAAAAGAGAAAAGGAAAATGGGAAGGGACTTAAAAGAAGGGGGGAGGGATACTAAAAAGGGAGGGCTTTGCATCACAAGTGGGGTTTATAAAGTAAATATTGGAGAAGGGGCTCAGGGGGGACAAGGAGGAAAAAAGCATAATCAGGGGATAATATGATGGCAGGAAATACAGAATTAGTCACTTTAACTGTAAATGGGAATGGGATGAACTCTCCCATTAAATGGGGGCAGATAGCAGACTGGATAAAACTCAGAACCCTACAATATGTTGCTTCCAGGAAACACACTTAAAGCAGGGAGATACATACAGAGTAAAGGAAAATGGTTGGAGCAGAATCTATTATGATTCAGGTAAAGCCAAAAAGCAGGGGTAGCCATCCTTATCTCAGATCAAGCAAAAACAGAGATTGATCTAATTAAAAGAGATAAGGAAGGAAACTATATCCTGCTAATAGGTAGCATAAACAATGAAGTCATATCAATACTAAACATATATGCACCAAGTGGTATAGCATCTAACTTTCTAAAGGAAAAGTTAAGAAAGTTACAAAAAGAAATAGACAATAAAACTATAATAGTGGGAGATCTCAATCTTGCACTCTCAGAATTAGACAAATCAAATAGCAAAACAAATAAAAAAGAAATTATAAAGGTAAATAGAACATTAGAAAAACTAGGCATGATAGGCCTTTGGAGAAAACAGAATGGTGATAGAAAGGAGTATACTTTCTTCTCAGCAGTTCATGGAACCTAAACAAAAATTGGCCATATATTAGGACATAAAGATCTCAATATTAAATGCAGGAAGGCAGAAATAATAAATGTCTTCTTCTCAGATCACAATGCAATAAAAAACTACATTCAATAAGAAATTAGGCTAAATAGACCAAAAAGTAATTGGAAACTGAATAAAATCATCTAAAAGAATGACGTGAAACAGCAAATTATAGAAACAATTAACAATTTCACCCAAGATAATGACAACAATGAGATATCATACCAAAATTTGTGGGATGCAGCTAAAGTGGTAATAAGGGGAAAGTTTATATCTTTAGACACTTATTTGAACAAAACAGAGAAAGAGAAGATTAATGAATTGGGCCTGCAACTTAAAAACCTAGAAAAAGACCAAATTAAAAAACCTCAATCAAAAAACAAACTTGAAATACTAAAATTAAAAGGAGAAATCAATAATATTGAAAGTAAAAAATATATTGAATTAATAAATAAAACCAAGAGTTGGTTTCAAAAAAATAAACAAACCTTTGGTAAATCTGATCAGAAAAAGGAAAGAGGAAAATCAAATTGTTAGTCTTACAAATGAAAAGGGGCATCTTTTGACCAATGAAGAGGAAATTAGAGAAATAATAAGAATTTGCTTTGCCCAACTTTATGCCAATAAATTTTATAACTTAAGTGAAATAGATGACTACCTCCAAAAATATAGGCTTCTAGATTAACAGAGGAGGAGGTAAACTTCTTAAATAGTCCCATTTCACAAAAAGAAATAGAACAAGCTATTAATCAACTCCCCAGGAAAAAATCCCCAGGACCAAATGGATTTACATATGAATTCTGCCAAACATTTAAAGAACAATTAGCCCCAGTGTTATGTAAACTATTTGAAAAAATAGGGAATGAAGAAGTTCTACCAAACTCCTTTTAGGACACAGACATGGTACTGATACCTAAACCACATAGGTTGAAAACTGAGAAAGAAAACTATAGACCAATACACTATGATCAAGTACGATTTATACCAGGAATGCAGGGCTGGTTTAATATTAGGAAAACTATTAGTATAATTGACTATATAATAATCAAATTAATAAAAACCATGTGATTATCTCAATAGATGAAGAAAAAGCATTTGACAAAAATGGAATATCCATTCCTACTAAAAATGCTTGAGAGTATAGGAATAAATGGACTACTCCTTAAAATAGTCAGGAGCATATATTTAAGACTGTCAGTAATCAAAATATTTAATGGAGATAAACTGGAACCTTTCCCAGTAAGATCAGGAGTGAAACAAGGTTGCCCACTATCAACATTACTATTCAACATTGTATTAGAAATGCTAGCCTTGGCAATAAGAGTCGAGAAAGAGATTAAAGGAATAAGTGTAGGAAATGAGGAAATCAAACTATCACTCTTTGCAGATGATAGGATGATATACTTTGAGAACCCCAGAGATTCTAATAAAACGTTATTAAAAATAATCCACAACTTTAGCAAAGTTGCTGGATACAAAATAAATGCACATTAATCCTCAGCATTTTATAAATCACCAACAAAATGCAAAAGCAAGAGATACAAAGAGAAATTCCATTCAAAACAACTGTTGAAAGTATAAAATATTTAGGAATCCATCTACCAAAGAAAAGTCAGGAATAATATGAGCAAAATTACAAAACACGTCACACAAAAATAAAGTCAGATTTAAATAATTGGAAAGACATTCAGTACTCTTGGCTAGGACAAGCAAATTTAATAAATATTACATTACCCCCCAAACTAATCTATTTATTTAGTGCTATGCCAATCAGACTCCCAGGAAAGTATTTTAATAACTTTAGAAAAAAGTAATAACAAAATTCATATGGAAGAATAAAAAGTCAAGAATTTCAAGGGAATTAATGAAAAAAACAAACAAACAAACAAACAAACATATGAAGCTGGTCTAGCTGTACCTGATGTAAAGTTATATTATAAAGCAGCAATCACCAAAACTATTTGGTATTGGCTAAGAAATAGACTACAAGATCAGTGGAACAGATTAGGTACACAGGACAAAATAGGGTACAATAGCAATCTTGTGTTTGCCAAACCCAAAGGTACCAACTTTTGGTATAAGAATTCATTAATTGAAAAAAAAAAAAAACCTGCTGGGAAAACTGGAAATTAGTATGGTAGAAATTAGATATGGACCCACACTTAACACCATATACCAATATAAGATCAAAATGGATCCATGATTTAGGCATAAAGAATGAGATTATAAATAGATTAGAGGAACAGAGGATAGTCTACCTCTCAGATTTGTGGAGGAATAAGGAATTTATGACCAAAGGAAAACTAGAGATCATTATCGATCACAAAATAGAAGATTTTGATTACATCAAATTAAAAAGTTTTTGTACAAACTAAACTAATGCAAAAAAGATTAGAAGGAAAGTAACAAATTGGGAAAATATTTTTACATGTAAACATTCTGATAAAGGCCTCATTTCCAAAATCTATAGAGAATTGAATCTAATTTATAAGAAATCAAACCATTCTCCAATTGATAAATGTTCAAAGGATATGAACAGACAATTTTTCAGATGATGAAATTCAAACTATATCCACTCATATGAAAGAGTGTTCAAAAACACTACTGATTAGAGAAATGCAAATTAAGACAACTCTGAAATACCACTACACACCTGTCATATTGGCTATGATTACAGGAAAAGATAATGATGAATGTTGGAGGGGATGTGGGAAAATTGGGACACTGATGTATTGTTGGTGGAGTTATGAAAGAATCCAGCCATTCTGGAGAGCAATTTGGAACTATGCCCAAAAAGTTATCAAACAGTGCATATCCTTTTATCCAACTATTGTGCTTATATCCCAAAGAAATACTAAATATGGGAAAGGGACCTACATGTGCCAAAATGTTTGCGGCAGTAGTTTTAGTAGTGGGTAGAAAATGGAAAATGAATGGATGCCCATCAATTGGAGAATGGTTGGGTCAATTATGGTATATGAATATTATGGAATATTATTGCTCTGTAAGAAATGACCAGCAGGATGAATACAGAGAGGTTTGGAGAGACTTACATGAACTAATGCTGAGTGAAATGAGCATAACCAGGAGATCACTATACACTTCAGTAATTATACTGTATGAAGATATATTCTGATTGAAGTGAATATCTTCAACATAAAGAAGATCTAATTCACTTCCAGTTGATCAATGATGGACAGAAACAGCTACACCCAGAGAAGGAACACTGGGAATTGAATGTAAACTGTTTGCACCACTGTCTTCTTACCTAGATTACTTATACCTTTGGAATCCAAATCTTACCATACAACAAGAAAATTGGTTTTATACACATTTATTGTATCTAGGTTATATTGTAACACATTTAATATGTATGGGATTGCCTGTCATTTAGGCGAAGGAGTAGAGGTAGGGAGGGAAAATTTGGAAAAATGAATACAAGGGATAATGTTGTAAAAAATTATTCATGCATATGTACTGTCAAAAATTATAATTATAAAATTAATTAACCCCCCCAAAACAACAATTAGCTGATGCTAGATGCTAATTTGTAACTGAGAATCTTGCACTAAATCAAAAAAAAAAGTAATGAGTATTCTAGGTGGTTTTCAATTCCTCACCTACTCAGTGTTTTAGTAGACATGATAATTTATATAGTTGGTCTGTCAATGAGTGTTGTGTTACAAGGTATAAATCTCACTATCCCTTGGAATTACATAGTTAACAGCTGACACTTTTCACGTGTCTGAATAGAAAAAAGTAAGTGGTACATTCCTTCCATATCTTACTTTTAATGGTACAGAAACTTATCTTAGAAATCCTTAATTATTGGAGAGTAGCATTAAATTGGGAGAGTTGAACAAAGATAAATAACAAATGTTTTGGGGGCTGTTGGAAGTTGATAAATTTATAGGTTGATAAATGATAGTGGGTCCAGTTATTCTTCAGAACAATTTCTAGAAAGCTTCTGAGCAAAATATCACTAACCTTTAAATTTGTTTTGCCTGTTATTAATTATTCTAATATTTTGTCCCAGAGAAAAATAAATAGAGGGAAAAAATCTCATATATACAGACAAATTTATAACAGTTCTCCTGAAGTGTCAAAGACCTGGAACATAAAGATTTAACTATCAGTTGAGAATAAGTGAGCAAATTATGATATATGAATGTAAGTAAATACTATTATATCATAAGAAAGGATGAAAAGGATAATTTTAGAAAAGCCTGAGATTTTTATGAACCAATGCAGAGTGAAATAAGCAGAATCAAGAAAACTAACTATCTATCTATCTACTATTAAATCAAAAAACTTTGAAAATCATAAAAATTCCAATAAATATTATCATGAAACGTGACTCCAAAGGACAAATTGGGAACACATCCATGCTCCATCCTTAAGAGGCCATAGACTTAAAGTGAACAATGAGGTAATATAATATTTGCTAACATTTATATAGTAATTTAAGATTTCTAAAAGTCTTTACAAATACCTAATTTTATCTTCACAAAAATCCTTTGAGAATGGTATAATCTCCATTTTTCAGGTGAAGAAACTGAGGAAAACAGAGGTTAAGTGAATTTGTGCAGGATCATGCAACTAGAAAGTATGAGAAGACAGATTTAAAGCCATAAGATGTTCTCATGATTCCAATTTTAATCCTATATCCACGTTATCACCTACCTGACTCTTTACACACACAAATACATACAAACACTCACACATTATTATTGTTTCTATTGAGAGGCAAAGACAAGATGGCAGAGAGTAGCCAGGACATTGATTGAGCTCTTTCCAGTTCTGTTAAAAATAACATTAAAACAAGTGCCTGAATATATTCTGGAGTGATGGAACCTACAAAGAGTGAAGCAATTTTCCAATTTAAGATTGCTTGGAAGGACTTAAGGAAAGTTCAGTCTCCCTTGGATGAAAGGGGAGCTCAGCCAGTTTCTTAGCAAGCTAGCTAGGCATAGACCAACAATCAGTAAGCCTTCTTCCTAGCTCATTAGGAGAGTAGGACAGCAGACCACTGTTAGAGCCTCCAGCCCCAGCCCAGGAGGCAAATCGAAAGCTATGGAAACCAGGTAATATTAAGGATGACTATTTTGGGCTACCTCAGTATGAGGCATGAGCACTCAAAGACAGTTACCCCCCCGCCAAAAAAAAAAAAAAAAAAAAACTAAACTGAACTAAACAACTTTGGACAGCACTCCCTTACATTCTAAGAATAGTGATCAACTTTAAAAGTCATGAAATAGGCAAAACAACAACGACAACAACAACCAAAAACACCTTGATAATAGAAATCTAATGTAGTGACAAGGGAATATCAAAACATTAACTCAGAAGAGAGCACAATTATTACATATTAAACCTCAAAGGGATATGTGAATGGGTCTCAAGACTACAAAGCCTACTTGGAAGAGTTAAAAGTGATTTTCAAAATGTAATAAAAGAGGTAGAGGAAAAATTGGGAAAAGAAATGAGAGGGTTAAAAGACAGAGTCTAAAGCCTAGAAAAGGAAGGACAAAAACTGATTCAGGAAGATAATTCTTTTAAAAAGTAGAATTACCTAAATGGAAAAGGAGGTACAAATATAACTGGAAAAACTAGAATTAGGTAAATGAAAGCTAAATGTTTTATGAAACAGCAAGAAGCAGTCAATCAAAATGAAAAAAAAGAAGACAATATAAAATACCTTGTCGAAACATAAACTATTGGGAAAATGGCGTCCAGATTCCAGATTCTATCCCAAATTTTTCAACAGGTAGGTAATTCAGGCCAATTCCAATAGGCTTGTAATGAAGAGAACCATCTGCAATCAGAGATTGTGGGGAGTTAGTGTGGATTACAATATAGTATTTTCACTTTTTTGTTATCGTTTACTTGCATTTTGCTTTCTTTCTCATTTCCCCCCTTTTATCTAATTTTTCTTGTGAAGCATGATATTTGTAGAAATATCAATAGAAGAATTGCACATGTTTAACATATATTGGATTATTTGCCATCTAAGGGAGAGGGAAGAGAAGAGAGGGAAAAATTCGGAACACAATGCTTTGCAAGGGTGAATGTTGAAAATTATCTATGCATAGGTTTTGAAAATTAAAAAAATAAATTAAATTAAATTTATATCCCTAAATAGGAAGATGATACTTGTAATTCTGGTTATACATATATAGACAGGGGACTTTTATGTGATGTTATAAAAAAGAGAATTTAAGGGGATTAAGAACAATTGTGCTGAGAGAAGAGGGAAGAGGGAATAAAATGGAATAAATTAGATCACCTGAAGAGGCACTAAAATCTATTTTAGAAGGCAGGAAAGAAGGCAGCAGGCAAGGCATTGTTTGAATTTTAATTTCATCAGATTTAGATGAAAGGAAATAACATATATTCTCAGTTGAATATAGATTTATCTTATAAAGAGGTCAGAGGATAAAGGGAAAAAAAGGAAAAGAAGTGGTGGATAAAAGGGAAGCAGAGTGAGGGAGGAGGTGCTCAAAAATGAAACAGTGGTGACAAGGGATAGGATAAACAGAGAAAAAGAAGTATGTGAATGAGTTATACTCTTCCATAAAATTGTGGTGGATAGCAGAGTAGATTAAAAACCAGAATCCTACAACATATTTTTAAAAGAAACACATTTGAAGCAGAGAGTTATAAAGGGAATAAGTTGGAGAAGAATATATTATGCTTCAGGTGAAGTGAAGAAAAGAATCAGGGTTAGCAATCCTGATCTCCACAAAAGGAAAGTAAAAACAAATATAATCAAAAGAGATAAGGTGTCATAGACAATGGATTGATATCAATACTAAGCATATATGCATCCTGTGATATGGCACCCAAATTATGAGAGAAGTTATGTGAATTATAAGAGGAAATATACAACAAAACTGTTGCAGTGTAATATTCTAACCTCTCTCAGAATTAGATGTTTCTAAATAAAGAGTCAAGAAAAAAATTTTGGAGAACAACAGGATTTTAGGGAAAAAAAAAAGATATGATAGAGCTCTGGAGAAAATTGAATGACAATAAAAAGGAATAAATTTTTTTATTTTTTCTCAGCAGTATATGACATCTACACAAAACTGTGTATTTGGGCACAAAAAAGCTCATCATCTAATGCAGAAAGACAGAAATATGAAATTCAAACTTTTCGCATTATGATGCAAGGAAAAAAAAAAACATGCAGTAAAGGCCGAGGTAAGATAGACTAAAAAACTAATTTATAAACTAAACAATCTAATTCTAAAAAATGAATGGGTCAAACAACAAATCATAGAAGCAATAATTTTATACAATAGAACACCATTAATAAGACAATTTGCCCAAATGTATGGGAGATAGTCAAAACAGTCCTTAGAGGGCATGGAATATGTCTAAAAACTTATATGAATACAATAGAGAAAGTGGAGATCAATGACCTAGACATGCAACTAAAAAGCCAGACAAAGAATGAATTAAAAATCCCCAAATAAATACCAAATTAGAAATTCTAAAACTCAAAGGAGAGATTAATGAAATTGAAAGTAAGAAATCTATTGAATTAACTAATAAAACTAAGAGCTAACTTTATGAAAAAAAAAAAAACCCAACAAATTATTTGATTAATTTAATTAGGAAAAAAAAAAGAAAAGAAAAGAAAAGAAAATTTCCAGTGTCAAAATTCAAATTGTAAATTCACCACCAAAGAAGAGGGAATTAAAACAATAATTTTGAGATATTTTGTTCCAATGTATGCTAATAAATTTGATCATTTAAATAAAACGGATGAATATTGACAAACAATAGAAATTGTCCAGCTTAACAGACAAGGAAATAAAGTATTTAACTGTAATTTATAAAAAGAAATTGAACAAGTGCTCAATGAATTCCCTAAAAACAGTTCTACAGTATCAAATAGATTCACTAGTGAGGTCTACCAAACATTTAAAGAAAAATTAATTTCATTTCTATGTAAAATATTTGAAAAATAAACTGAGTTCTATCAAAGTGTTTTTATGGCACAAATATAGTGCTCATAATTAAATCAAAAAAGAGCTAAAACAGAGAAAGGAAATTACAGACTAATCTTCTGACTGATGCAAAAAATTAAATAAAATGCTAATAAAGAAATTGCAGCAATTTATCACCAGGAAGATTCACTATGACCAAGTGGGATATATACCAGGAAGAGAGGACTGATTTTTTTTTTAATCCTATCAGCCAATTGATTATATAAATAATAAAATCAACAGAAATCATATGATAATTTACATACAAAGTTTATATTATAAATAAATTAGGAGAGCAAGGAACAGTTTGCCTGTCAAAACTTTGGAGAAGGGAAGAATTTATGAACAAATAAGAGATAGAAAACAATATGAAATCCATAAGGAACAATTTTGATTACATTAAATCAAAACTTTTTGTTTCCACAAACAAACCCAATGTAGCCAAGATTAGGAGAGAAGCAGAAATCTGTGAACCAGATTTTACAGACAGTTTCTTATAAATGCCTTATTTCTAAAATATATAGAGAATGGATTCAAATGTATAAGAATCTAAGTTATTGATAAATGGACAAAGGATACAAACAGATAGTTTTCATACAAAGAAATTAAAGCTATAGTCATATGAAAACCTGCTCTAAAAAGCTATTTATTAGAGAAATGCAAATTAAAACAAATCTCAGTTACCTTTTCATACCCATTAGGTTGCCTAATATGATACAAAAAGAAAAATGATACATGTTGAAAAATATGTGGGAAAATTGGAACATAATGCATTATTGATGGAGTTGTTAAATGATCCAATCATTCTGGAGATAAATTTAGTATTATGCCCAGTGGACTATTAACCTGTGCCTACCGCTCGATCCACCAATACCACTACTAGTCCTGAGTCCCAAAGAGATCATAAAAAAGGGAAAGGACCCACATGTATAAAAATATTTACAGCAGTTCTCTTTGTGTTGGTAAACCTGGAAATAATAAGGATGCCCTTCAATTGGAGAATGGCTGAACAAGTTGTGATATATGAATATAATGCAGTACTATTTGTTTTATAGGGAATGATGAGAAGGCTGATTTCAAAAAAAAAATGTGGAAATATTTAGATGAACTGATGCTGAAAAAAATGAGTAATACCAGGAGAACATTGTACATAGCAACAGCAACATTAGTCAGATGATCAATTTTGATAAAATTTGCTTTTTTCAGCTCTACAGTGATTCATGCCAAATACAAAAGACTCATTATAGAAAATGTTACCACATTCAGAGAAATAACTATGGAGTGTGAATGAAGATCAAAGCATACTATTTTCACTTTTGTTTTGTTTTTTTTCTCATGGTTTTTCCTTTTTGTTTTTGTTCTTTTTTCACAACAGTATTGATATGGAAATATGTTTAATATGATTGTATGTATATAACTTATATAAGATTAATTGTTATCTTGAGGAGGAGACAGGAGAGGGAGAGAGAAAAAATGTAAATGCAAATATTATGAAAATGTTGAACACATAAAAAAGTTAAAAATTACAAAAGAAAGACATTTTACATTTGACTTATATGATTTTTTAGTAAAGAGAAAATCCGGGAAAGTAGATCAAAAGCCTTACATGAGTACATAGATTAGAGGGCATCAATTGGCATCTAACCTCAATTCAAATCCAAATGAAACCTAGTGATCAATGTGACATAAATTGTGCTGAGTAATCCTGAGTAAAATCCAAAATCTAGAAATGGCAAGACAGAAAATAAAATGCCGAAAGAAAAGGATGATAAGAAAACACAAACGGTAGTTTAAGCAATAGGAATTAAAATAAGCCAGGTCTTAGAACTTATGAAGGAAATAACTGGCTTAGAGAAATAGGTATGATACATAAAGAAAACAATTATTTTTTAAAATCTATTATCCTTTTATCAACATTATCAACTATCAAGCTATTTTATCAACTTTGGACTTGGGAATAGTATAAGCCTTTTTTCACAAGATCAATGGTCACTCATGAGGTTTATTTAGCTTCATACACAGGAAAACCAATTTTGTTACTGTTTTGCATTGTTTATATTATGAAATGAATTTTCAATGGATAACCGATTGAGTTATTTCATCACTGCTTTGTATTGAAATGTGTGAAATTGTGTAATATTTTCAGTGGTTTCAAGCTACTTTAGATTGTAAATGTCCATGTCTTTAACATCAATAATTTCCTCTTCATATTATGTCACTATGATCAAGGGATATGATTATGTTATTAAAATAACAAACCAGTTCCAATAGAGCAGTAATGAACTGAACCAGCTATACCCAGTGAAAGAACTCTGAGAGTTGACTATGAACCACTACCATAGAATTCCCAATCCCTCTATTTTTATCCACCTACATTCTTGATTTCCTTCACAGGCTAATTTTATACTGTTTCAAAGTCTCATTCTTTTTGTACAGCAAAGTAACTGTTTGGACATGTATGCATATATTGTATTTAATTTATACTTTAACATATTTAACATATGTTTGTTGGTCAAGCTGCCATCTTGGGAAAGGGGTGGGGCTAAGGAGGGGAAAAGTTGGAACAAAAGGTTTTGTAATTGTCAATGCTGAAAAATTACCTACGCATAACATTTTTGTTAAAAAAAAAAAAAAAAAAATATATATATATATATATATATATATATATATATATACATATATTAAAAAAAAAAAACAAATCAGGTGACTTAAAGCATAATCCATTGGATAAAATTTAGCATAAAACAGATACTATAAATTAACAACTATATCTTATAGACATTGTAAGTGGAATAAAGGCATTATCACATATATGAACAAAGAGTCAACTAAAGTGCTACATAGATATTAAGGAACTATCAAGAAGACTAAAAGAAGATTTCTATTGCATTGGACAGAATTTTAGTGTAAATATATTCAATTAGATTTTAAAATAGTAACGCTTAATTCAGACTAGGCATTATTGTGGGTACTAAGAATATTTAGACTAAAAATTAATGAAAAATGTCTGTCAGATCAATGAAGTCTCATGTAGAAGTTAACTCAACTAAATCATTGAATAGAACTAGGGGTTCTAGGAGGGTAAACATTACAAGTATAAGCAAAAGCCTGAGTAAAGTCACAGTATCAGGATATAAGTATAAAAAGGGAATGTCAAGATATATGATTTGCTTAGAATATTGAATGCCTAGGGAAGAAGGGTAATATATACTAGTCATGAAAAAGCAAATCAATTGTGCAGTGGGGGTGGAGCCAAGATGGCGGAGAAGATACATGAGAATTTGTAAGCTCCTTTCTTCCCTCAATACCAACTAGTTAAATCAGCCTCAAAAATAATGATGGTCTGATAAATACCACAAGGATCAGAAGCACAGATTACAAGCTGAAGAGAATCGGAAATTTTAACAGAAAAGTTCGGTCCTGAGAGGAAGAAAAAAAAAAAAAGATTAGCAGGGCCAGGGTTGGACGAAGAGCTAGCACACTGTGCCAGATGGGCTGGGGAGAACTCTGGGATCAGAGAAGCCACTGAGATAGCGGAATCTGCAACAGGCCGATAGCTCTACTCTGCTTATAAAACAGCAGATCAGAAGAGAAATCAAGGTACTTTAAAATATTAAGATAAATCCTAGAACCATCCCAATCTGGAGGTGATCTAACACCAATCTCATCATGGCTGTGCAGCCACCTTCTGATATCCGGGGCGTTTATTTGGGGCAGTTATGAACCTGAACAGTGGAGGACACAGCCTGGGGCAGCCTGTAATCCACATAGTGAGGGACTCAGCCTGAGGCAGTGGAATTCTCCCAGCAGCCAGAACTCCCAGAGAAGCAGAACCTCTGTAGCAGGGACCGTGGTTTCCAGGCAGACACTTCCAGTTTGAGTGCAGGGGATTTTCCCCTCAGCTGCTAATATCCATGGCCCCACGGGAGGCTTTGGCTGGGGCTTGTGAAGCTTTTACTCTTTAGCCTTAAACCTCAGGGCAGTCTCTAGGGCACACAGCAGGATTCCTCACTGGGCACTCCTTGTAGTGCAGCCGTGCTAACCACCTCTTAGGCATTGGCAGGGAGGGGGGAGGAGAACTCTCTCCCAGAGCTCTCTCTTAGCCCAGACACAGGACTGTTGCATCCATCGAATCTGGGAGGAAGCTGATAAAATTCTTACTACAAGGGCAGTCCCCCCACAGAGTGTTAACAATGAGTAAGAAGCAGAAGAGAATAATTGACACCTTCTATACAGAGAAAGAGCAGGTATCCAATCCTGAGGAGGCTAACAGCAGACAATCTCCAGGTGACACCCTAAGGGGGAATGATATCTGCCCCCCCATCACATAACTCTCTCCTAGAAGAGACTATTAAAAAGTTAAGAGAGTTTGAAAAATGGGGAAAGGAAAGAGAAGCTATGATAAAGAATAACAACATCCTATGAGTTGGAAAAAATAAAGAATTCATAGGAGGCGCATGGAAACAAAATTGTGAATTAGAAAAATCACAGGAAAGTAGGATTTTTGAATTGGAAAAGATAAATAATTCCCAAGAAAGTAGGATTTGTGATTTGGAAAAAGAAAATAACTCACTAAAAAAAAAAATTAGTAAAATGGAAAAAAAATTCAACACAGCAAAATAATTTATTTAAAAACTCAATTGGACATATACAAAAAGAACTAAAAATGTGAATGAAGAAAATAACTTGTTAAAAATCAGGACTGAACAAACAGAAATGAATGATTCATTGAAAAAACAAGAATCAGTCAAAGAAAACAAAAAAAAAAAATGAAAAGCTGGAGAATAACATCAAATATTTCCTGGAAAAATCTATAGACCTGAAAAATAGATCTAGGAGAGATAATCTGAGGATCATTGAACTTCCCAAAAACTATGATCAAAATAAGAGCCTACATTCTATTTTACAGGAAATCATCAAAGAGAACTGTCCACAGATAACAAAAACAGAAGGGGAAATAGGCATTGAAAGAATTCATCGAACACCTTCTGAAAAAGACCCTAAAAAAAGAACTCCATGGAACATTATGGCTAAGCTGCAGAACTACCAAACTAAGGAAAAAATATTGCAAGCAGCTAGGAAAAAACAAAACAAAACAAAACAAAACAAAACAAAACAAAAACAATTCAAATATCATGGTGCCACAATAAGGGTTACTCAAGATCTGGCTGCCTCCACATTAAAGGATAGAAGGGCTTGGAACCTGATATTCTGAAAGGTAAAAGAACAAGGATTGCAACCAGGAATAAACTACCCAGCTAAGTTTAGTATTTTCTTCCATGGAAGAAGATGGTCATTTAATGAAACAGAGGAATTCCATTTGTTTTTAAGAAAAAAACCAGACTTAAACAAAAAAATTGATCTACATCCACAAGACTAGAGAGAAGCATAAAAAGGTAAAAAGAACTGTTGAGAACTGTATCTCTGTTGTGGATATATATAAAATCCACATGGATCATTTGATATTACTGATATAACATAAAAAATGGGAAGTAGTAAAGGGAAGGGGACAGTATCAGAAAAAGAGGAAGGAGAGATAAAAAAAGAGAAACTACATTCCAGGAAGAGGCATAGAAAATCTACCACATCTAAGGGAATTTAGAGAGATGGAGAAACTTTGTGTGAATCTTACTCTCATCAGAGTAGGCTCAAAGGATAATTAATTGACATATTTTTTTTCAGAGAATTCTCTCTCTCACCTCATTAAACTAGGGGGAGGAAAAGGGAAAAGGAAAAGGGGAATAAGGGAAGGGTACAAGAAAGGGGAAGAGACTTATAAGGAGGGGGATATTAAAAAGGTTGGGCTGAGCGGCATAAGTGGGATCCATAAATTAAATACTGAGGAAGGGGTTCAGGGGGGACAAGGGGAAAAAAGCATAATCAGGGGATAATATCATGGCAGGAAATACAGAATTATCAATTTTAGCTGTAAATGTGAATGGGATGAACTCTCCCATTAAAAGGAGGAGGATAGCAGACTGGATCAAAAGTCAGAACCCTACAATATGTTGTTTACAGGAAACACACTTAAAGCAGGGAGATGCATACAGAGTAAAGGTAAAAGGTTGGAGCAGAATCTATTATGTTTCAGGTGAAGCCAAAAAAGCAGGGGTAGCCAGCCTTATCTCAGATCAAGTAAAAGCATAAATTGATCAAATTAAAAGAGATAAGGAAGGAAAGTATATCCTGCTAAAAGGTAGAATAGACTATGAAGCCATATCAATACTAAACATATATGCACCAAGTGGTATAGCATCTACCTTCCTAAAAGAGAAGTTAAAAGAATTGCAAGAAGAAATAGACAGCAAAACTATAATAGCGGGAATGTAAAGTTTGTGATTATTTCTTAATTGCCCAATATAATGATGTTTTCTTCTTGTTCTCCCTTATTTCTCTCTCTAGCATTTGAAAATTATTCATCTTCTCTTCCTAGATATCTTCTCTTTAGATTTTTACAACCTTGTTCTCTCCTATTTGTTCAGTTATCCTTACTGTCTTTAGCTATCTCTTTATATTGTCAAGCTTACCAAATGTTGGAATTTTCCAAAGCTCTGTCCTGTAATCTTTTCTCTTTATAATCTTATTGTTTCATTTTCTGGGATCCTTACTTTCCATGGATTCAAAGATCTTTTCTATGCAGATAATTCTCATAATTATATATACAATTGTAGGGTCATCACCTTCTAGATTTTGAATGTGTCAAGCCACATTTTCCATAGGCATCTCAAACTGAAATTTCCAAAACAGAACTCATTATCTCTCCTATGGAAGATCTTTTCTCCTCTTAGTATAGAACTCATTATCTTTCCTACCGAAGACCTTTTCTCCTCTTAGTTCATGTATTACTAACAGAAACATCACCATTCTTTCCATTCATTGAGGCTCAGTAAGTCATTGTCAGTTATTACTTGACAGTCTTTGTACTAAGTGCTACTTTAGCTTCATATTGACATTTCACAGTCATATCACATATATTATTTATTAACAATTCCTGTTTCTACCTTCAGAATATTAAGCAAGTCTGCTTCTTTCCATATAGTCAAAATCCTAGTTTTATTATCACCTCTCATTTTTGACAATTGCAATATTCTTCTAATTGTTCTCCTTCTCAAAAGTATCTCCTAACTTCAGTTGTCAAGGCATTTTTTCCTTATCACTTCAGTGAACTATACTGACTTCATATTACCTCCATAATGAATTATAACTCCTCAGTTTTTCACTTAAGACTTCAAATCAGATCTCCTTTTTATCTTGTAACATTTTTATATTTTAATCTCCTCCAAGTAATAATTATAGTTTTCATTTTAAAAAACACTTTAAGATTTGCAAAACTCTCTCTATATATAAACTCATTTGATCCTTATAACAATCCTCTGAATTAGGTACTATTATTATCTCTATTTTATAGATGAGAAAACGGAGATACAGAGAAATTGCATGACTTCCTCACTATCAAATAATAAATATATGAAGCAGGATTCCATTTCAGGTCTTCCTGACTTCAAGTTACATTCTTTCTCCCTTGAGCTTCCTATTCTTTATTCAATGGTCCAGAAACACTGGATGTACAATTTACATGTAATTCCTCAAACACAAATCTTTGCATTAACTGTCTCCTATATCTGTAATGTTCTGCTCCATTACAGCTACTTCTTAATTTTCCTGGTGTCTTTAAACTCGACTCAGATCTTGCCTTTAAAAGACATTTTCCAGTTTTCTCAGCTGATACTGCCTTTTCTCTTAGATTTTAATTATTTATTCACTATATATTTCATCTATGTGTTATTACTCAAATTAGAATGTAAGTTCCACAAGGGCAGGACTTTTTTGGCCTTTTTTTGGTATCCTGTGTACTCATTATACCTGACATATTGTAAACACTAAATAAATTCTTGTTGACTAATTTACTACTCCTTGCATATCACCTCATTTGATCCTCAAAGCAACAGTGAAATATAAACACAAGTTATATTATCCCCACTTTACAGGAAATTGAAGCAGAGATATTAATTGGCTTGCCTAAGTTCACTCAGCTGGGGGATAGAAGTAGAACGAGAATCAGGTTCCTCTAAAACTTTCTGATTTCATTAAGGATGAGGTATATTGTTTTCTTCCCTTTTATAAACCATCTTATTGCTGAACTGTTTGAATGGGAACAGTTTTTCTTTACACTTTCATTAAGCCAGCTTCATATTTGATAGTGGCCCTATCCCAGCTGGACTATGATTGATATTTCATATTACACTTCATTAGTATTCAGGCAAGCATGGATATAGCTATTAGAATCCTAAAAGAAATAATGGATTGGACTTCATAAAGTGGCAGCAATGAGTCTCTTTCTTTTTCTTTTCTTTTAGGGGGTGGCAACACATTACTGACTTGGATATCAACTAAAGAAAGCCTGAGAAAGAAAGACAAATGAAAGTCAGAAAAAAAAAGATATAAAATGTAGTATTTCTATCTAGCAATTGTTCTGTAAAGGGTACTTCTGTTGTTTTTGACTTACTTGTGTCTCTTTGCTACTGATGTCTCTCGTCTCTGTGGGAACACAAATTTTCATAACTCAGCATTTTTGCCCTTTATAAGAAAAAAAAATATTGTACATACTGTATACTGCAGATTTCTCTTGGCTACCATATGAAGCAGAACAAGTGTTGTGTTTTGTTTTTTCTTTTGTGCCTCTGGATTTCTTTTCTTTTCTTTATTTAATTATACATTGCCTGATCTCCAAACTTATCATTTCATTTCAAATAACATGGTGGTCGAAACTAAGGAAATGATTCATCTCCATAAGACAGTGGAAACTATTCCTTGACAGGATTTTATTTTAGAAACTGGATTATAATTTTATGTTATATAAACACATCTTTGGAGGCTAAAATCAATGGTGATAGCTTATGCAATAGGCAAAATGAATCTGGGGCCAAGTAAACAAAAGTACACTCTTTGGTGGCTCTTTTACAGTCAATGAGGCTGCAAGTACTTTTAGCATTTGGCTACATATTCAGGAATAGGAAGACATCTTGTACAGTGCAGATATAGTAAAGAAAATCTCCAACCCTACAGCCTTGTTCTTATCTTCCAATTTCATCCTTCCTCATCCTCACTGCAAGTATTTATTCTATGATTGAAGTGGAGGGAGGATTGTCTATATTTAATAAGATAAAGAAGAAAAGATAAAGCCTTGAATTTCTTATTACTGTCTTTTGCAAAATGAGCTTTGACAGTACCTTGTCAAATCATGTATTGTTCAAGCAATACAGGAGAAAGGAAAGTAGCCTCAGAAGATTTCATATGTTACTCAAAATGAGAGATGCCTTATTGCAGGTCTAGTGCATAAATTCTCTCTGGAGAACCTTAAAGGGACAGAATAAGTAGGTGGTGTTAAAGGAACAGAGAATGAAGCAGAGTCTGTCAGAATCAGCATTGTGAGAGTCTAATTCATCTGAACACAGATGTGGCACATGAGTTTAGATGCAGTTTTAACAAATGATAGCAATGAATTGTTCATTGTCATTTCACTCCTCATTGAAACTCTGGCAAATGATTTAAGAGATTGATGCCAAATAGCACTGGAATAAATTCCCAAAGGGTTTTTGCCTAAATAATGACAGGCAATGGACTAATCAGCAACCTCCTCTGACAACCTCTCTTCAGAAGTAACCAGATAAGAGAACCATTGCTTTTTATTAGTGTGACATAGCACTGCTCAAAATAATCTAACTTTCCTTTATCTTGAGGGCAGAGGCACATAATGGTGCTCCCAAATTTGACAGGGTTGAGAACACATGTCACTATTATAAATAAATGCAGCATTTCAATGTAGTTTCCCTTTCACTCTAGAGATTTCAGTTAAACTCATTCAGCAATTTCTCTATGATAAATCTTAGTTATTTCAATTGTGCACTTTGAATAACATTTTCCCCATAGATATAAAGCAAGAAACATCAAATAGAGAATGGGGGTTCCTAACAAAGTGTATATGAATAAATTTTCCCGATTACCATTTCATTTTCAGGTGACAGCTTGCTCAAAGTCTTCAGTCAGAAGTTCACTCCAACATTACAAATACAAAAACTGCTTCAATTTCTTGTTTGGTCAAAGGAGATGTCACATGGAAGTGTTTAAAAAGAGTTAGACTAGGGATTAAAACTTTTCTAAATTTTATGTCTCTTTAGCCTGGCAATGGGAAGGGTAATGTTTCTGGGGAGGCTGGAAAAATTGGAAAAAATAATGGCATGTGGGAAAGGGGAAAAGATCTTTCAAAGAAGGAAAGACAAGGGTGTCTTCCCACTGGGATTTAGAGTATATGGGGTGTTCAGAGAGGATTGACTAACTTCTCTGGTATGAGGACTTGCCAATTCCTTTTCAGGATTGCTTACTCACCTGTGGCTCCAAGACTAGGTTGCTAGAACTTACAGGTCTCAAACTGACTAGTAAGTTAGGGGATATCTACCCTAAATATATGAAGACATCCTATAACAGAATGAACAGGTGTGAACAGTTTTTCCCAGTGGCCTTGAAAGTAACTGAAATAAGACCTGTAAAGTGATTAGCACCTGATCAGCCACTGATGACTTTAAGGTCATTTAATGTATTCTGCATCATTTCCAGTCATCCTGACTTTTGTTTTCCCACTAGATTTTGATGACTTTAGAAAAGGAAGAGAATTTCATAACTCCGTGTAACTCTGCTTCACTTTAATTCACAGGAAAGTCAAGAAATCACTACTGGATATCAATAGTCTTCTTTAAAAATGAAGGCTGGACAATAACACAATCTCCAATTTACATTGTATGCATATTGTAGACACATAGATTTTTATTGCTGTTGTAGTTATCTAATCAACCTTTAGAGTAGCAACCATATTTTTTGCATTTTTGTGTCCTTAAAGCATAGTATAGGGCTTAATATGTAGTGAATTAGTAAAGAATGCTTGTTAATGGAATAATTAAAGAGCTATTTGGACAATTTTAGAAAAATGTAATTATTATCAACTATTTTAAGTTTGAAATGCATCTTAAAAGAAAGAACATAATCTTCTTCCTCCCCTTAGTTCTTTAAGCTGTCAATATTATTTCACATAAGAAATAGATCTTGTGAGTTGTTTATTTTTAAATAATAAAGTATTTTTTTTATTTTATGCTACCCACAAAAGAAAAAGAAAGAAAGGAAGGAGAAAGAAAAAGAGAGAGATAAAGAACAAAAAGGAAAAAAAAAGAGAAGAAAGAAGGAAGATAGGAAGAAAACAAGGAAGGAAGAAAAAGAAGAAAGAGAAAAGGGGATAAAGAAAGATTGAAAGGAAGACAAAAATAGAGAATTGGAGCAAACAGAAAAGGAGAAAAAAGAAGAAAAAACCAAAAAGAGGAAAAAGGAAAAAAAATTCAATAACAAGCATTAAATGACTTATATAGGTGATTAGAGTGACAACAAAAGTGGCTTTGGTGTCAGAGATCTTGGTTCTGAAAGTTCATGCTTGTGCTACCTTAGAAAATAACTTTATCTTCTTGGACATCAGTTTCCTCAACTGTAAAATAATTTCTTAAAATATCTGTAAAATTAAGGACAGCAAGAGTTTAGCCACAATTAGAGCTATGTCTAAAGGGAAATAGACATGCATCAGTAGTGAGTCATATTTCTTTGCAGGACTTCAAGTTAATATTAGACTGCTGGTTGATAGGAATGTGATTATTTCCCAGGTAAGAGGTGGACTGCATGACTGCTATGATCTCTTATATCCCATGATTCTGTGATTTGAGACCTGGAGCTACTACCTACTAACTTTAATTTTCTCAGAGATGATATAGGGTTTGATAATTCTCATGTCATCTGCCCCATATGAGTTGTCATAAAGAACACACTTTGCTATAATTAGGGACGTTATACATGAGAACTACCATCATCACTTCATTATCATTCTGAGTATCTAATGAAATGTTGTGCAAGCAAATAGATACTTATAATTAAAAGGAATGACCTTATCAAAGGCAACAAATAAAACTATTGGTGCTGAAGTGAAAACTATAAAAGGGCTTAGGATCCCAGGCAAGGACACCAGAGCACATTGCCAACTGGAGATACCAGCTGCTACAGAGCTTTGTCTGCCATCTCTGAAAACTACTGCCAGCAGCTGCTGGGCTCACTCTCCTAGAATTACTCTTCCTGTTGCATATAATTTTAGTGCTTTCTATATGAAGCTAGAGTCAGAGATGTGGTGAGAACAACATAGCAAAATAAAATCAAGATAGGGGTGTTGAGTGGGCAAGAGGGATGGAAGGAACAAGAATTAGATTCTAAAAAAATGCTGATTTTGCATAAAGATCTGAAATGTTCTTTGATGCATCTTTTACAGTGACATATTTCAATCATTATTACAGATGGAATAATGATTGAAATGTGTCACTGTAAGTTTTTTTTTCCTTCAGAAAAAAAAAATGACACTGCGTTGTAGCAGATAAAGATGTAATATTAGATTCTGTCAGAAAATGAATATTACTCTCCAGAATAAGTTAACAGTTTTTTTTTCTTTCTGGAAATAAACCAAAATGATCTTATACTCACTCTCCCTAATACGTTTTCTTTTAAAATAGGAAAGAATTACTCACCAAATTTCTTTCATCCTTCCTTTAAGACCAAGAGTTAGCTGTGAAAAAGAAAAGACAATTATGAAGAAGAAACTCTGAAGAAAAACGAAAACTGAAAATCAAATACACCTTGGAAATCATATATTTCAGATCTCTAGTGGACTGCTATTCTTCTCAGAAACTTTAGCTCTTTGAGGCTGTTTTTGTTGTTGTTGTTGTTGTTGTTGTTGTTGTTGTTTGTTTGTTTGTTTGAAGTCACATTTTGGTATTTTCCTAAACCAATTTTCTTTTAATTAAATTTCTCACTTCATTCTCATTTTGCTCCTTGTACTCATTCCTTTTAGGTTTCTGAGTTTGTGTGTGTATGTGCATGAGCACACATGTGTGTTTAGTTTGTAGTAAATATTACTATGGTATTGACACTATTTTTCCTTCTTTGTCTTTTCTCCCTTTCTTTCCAGGTCTTATATTTTATGGCCAGTTTTAGAATGAAGGGACAAATTGAGTTGACACAGACTCCTCCCTTTTGTTTTTTCCACTCTAATTAATGTGCTATGAATTCCACCTCTTCACTTTCCAACACATCTCTAGCAGCCTTGCTCCCTACCCCAATCTGTTATGACCTTGATAATAATACAGAAAAAGGGTTACCGTGGGTACTCTTGGATGATATAAATGTAATTGTTAATTCAATGACCTGGTTAAGGAGTAAACTGCACCAGAGAAGATAGGGATCATAAAAAGCAATAAAATGTAGAAGTTAAAATGTTTGAGGTTTACATAGAAATGAATGAAATCTTTTGAAGATTATAAGAAATTTTGCATATAAAAATCTTTCTGAATCAAGATTTGCTACCAAAATTTTATCCTTTTAATTGCACAAAATGGCACATGACCAAATGTTTAGTTATCATCCCAGGAGTAGGAGATAATTAGGAAAGACCAGTGTTCTGTATGGTGCACTGCTAGTTAAAATGGTATCTTGGAGCAAGAATAGAGCACCAAAGAAGGGTCAGGAGAAAATAGAGATGGTACAAAGCAGCAGCAGGTAGAGATTGCAATGATTAGTTTTCACACAGAAATGAATGAGAAGTTTAATTTATTTAAATAAAGATAGTGATTGCAAGAGTTTATATATATATATATATATGTATATATATATATATATATGAATCTTTTGAATAAAGTTTGATGTCAAAATACCATCCTCTTACTTGCACAAAATGGCATTTGACCATATACCTAGGTATCACTCAAGAAGTAGCATATAATTAGGAGTACTCAATGTTCTGTATGCAACACTGTGACATTTGAAATGGTGTTTAGATGACAGAACCTTCTATGTAGCAGTTATCTATTACTTTTCATCTAGTGCTTGTGTGATCTTGAGCAAATAATTTAAATACCCTGAGAGTCAGTTTCCTTATTTTTAAAATTCTGAAGCTGGACTAAATAGTCAACAAAGTCCTTTCCAGGTCTAAGTTTATGAGTGCATTAGCTAGGTGAAAACAGAATCGTGTATTGAACTTGGAGTTAGGAAGACTCAAATTCAGATCCTGCTTCAAATTCTTTCTAGAGATATTACTCACTGAGTGACCATTTAACCTCTCTCAGATTCAGTACCCTCAGCTATAATTTGGGGATAATAATATCACCAACATATTCAGGCTATTGTGGATAAAATGAGATACTATCTGTAATGTGCTTTGAAAATTGTAGAGCTATAAAATGCTAGCTATTATTAATATTATTATATTTGTATAAAAACTTTACCCCATCCATTTATAATCCTCGATATGTTTAAATTCGAGTTATAAATTAAGGAAGGGTATAATGGAAGGAGATAGGGGTGAGAAATGTGTAAGAGATGCTGTACTCTTTCTGTCCTATATTCCTGCTTGCTGAAATCTAGTTCTAACCATCTCTGATTCCAGCTTCTTCATGAACAGGGACCAAGAAGATTTATTCCCAGTGGCCAAGATAAGTGTGTTCCACTGTCTGTGTGCTTGGCTCTTTCCTATGGGAATTGGAAAGCTGGCAACAGCTACTTATTTATGTGCCAAATTTGGTTCTGGCAAATCTACTATACATGTTTTAATGACAATTAAACACAAAAGGAAGGAGGATAGAAATCAGAAAAAATTCAACTCTTTTAAAGAAATCTGAATTTGAAAAATATTTTAGCATCAATGTCTAACATGTAGAAAATACTTAATAAAGCTTCCTCTCTGCTAAATAAATCCCTGCATTTTCCAAAGATGTAATAGGTAAATTAACCCTTGCTCTCCTAATTTGTTTATTATATCATCCTTTAGGCCCAAATCTTGAACCCATTTTGACCTTAATTTGGTAATCTGGTATGGGGTGTAAGGTTTAGGTCTATGCCGCATTTCTGACATTATCTTCCAATTTTCCAAGCAATTTTTTTAAATCAATGAATGTAAGTTCTTACTCCAGAAAGTGGAGTTTGGGGGTTCATCAAATACTAGATTACTATAGATCTTGATTACTTTGTTGTGTGTATCAAATCTATTCCACTGATCCACCACTTTATTTCTTGGCCAGTATCAAATGGTTTTGATGATTGCTGTTTTAAAATATAATGTTATATCTGATACTGCTAAGATGCCATCTTTTGTAATTTTTCCATTAATTTGCTTGATATTCCTGACCTTTTTTTCTTCCAGATGAATTTTATTATTATTTTTCTAGTTCTATAACAAAAGTTTTTGGCAGTTTGGTTGGTACATTAGTTTAGGCAGAATTGCATTTTGATTATATTAGTTTGGCATACAGATGAGCAATTGATATTTTTCCAATTGTTAAGATCTGATTTTATTTGTGTCAGAAATGTTTTGTAATTGTGATCATGTATTTTTTGGATTTTCTTGGCAAGTAGAAAAAATTCATTTTGCCTATAGTTTAGTTATTTCAAATGCAATTTCTCTTTCTATCTCTTGCTGTTAGGCTTTTGTTAGAAATATATAGAAATGCTTCTGATTTGCGTGGGTTTATTTTATATCCTGCAACTTTGCTAGGACTTTTAATTGTTTTGAGTAGCTTTTTGGATGATTTTCTAGGATTCTCTAAGTCATCATGATGTGATGTGCCAAGAGTGATAGTTTTACTTCCTCATTGCCTATTCTAATTCTTCTAATTTCTTTTTCTTTTCTTATTGCTAAAGCCAACTTTTTTGCTCTCCAATTTAAGGGACAAAGAAGTATTATCCTGCTTGACAATGGGGTAAAGTTTCAAAGGAGTTTAGCAAAGAAGCAAAAGCAAGAAGAAATTATACTGCTTAACAGCTGGCTAATTCCAGGGGAATCTAGCAAAGTGGCAGATTCAAGGAGGTAATTTTTTAAGAAAGAGAAACTAAGATTAGGTTGATATGCTAATGTTATAGTTTAGAGGTATAAGTGCAGAGTAGGGGTGGGGTAGTTGCTATGTTGAGTTCTACAGCTTACTGATCAACAGAATCAGTATTAAATTTCTGCTACTGTCCAACATTGTTTATGGCATCCTCAAGGGCAGGTAGTTTTAGGTTTTCTCAGGCAGCCAGTGTTGTTTGTGTCACCCTGAAGACTTGGTATCCTTAGAGTTTTTCAGGAATTGCTACTTTATCACACTTTGCCATCTCCCCTCAAGCAACCTGAAACAAATTATTTTAGGGCAAAGGAATGAAAACCATCTTCTGGAGCTGCTTTGAGCTGATAAGTGGGGTAGATTTGGTCCTGCCTACCTGAGTCCAAAATGAAGGGGAGAGACTTGATGGTGTCAAGCAGCATACAGGTGGTGTTGAGTTAAACCCAACATTTCTAGTACAGTGTTAAATAATAGTGATGATAATGGCCATTCTTGTTTCATCCTTGCTCTTATTGGGAATGTTTCCAGCTTTTCTCCATTACAAATAATGCTTGCTGTTGATTTTAGATTGATATTGCTGATTATTTTAAGGAAAGATCCCTTTAATCCATACTATCTACTGTTTTAAATAGGACTGGATGCTGTATTTTGTCAAAAACTTTTTCTGCATTTATTGAGATAATCATATGATATCTTTGGGTTTTGCTATTGATATGATCAATTCTGGTAAAAAGTTTTCCTGATATTGAACCAGCCCTGCATTCCTGGCATAAATCCCATTTGGTCGTAATGTATTCTCCTGCTCATAAATTTTTGTAACCTCTGTTAACATTTTATATAAAATTTTTGCATCAATATTTATTAGGGAGAGTGGTCTGTCACTTTCTTTCTGTTTTTGCTCTTTCTGGTTGAGGTGTTGTTCAGCTTAGGAAGGGACCCCAAAAGGTTGAGGGTCACAGACCAGTGTCTCCAGGTGTCTCAAAAGAATTTGCAAGTTTTTAAATTCAAGGGGCAATGTTTTTTTGTAATTGTAATGCCATTGAAGTAGTCTAAATTCCAAGAGAAATTAGCAAAGAAACAGAAGCAAAGAGACATTTATCTAGTTCTTCATGTTATAGATATACTCATTGTATGGCCCAGAGATTCTATTGACCAAGGAGTGGTCAATAGAATTTGGTTATCACTGACTAACAGACAAGTAATGTTTGTTGACAGATTGTTGGAAAAATTCTATGTTGGGGGTAGAGGACTTTAGCATCAGATATTCTAAAGCCAGAGGACTTAGAATCACTAACTTATTATTAAAACAGAAACCCCCTAAATTCAGAGGACCTTAAAATTATTGCTGTCTTCCTTAGAAGATACATGTAAAATAGAGCTATTTGTATCATATAAGGAATTTGGTAGGAATCAGTTACCTATTTTTACATAGTATTGGAATTAATTGTGCTTTAAATGTTTGGTAGAATCCACCCGTGAATCCATCTGGCCCTGGAGATTAATGGCTTGTTTAATTTATTTTTCTAAAATGGAATCTTTTAAGTAATTTGTTTCCTCTTCTGTTAATCTGGGCAAATTATATTTTTGGAAAAATTTATCCCTTATGATTAGATTGTCAGATTTACTAAAATACAGTTGAGCAAAATAGCTCCTAATTATTATTTTCATTTCTTTTTCATTGATGCTAAGTTTGCCATTTTTATTTTTTTCCTTTTTTAAAATCAAATTAGCCAAAGATTTCTCCATTGTGTTGTCTTTTTCATAAAAGCAACTTTTTGTTTGCTAGTTTAGTTTAGTTTAATTGGTTCAATAGCTTTCTTAAGTTTCAGTTTTATTAATCTCTCCTTTGAATTTCAGAATTTCTAAAATGGCATTTAGTTGAGGGTGTAAGAATTAGATGGGCTTTTGTTTTCCACAGTTATGAGAATTAAATAGGAGAAATGCAACAAGGACATCTAGGAATAATTAAGGATGGAGGTCATCTTCCTCCAAAAGAATGTAAGCTCCTTGGGGTCAGGGACTGACATTTTTGTAATGGAGATGAATTGAGATATGAAAAGAAACCTTTGTTCTTTGTCCCTAATCTTCTGCTGTTATCTTTACCCTTCTAGCATGTAAGCTCTTTGAGAGCAGGAGTTGGCAATGTAATGAGGGGTAAAGATTCATGTGTCTGAACTTCTGTAATTTCCAATTAAAGGGGAACCAAGAAAGGACTTGTATATTTAAGGATATGTGTAGTCACCTAGGCACCCATTCATGCATTAATGTAAAATAAATGAATAAATGAAATGAATGAAATGAAAAATGAAAAAAAATGCATTCATCAGTCAGTATTTTTGGTAAGATATTTTGTTTCTTACTGGAGTTTTTTATTTGTTTTTTTTCCCCCCCTAACTTTTTTAGTTGCATACCCAATTTATTGATCTCCTGTTTTTCTATTTTATTTATGTAGCTTTTTAGAGATATAAAATGTCCCCTAAGAACTGCTTTGGCATCCCATAGATTTCATATGTTGTCTCATTACTGTCATTCACTTGGATGAAATTATGAAAAGTTTCTGTGATTTATCATTTGACCCATTCATTTTTTAGAATTAGATTATTTAATATCCTATTGGTTTTTAGTCTATCTTTTCCTGTTCCTTTGTTGAATATAATTTTTATATCATTGTGGTCTGAAAAGGAAGTACTTAATGTTTCTACCTTGCTCCATTTGATTGTGAGGATTTTATGGGTTAATACAGGGTCAATTTTTATGTAGGTGTTATGTACTGCTGAGAAAAAGGTTTATCCCTTTCTATCTCTATTCAGTTTTCTCCAGAGGTCTATCATATTCAGGTTTTCTAGGATCCTATTAACCTCCCTACTTTCTTTTTTATTTATTTTGTTAGATTTGTCTGATTCTGAAACAGGTTGAGATCATTCATAATTTTGTATGCTCTACCATTTAGTGCATATACATTTCATATCATTATTATTTCATTTTACAGTATTCTTTATCACAATTTACTTTCATTCCTTATCTATTTTAATAAGGTATATTTTTATATTTTTACTTTTGCTTTATCTACAATCAGAATTGTTACCCCTACTTTATTTATTTATTTATTTTGTTACTTCAGCTGAAGCATAATAAATCCTGTTTCTGACTTTTAGCTTTACTCTGTATGTGTCTCTCTGTGTTAGATGTGTTCCTTGTAAAGAACATATATAGTTGTTTTTTTTTTTGTTTTGTTTTATTTTGTTTTGTTTTTTAATTCTGCTATTTACTTCACTTTTATGGTAAAGTTCAACTTGTTCATATTCAATTATACTTACCAGCTCTGTATTTCCCTCCACCCTATCTTCTCTCTTGTATATGCTTTTGTTCTCTTTCCATTCTGTACTTAATATGTTGTTTTTTTTTTTTTACCCATTTTACCCACTCTCTTACCTTCTATCATTCTCTTTCCTTCTTTTCCTTTTTTTCCCCTGGTGTTTCTGCACTACCTTCTATCTACTTCCTCCTTTTTCTTTCCTCTTTCTCCTTTTACTTCTTTGTAAAGATAGATACATTTCTAAAACCAACTAAATGATTAAGTTATTCCCTCTTAGAGCTACAACTAATGAGAGCAAGCTTTAGACAATGCTTATCTCCTTTCTTTCCCTCATTGTTATAGATCTTTTGTGCCTCTTCATGTGATCTAATTTGTGTTATCATACCTCCCCTTTCCTCTTCTTCTAATACAGACCTTTTCCTACTTTTCAATGTCTTTTTCTTTGATATTATCACATCAGAGTCCATTCACAACCATTCTCTCCATTCATGTAAGGCCTCTCTCTGCCCCAGTAACAGTTCAGGTACCATTCTCTAGAGTTGCAGATATAATTTTCTCATCTTGGAATGTAAACAGTTTAATCTTTAAATAATATATTTACCCTTCTATGTTTTTCTTGTTTGTTGATTAACTTTTCTGTTTAATTCTATTTTTTTTTCAATAGAAATGAAAGTTTCTTACTTCATTAAAGATAAATTAAAGATTAAAGATAAAGGGATTAAAGATACATCTGCTCCCGTGAAAGATGATGATTTATCATAATGGATAGTTAATTCTTGGTTGTAACCCCTGGTTCTTTGCCTTTAGGAATATTGTATTTCAATCCCTTTGATCCTTTCTTGTAGAAACTTCCAGATCCTTAGTAATCCTGAGTGTTGCTCCTTGATATTTGAATTGTTATTATCTGGCACCTTGTATTTTTTCCTTGAGAATGTAGTTCTGGAAATTCCTAACAATGTTTCTTGGGATTTTCCTTATGGAATCTCTTTCCAAAGGTGATTGATGGATTCTTTCAATGAGTATTTCCCCCTTGGTTTCTAGAATATGGGGGGGGGGGCAGTTTTTCTTGATGATCTCTTGAAGACTACTATCCTGCATCTTTTTTTTTTTTTTTTTTTTTTTTTTTTAATCATGGCTTTCAGGTAGACCAATAGTTTTTAAACTGTCTCTTCTGGATCTCTTCGGGATTTCTTTTCCAAGTCAGATCTTTTTTTACACATTTCTACCATTTCTTCATTCTTTTCAGTTTGACTGATTCTTGCTGCCTCATAGACTCATTAGCTTCCATTTTCCCCTTTCTAGTTTTTAATATGTGATTTTCTTCAGTTAGTTTTTGTATCTCTTTTTCCATTTGCTTAATTCTGCCATTTTGAATGTGGTGTTTTCTGCAATTTGCATTTTTTAAGGAACTGTTGTTAGGTTCTTACTAAGTGCTAAGTCGGTACTTGACAATTCTCTAGCTCTGGCCTTTCCTGGAGAAGAGCTTGCATGCTTAGGAGGAGCAAGCTCATTGGTTGAAGTACTTCTTCCCAGGAGCCCTTGCATTATCCCTACATACAATGGTTTATGATAGTCTTATTAGTATTGAAACGGGATTCCTTTACCAAGCTGTTAACTCTCTCTTGTATAACTGTAATTTCATTTCTCATTTTCCTTCCATTTTTTATTTGTCTTTTAATGTCTTTTATGAGTACTTCCAAGAAGCTTCTTTGGACTTGGGACCAATTCATATCACCTTCTGAGATTTCTTCTATGGACATTTTGTTCTAATCTGAGTTGGTGTTTTGATATTCCCTGTCACCATAGTAACTTTCTTTTCTTTCTTTCTTTCTTTCTTTCTTTCTTTCTTTCTTTCTTTCTTTCTTTCTTTCTTTCTTTCTTTCTTTCTTTCTTTCTTTCTTTCTTTCTTTCTTTCTTTCTTTCTTTCTGTCTTTTAATTAATTATAGCTTTTATTTACTAGATATATGCATGGGTAATTTTACAGCATTGACAATTGCCAAACCTTTTGTTCCAATTTTTACCCTCTTCTCTGCCCCCCCCCCCCCAGATTGCAGGTTGACCAATACATGTTAAATATGTTAAAGTATAAATTAAATACACTATATGTATACATGTCTAGACAGTTGTTTTGCTGTACAAAAAGAATCTGACTTTGAAATAGTGTACAATTAGCCTGTGAAGGAAATAAAAAATACAGGCAGACAAAAATAGAGGGATTGGGAATTCTATGAAGTGGTTCATAGTCATCTCCCAGAGTTCTTTCACTGGATGTAGCTGGTTCAGTTCATTACTGCTCTATTGGAACTGATTTGGTTCATCTCATTGTTGAAGATGGCTACATCATTCAGAATCGATCATCATATAGTATTGTTGTTGAAGTATATAATGGTCTCTTGGTCCTGCTCATTTCACTCAGCGTCAGTTCATGTAAGTCTCTCCAGGCCTTTCTGAAGTCATCCTGCCGGTCATTTCTTACAGAACAATAATATTCCATAACATTCATATACCATAATTTATTCAGTCATTCTTCAATTGATGGGCATCCACTTAGTTTCTAGTTTTTGGCCACTACATAGAGGGCTGCCACAAATATTCTTGCACATAAGGTCCCCTTGCCCTTCTTTAAGATCTCTTTGGGATATAAGCCCAGTAGTAACACTGCTGAGTCAAAGGGTATGCACAGTTTGATAACTTTTTGAGCATAGTTCAAAATTGCTCTCCAGAATGGCTGGATATATTCACAATTCCACCAACAACATATCAGTGTCCCTGTTTTCCCACATACCCTCCAACATTACACATTATCTTTCCCTGTCATTCTAGCCAACCTGACAGGTGTGTAGTGGAATCTCAAAGTTGTCTTAATTTGCATTTCTCTGATTAATAATGACTTGGAGCATCTTTTCATATGGGCTAGAAATAGTTTCAATTTCTTCATCTGAGAAATGTCTGTTCATATCCTTTGACTATTTATCAATTGGAGAATGGCTTGATTTCTTATAAATTAGAGTCAATTCTCTATATATTTTGGAAATGAGGCCTTTACCTTTTACTGCACAAATGTTTTCCCAGTTTATTGTTTCCCTTCTAATCTTATCTATATTAGTTTTGTTTATACAAAACCATAGTAACTTTCTATGGTTTCTATATCTTGATCATTTTATTTCCTTTTCCTTTGGTATTTTGTCTTTTTTTCATTTATAGTTGAGCTCTATTCCTGGGGTAAAGGAGCCTTGTCCCAAGCTTTCTGGGCAGCTCTGAGCCTTGGTTTTGAGCATGGAGCCCCTTGTACTTTGCCTTAAATTTTCAGGAAACAGCTTGATTTCCTTGAATTTGTCTTATGATCTACGAATGAAGGCTACCCTTCTGGTCTGCTTCTGTGTTGAGGCAGGACAAGGGTTTCAGTTGCTGAAATGCTGTGATTATGAGTTTTCACTGGCTTTCCCAGAGTCTGTATGAGCCTGACTGAACATCTTTTTCACCCCAGTGAGACTCATCTTTTTTGAAATTTTTCTAATCTATCTTGAACTGGAGAATGGTTTTATTCCATCAGATTCTGTTTAGAGCCTAAGTGCATGTGGTTTTTGAGGGAAAGTGGGAAAGTTTGAGCAGCTTCCTGGCTTCACTCTACCATCTTGACTCTATCCCTGGAATTCAGAATTACTCATTTGTTAAGGGCCTATTGTATTCCAGGCATTGCACCCAATGCTTCACAAATATTATCTCACTTGATTCTCTCACAACAATCCTGAGATACATATAGGTACTGTTATTATCCAAATTTTTCACTTTTAGAAACTGAGTCAGATAGGAGTTAAGTAATATATTCAGGGGAGCATAGAGAGCAAAATGTTTGAGGCCCAATATAAATTTAGTCTTGTCTTTAAACCAATACTCCAGCCCCTCTGCCACCTAATGACCTTGATAAAGGTTATTTTAAGACTGCTACTGACAAATGAATGTTTCATTTATAAAAGTAATGAGTATTAAAACATATATCTATAGTACTTAGGATTAAATAATATAATATACTGAATATACTGTAATATACTGTAAAGAAATGACTATTTCTTTAAAGGTCAATTTATTTATTTATTTATTTATTTTTAAGAAAACTTTAATTCAAACTTTTAAGCATTAGATTGTACTTGTTTACTGTTCTGGTATACCATTTAAATCCATTCTCCCCCGAAGTACATATTATTTCTAAATGTTATTATTTTCTTTTCATCTAACTACTTAATGTCTCCAATGAACCCATTTCATCTTTCAGAATGTAATAAAATGGAACTTTTACTCAGTTTGAATTCAATTCAATTCAAAATTATTTGTGAAATTCTACTTTGTGCAGGGTATCAATGATTCAGAGATAGCAACAACAATATTGTTTTGAAGGATCTCAGAATTAGATGGGAGATATGTATTTACAAAACAAAACTATAATTTTCTATAGAACAAGACAATCCAGTTTAACTGAAATGTGTTAATTGTTTGCAATGTGAATAGTAAAGTGTTAAGCATGGAAGATGCAAGGAAACTCTCTCTTACATGCCTCTAATTTCATTTCTCATTTTTCTTCTCCTCTCTAATTTATCTTTTAATGTCTTTTATGAGCACTTCCAAGAAGAGCCTGTGAAATCTTCAAAGTGCTTACATTCTATAGGGGCAGGGAGAGAATGTACAAAGCAATATATATATATATATATGGCTTCAATATATATATATGGTACAAAGCAATATATATATATATATATATATATATATATATATATATATATATATATATATATATATATATATATATATATATATATATATATATATATATATATATATATATATATCTTCCCATGGCTTTTATAGTTATAGTTATATATATATATATATATATATATATATATATAACTATAAAAGCCATGGGAAGAAGGAGATCAGACAAAGTATCCTGGAAGAGGACGTTCTGAGGTGCTCTTTAAAGGAAGTTAGGCATTTCTTGAAATTTGATTGAGGGGTTGAGCCTTCAAAGTAATTGGGACAGCTTAAAGAAAGTCAGAGAGTGAGAAAATGGTTTATGTTATAATAAATGAGCCACTTTGACTAAAATATAGAATGCATAAAGGAGAATAATGTAAAATTTTGGAATGATAAATTGAAAGATATTACATAGTGCTTTAAATACTGAACATAGGCTACTTTATTTTATCTTTGAAATAAAGAGAGAAGCACTGTTCTTCCTCAGGAAAAGTAATAGAGTCAGATATACACATTAATGATATCATTTTGTTAGTTCTGTATAGAATGAATTATAAAGGGAATAAACTAAATATATAGAGACTAATTAGGGGACTACCCACAAGTATCAAGGTGAAAATATAATGAGGACCTTACCCACAGAAAGAACTTTATAAGTAGAGAAAAGTGACATATATGAGTGATATGCTAGTAGAGTTGATTAACTAGAAAGTAAATGGGGAATGGTGAGGATAAACAAAGAGGATAATGATAATAGTACTGAAAACCTGAGTGTCAAGATGAATAAATGTATCCTTGATAAAAAGAGAGAGATTAACCGAGTATTTGGGCAATAGAGGAATTGACATTCCAGTTGACCTTTAATAAAATTAGAGACTTAAACAAAAATTGGGAAAAGGGAAGAAGTAACACATGCCCATGATGATGCATACATATTAGAACTGAAACAGTGTGAATGAATAATTTGCATGTAATAACTCCTTAATAAAGGTGAATTCTTACAATCTAAATTGTATAGAGGAGATCAATTTTGCTTAAATAGAGCATATTTGTTGTCACTGAATTGTATAAGACTTTTTGTGACTATAGCACATCAGTACTATTCATAGCATTTTCTTGCAAAGATACTAAAGTGGTTTTCAGTTTTCTTGTCCAGTGGATTATGGCAAGCAGTGTGTAAATGATTTGCTCAGTCACACAGCCAGTAAGTGTCTGAGGCTAAATTTGAACTTTTCTTTCTGCATTCAGGCCCAGCATAAGCACAAAAGAAGAGAAAGCCTTTCTTTTCTTGAAATTAAACATTATTAATTCTTCATTCAAGATCTACCTGTTTTAATGACCAAATTGTCTTGATTCCATAGCAATCTGTGCTTTCTCAGTAGGTTCTAACATATTTAAGGCAAAAATCTTACTATTACTGTTATCAAGTTATTTACAATAGTGTATAATCCTTTGTGACCCCATTTGGTGTTCTCTAGCTCATTTTACAGATGAGAATACTGAGAGAAATAGGATGAAGTCACTTTCCCAGAGTCAGAGAGATAGTAAGTGTTTGAGGCCATCATGATGATAAATCTTCCATATTTCAATATCCACTGTATCAGTTAGCTGCCTTTAAGGTAAAAACCTAGTTTGGAGATAATTTAGTTTGTTCAAAACTGACTGAATTCTTCAATACTTTATATATTTTAAGCTATCAACCCAATTTTACATGAATAGTGGCATAAAATATATAAAAAACAGAAAAGCAAAAAAAATAATTTCTTTCTGTTAATGAAAAGAGTTAAAGTTGCTGTCCTAGGTTTGGTGATGGTACATTTGATCAATAGGATTCTTTGCAAATATCTGATTTTTGCCTGTTAGTGGAGAAAAAGTCTAAGGTTCTGAGAAAGTTCTATATTATCTCTTTAGAAGGCACTGACCTCTGTACTGTATTTTTTAAAAGAAATATTCTTATACAACTAGGAATATAGTATTTAAGATACTCTGTGGTTTGCCACAAAAATTTGTTCTTTGAGTGTTTTCTTTTTACTCCAAGTATAATTATTCTTTAAAATACCAAGATACTTTTGAAGCTTCTGTTTATTACTGAAACTTTCATCTTCTCTCTGTTCACAGACATACAATACTTTCTCTCACTGGGAAGAGAAAAAATGTTACGTAATTTAGTTTTGATCATGCAAGAACTTTTTAAAATTTTTTCAAAAATAATAAATGTGTCCATCATTTATAACACATATTCTCCAAAAGTACCCATTTCTATGCCCAACACTAGAGGGAGCTGGGATATTTTACATCAAATAATGGACGCAGATTTACTGCTAAAAGAACCACAATCAAAGACCAAAACCTCTTTTTTTTATTTGGATTAACAGACTACCAAAGGGCAACAGAGTTGGGTTGAGCAAATTGGTGTTTAATGTGTTTAATTTAACAAGCATGTACAAACCCAATTTTTTACTCTTCTAGGCTCTTAGGACTCAAAATTGAACAACCACAGCAAAAGTTCTTTATGCTCAAGGAGCTTATATTTTCCTGGGTTAGGGTCATCTTCTCATATAAGATATCATAATCTGAGTCATTTATATTCAAATTTGGGATAATGTAACAATCATTTGGGTCAAAGTAGGTGAAGGCACATGGAACTCTCCAATAAGTAATGTGGTATAATAAAGATTCCTTTTAATCATCCCTAATCATGTTTCCCTGGAGAAATTAAGTATATACCTGAATGGGTGAAAATTTGAGAAATGGAATGCACCTTTAAGATGATCTCATTTAGATTCCTCAATACATATATGGTGAAACTAAGATTAAAAAAACCCCGAGATTATTTCAGAGTTATGCAAGCTACAAAACCAGAGATAAGATTCTGGATATAGGTATAAAAAATTATACTCTTTCCAATCCATAGGCCTGTCCTCTGTAGGATTCATGCTGATTTAAGAGAAAATCAATAGCTACAAGACTAGACTTTTTCACAAAAGCATTGAAAAATCAGATTTATTGGCTCTTAAATGAATGACAAAAGCAAATGGCAATACAATGTGAGGTTTACAGCTATAGAATTTATCTGATTGGATTAGGACAGTAGAACAACTTCCAAGTGCCACCCTATGACTCTTTAAGTTGCTTTGATTTTCTAAATCTTAGCAAACTAAATAACTGTTTTTTTTCTCCACCATGTAGAATACTCTTCTGGAATATCTATTTGTCTGTCTACATTCCTACAGATCTTTCTATCTCTTTCTTTGTTTATGTAATCTATATGTTATCTCTCTAATTTACCTTTCTGTCTAATTTGTCTATCATCTGTGTGCCTAATCTACCTATTCAATCAGCCTTCTATTTTACTCTGTCTCAGTCTCTGTTTCTATCTCTTTCTCTCTCCCCTCCACCCCCAAATAAGACTTATTAAAACAGTTGTAAGATTTCAGATAAAGCTTTGTTTTATTGTTTTTTTTTTCAGGATTGACATACACTTTTTAATGCAGAGTGCAATCTGTATTCTAATTGCTACTGGTCCACCTAAAGTTAAAAGGTCTAAAAACAGACTCTGCCCTTCAGATTTTAATGCTCCAATTAGGAATTATAGTGTTTGCACAGCTAAAAAAAAAAAATGCACCAAAATTATCATCACCAACTACAATCAATCTTATTGGGGAGAGAACAAAAAACCTGGAGCAAATAATCCCTAGACTTAAGGGACTTGTAAAATTCAATACACAAAGTAGAAGGAGGATTATATTTTTCCCATGGGGAACATGCACAAATTTACAAAACAGGAAAGGTCATGATTTATTTTGTAAACAAGGATTAGTTTAATTGTTGAATTAAGAGAAGAACTTATTCGGAATAAGTCACAAAAGGTAGGAAGGGTGGTGCTCCATTTTGGAAGAAATTTTAATTCCTAAAAAGAGAATTTTAATTAGTCATTTGTAATAGGGAGCCATGGAATTTTGGAACAGAGGAGTGATATGATCAAGTTTATATATATATATTAAAACTAATTTTGTTTTTTTCACCTGCCCAGAAATTGGAGAATAGAATTCATTGATGTCTTTCTAATATATATCATGATTTTATATTTAAACATAACTTCTTTCAACTAGTTTTGGTTCATTGTCAGTTGGACATTTTTCTAAAGCATTTTCTGGAAGCAGAAAGTCAATTCTTTTGTTTCTGCACTTCATATGCTCATGGCAAATGAGATCACAAATTCAGAAGGCTCTCTTCATAAGAGTTTGGGATCTAGTAAACAGTTTGATGAAACAGCAAAAACTGGGCATTATATATTTATAGCAGCTGCATAATCTCAGGTTGTAATCAGTCAGTCATACCTGAGTGAAAGCTAACACACAGACACATTTGTCTTTATTCAGCTGTTTAATTCTACTTTTGAGGCCAATTAAAAAAAAAAAAAAAGCTTAAAATATGGCAGAGGCCAAGTTGGAAATCAATGAGTCATATATTTTATTTTTATTCTTGTTACATAAAATCTAGGACTATTTTCCTGAAGACTATTTTTGAAAGTACTATCCTATTTCATTGTTAAATAGTACATGCTTGCTCATGTGTATGAAAAATGCAGAAGTTTTGTGAACAGAACAGTTTCCACTTCAAAAAATCACATTGTCACTAATTTCTTCAGAAAAAAAGAAGTCTCTATATGAGAACATTACCATAACCTTCAGATATATGTTCACACACACACACACACACACACACACACACACACACACACACACACGATGGTTCATTAAGCTAGTTAGTGTTTTCAAAGCATTTCCCATTTGTATTAATGAATCATATTTCAAATTATATGTCAGAATTGTTTGAATTATATACAGATGTTGCAAAATTTATATTCTATTATTATCATTATTTTCTCTATAAATTGTTATTAATTGTTCCTATGATTTCATAATTTATTTACTGTTATTTAAGAATTCAATATTATCTCCATTTAGCCATGTACCCTTTCTTCATAATTCTGTGTATTAATTACTAATTAGTTATTATTTTTGTTATTTTATTTTATATTATTATTATGCTTATCCTACTTTTTAAAAATATTTTGTGTCTTCTATATAATTTATGAATAGTTTTCTCATGATATTCAGAAAATATTTATAGACTGTTTTTACAACTTCATATATTTCATTTACTTAATTTATATTGCTAATGATTTTATTTTAAATGTATTTTCTTAATTTAAAAGTGTTTTCTTGTTTTATTTTTTCCTAGTTATACATGTACATTCATTTATTAATAAACATTTCTTTATGAGTCATATTGGGATAGAAATACCATGAGAGAAACAAACAGAAGAAAAAGGGGAAAAAAAAGTGAAAATAACATGTATTAATTTACATTGTCTCTGTAGTTTTTTTGTTTTTTTGTTTTTTCCTAGATGCAGATGTCATTTTCTATCCAAGTTTACTGGGATTACCTTGAATCATTGAACTTTACAATCTTGCAATAGCACAATACATGTACAATATATTACTGGTTGTGTTTGTTTCACTCAGATCAGGTCATATAAATCTTTACAGGTCTTTCTAAAATCAGCTTATTCATCATTACAGAACAATAACATTCCATCATTTTCATATACCATAACTTATTCAGCCAATCCCCAATTCATGGGCATCTACTCATTTTCCAATTCTTTGCCACCACAAGAAAAGGCTATAGCAGCTTTTTATGCTTGATATCTTCGCCATGAAAACTTCCAAAGGGATCAAAAATAGATAGAAAAGACTGAAACATAACTGAGCAATAACAACATCTAGAATTATTTCACTGCTGTTCATATTGTAATTACTAAATAAACACTGCATAACAGAAGTTGATTATATTGAAGAGATACTTGTTCTGTCTTTATTTTATTATTACATGATGCATTTTATTTTAATTATATCCTGCTCATATCCTTATACTTGTTTTCTTGAATACTTACTTGTAATGAAGTAAAATAGCTGCAACAAAGGCAAATATGAACTTTCCTGTGCTTTTCATTTCCTGCCTCTTTACTGAGGAATGAAGATCTCAATAAACCTCCATTAACCATCTACATTCAGAGAACTGGGATAAATGGAGGAAAGAAAGGAATAATTAAATATTTACTACATCTTCTGAAGTTTTTAGTCTTGTAGTTTCATAGAACTCATATACAAATAATTAGGATAGCGATTGTGTTTATGACAGATGCACAGAAAAAGCAAAAGGATCTTCAGGTGGAAGTTAAATGATTAATTCAGTGTACTATAATTCTTATAATAACTATGTGTCCTTGGGGAAATTCCTCAACTTTTATAGGTCTGAATTCCATCATATATAAAGTAAAAGCTTTGACTCATTATCTGGAAAGTCCAACCTTGTTCTGTAGTCTAAGATTTTGTGAACCTGTAAAATGGATTATGAGGTTCAAGGGAGGAATACACAATTCCACTTGAGGAGACCAGGGTCATGGAAGGGGAAGCATGTGATTTGAACTCTAAAGGGCACAAGTGATTTTAACAGGCAGCATGGAGGTTCATTCTACAACTGAGCAAATGATATGAACAAAGGCAGGAATGTAGGGAAAGATCAGCATGTGGAAAGGGGTCAGTTATGTTTTCATTGTGTCTCAAGTGTATTGTATTTAGAAAGTACTGACTCTTTTTGGAAAAGCAAGGTGGTAAATAATTGCAGTGAGCTATGAATGTCAGGCTAAGTTGTTTGTACATTACATAACATAAATCTCTTAGACCAGAGATAGTTTAATTTTTGTTTTTTTAAACTTAGAACTTAGTGTACTTTGTGTGTCACATAGTACATGTCAGGGACTTTCTTGTTGGTTGACAATACAGAGTAATTTCCTTTTTTTTTTTTTTTTTTTAACTCTTAAATATCTTAACAGTCTATTGGAGAGACATACTTGAATAGAAAAACAAATTATTTTTATAATGACCTTTAAAATGATGGTAAAGCCTCATGTTCTCAAAAATACCATAACTTTTCCATTTTTAAGAGACATTGAAGCATGGAAGAAAACATTTTTAATTAAAATTATTTTTAAAATGATGCATTTTCTTTACATACACATAAGTAAATATTTCATTATTAAGATGAAGTTACTATGTTGTTCATTTTAATTTAGATTTTTGTCATATTGATTTTTTTCTGTTAATAAAGGGAAAATGTCTTTGGAGTTTTTATGACGCTAAATGTTTTCCTATGTTCATGTGAATATGTGATGCCATAACTCTGTAGTTTATGAGGTCTAAGAAAGGAAAACTCATTTCCAGTTGGGAGGACAGTGGTCATGAAAGGGGGGGACATTCAATTTAGGCTCTAAAAGATGAAACATGCAACACAAGGAGATACATTCCAAATGGGAATAATGTTGTGAACAGAAGCACATATATGAAGAGGTCACTTATTTTTTGTGATGTGGCTAAAGTTTAGAGTCCTTAGAGGATATGTGTATGTTTAATTATATAGATAGATACAGAAAAATTGTTGTGTATATATTCACCAAAAGTTCCCTCAATTTCATTTTAGGAAAGCTTTATGAGATAAAAACATTATTTTATTATGTAATGACAATGCAAAACCACTGCTATCATCATCATAATATTATTATTACTAACATCATGTAATAATCAATATTCTAAGAACTATATCCTATGAATCACCAACAACTTATAATTCAAATGTTAGATCTAGAATTTACAACCCAAAATGCTTTCGTAAATTTTTTCAATACTCTATTACAACTTTGTAGTAATGTATCCACTTAAATGAGGATTAGAGGCACAAGATTTTAGAGAAAGAAGGAATTTCCAAACTTATTCAGTTCAAATGTTCTCATATTATAAATGAGGAAAATGAGACTCATTGCATTGAACTGTCATAGAGCAGTCCAGATGAGACCAGATGAGACTTCTAGTTCCACTCATGTTTTCTAATAATGTAATGAAATAAAGAAGTATGAAATATTATATGATACTTTGTAACTTGTATAAAAGAATATTCAAGATGAAGTATATTACTTATTGCAAAACTGTTGATTATATAATCATATGAGATGTGCATATGTAAACATATGCAATCATATATTGGAACAAATTTTATCCATTTTTTTCTTAAAGTGGTCTTTAGAATGTTTTATAATTGTTATTTCAATTAAACATTATATATGTAGGAAGGCATATAGGAGAGAGAAGTAGGAGAGAAAAACAGAATTAGTGAGACAAAGATTGAGACTGGTATAAATAATAAATAATATTTATTATACATAATATATAGATAGATAATATATCAACATATCTATAAATTAATTAATTAAAAATAAATTATTAAGACTAAAAATCAAATAGACAAATATGCTGTATCAATACATTCAAAATTAAAATGCCTTTCCCCTCTTCCTTGTTTTTCTCTATATATACAAATATGGCAAGACTGATAGTCACTAAAGCATATGTTTTTATTTATCTTGTTGGTAATGATGATAGATTTATAGAAGACCTTTTTCTGTCTCATCTGACTTACATTTGAGATTAATGACTGTCATTTGGTGGATAATCTATTACCTTGTGAAGAGAGTAAGGTTAATTGACCCACATGGGAATCAAATCTGTGATCTAAGATTCATTATCATAGTGTTTTAAACATTCTAGTTTAGTAGTCATAGAGGTGTTTCCATGTGTCTACATAGTGGCATCTTGTAGATCAAATGATGATTAAATTACAAAAAATGAAATTTTAAAACACTATCTACTATATTCCAAGAAGGGCATGAAACAGAAGATGCCTTAAGAACAATTCTTTGAGGAATGGGGCAGAATTCAAGGCTGGGGCAAATTTGCTTATTAGTGATTGCTGAGTCTTTGGTAGATTTAAGCAATAGAATTCTGGTGTATCCCAGTATGGTCATTTTATTTTAGTTTTATTTTGATAGATCTGAGATTTGGTATCTCTTTAATGTGGTTATTCCCTAAGTAAAGTTAATCCTATTCATGCCAACACATACTATGTGAGCATTTCCCCATAGGACCATGGGTTCTAGGTTACATGGGAAAGAATGATTTGCCTTTAAAAATAATAGTTTTCTTGTTTATTATTTTTTTAAAAAATTATTATATGTAGTTATATTATGATGTATAATCATAGTATAATAATTATATATGCAATATATAATTATATATATGTATATAATTATTATTATTATTTAAAAACAATAGTTTGTTCATCACTTCTGTGAAGTGATGAAGCAGTTTATGTTGACACATGCAATTGTGCCAGTAGGCCATAAAAATTAGGATAGCTTTCAACAGTAACACCATTTTCTTTCTTATTTTATCCACAGAAAAAGAGATGTATTCAAGTCAAGAAGGAGCTGAATTGCATGACATTTTAACAGGATAAAGATAAAAGGATGATGGTAGAAGAGTTATGGTAGAATAGACAATGTCTGACGCTCCTCAGATTTAGTAGCTAGTAAAGAGAACAATTAGAGGGCAATGATGGGAGCTCTTCACCTGAAGAGACTTTAGAAGTAGCTAAAGGCTGGTGTTTATGACAGAATTTATATCTAAATGTAAATAAAGGGAACTCTTCCTTGAGATTGGCACATTGTTTTATAGGAGAAAGAATACTTGATTTGGAATTATAAGACCTGAATTTATAACATAGTTATATCACTAACTCATTATTTGATCTAGAGCAAGTCATATTACATTCATGGTTTTCAGTCTTAACATCTATAAAATACAATATTTAGATGAGATTATCATTAAGTTCCATTACAACTTTAAATCCTATCATCCTATGATTAGCATAGTAATCACCTATTACAACCTGAAATTACCTCTCTATTACAGTCTTACTTTTCTCTTGCTGTATTTCAATGTGTATGTTTCTTGGCTTTGCCCTTCTTCAGACAATTCCTTCTCCTCCTAGCCTCTTCCATTCCATTATCCATCTATTCATATTTTGATATTGATTTGTCTTCATTAAGATTCTGACCCCTTTCCCTGAAGGAATTTGTTAGTTATAAACAATGTCCTTGATTCTCCTCCTGCTCCTCTAAAACCAAAGAAGATTATAACCAGATTTCTTCTCTGATGATGACTGATAATCAACATCAAAGAAGCAATCTGGTTATAATCTTTGATGTCCCTTATTCTTGTTCTGGTCCAACTTCTAACCAGATAAATATTATCATTACAGTTTAGTTGTACATAGGAAAAGTGATGTTAATAAAGTAGGAGCTATATTCTGTGGGGTATCATGGTGGTGTTTTCAATAGCAAAAGTGAATTATGATCCACTTGTTAGTCACACTTTTTTATACATAATTTAGACAAAAAAATACAAACAACAAAACAGTTAATATTGGAAATAATGCTTTCCCCTCCTTTCCTTTTTATTATCCTCTACCACAAAGTTTTCTCTTCATATCACCTTCTCCTAGTCCTCCAATGCTTCAATATTGTCCTGTATTATTTTACCTCATCATAGTCTCCCATCCTCCAGGACTGACTCATCTTTTAAACAAAATCTCCTTTTCCTCAGAAGTCACAGCTTTAGGCATGGAGGAAAGCAATGTAATAATCTTGTTTTTACTAAGATAATGACGATCACATTAACTTTTCTTGGGAAAATGGTATTATTAAAAGGACATCTTTTATCCAAAAGTAAGATGTTCTAATGATAAACTTTCATAGTTCATGGACTAGACTAGGGTTTGAACCAAGAACTCTTTAAATTATGCTTCATTTTCACCTAAACTCAATGAAGACACTGTATAAGCATTCATTGAAGGGAATCTGTCTTTTCTTGTTGTAGGCAGCCCACACTGAAAGTCAGAAGCAAAAAAACTGCTAATTTTAAAGCTTAGTCACAATTTTCCTTTTTACTCACTCGATCATTAATTCAATTTGCACTGAAGAATATTATTTCAGTAAAAGAATAGCCTTTAAGAGCAGAAATCTTGAGCAGACATAAAAGTTGCGTGGGTAGACAGAGAAATGATCAGATTTGCAAGCAGCAGATGAGCCATTTAATGAAAATAAAAAGTTTGTACTTTCATTCTGATGGAAGATACTCCTAAAATTTCTCACCTAGTATGTGCTCACTTGTTGTGTTCACTTGGCATGAAGACCATGGTTAGATTAAATCAGTAAAAGTGAAGCAGTTCTGATTTTTGAATTATTTTTAAAATAAGGAATTCCCCTCAAAGCATTAAAAAGGAACAGGAAAGCATCTGTATCATGAATCTTAAAATTTAAAAAGATGGAGCCAAATTCTGAAAGGAAAATAAAAGAAATAAAGGTGTGAAACCTGAAGAAGAAAGAAAAAACAATCACAATTATCTTCCATTTCTTTTCAATAAATTAGTTTGCTTACTATATGCAATGACCTTAGCAAGGTACTTCAATGCCTCAGTTTGTAGTGGAGGTGAATCTGAATTCTCAAACCACTTCTATAAACTTAAAACTCTCATGCAAGTAGTAATGCATTAGAATATGACCCTGTATCATTTATTCTATGTCTATTGGCAGAAGATCAAGCCAGCTCAATTTAGAGAGATTCATAAGCATTTTGGCAATACAAAAATGAAAATTTTGTCCAGATCATGTCATGAACGTGATCTACTGATCCATAAAGTAGGAAAAATGAATAAATGAAGTCCAAAGAGCTATAGTATAGTAAAAAGGAAATTATTGACTTTGAGTTAGAGAAAATTTCAGAATGTTGGCAACTTAGGGCTAAATTTTTAAAAGGCTATTAATATTAGGTTTTTTTTGTTGTCGTTTTTTGTTTTTGCATGAAGCAGAAATCACAGATGAAAGAATTCTCAATTAGCAAATTGTCTACAAAGGGCCATCTAAATCCTGGGACTTTGGGAAGTCTGATGTTTGAGAAGATAACATACATAGATAGTTGGGCAACCTGCTTCTGGAAGCAAGTTAATAGAATAAAGAAAGAACAAGGGAAAACAAGGAGGCCAGTAATTTAGATAGGCAAGGTACTAGAGGAATTGAAGAAGTATCAGAATATAGAGAAAACTTGTGATTTTATTTCTATAGGTGATTTCTGAATGAGCAAACTCATTTTATTAATGTAGATCACTACTTTATCCATAATTTCTGATTTTAGTGAAGGGCCAGGGGAAAATAAGAGATTAATTCACTTGCTTATGGTCACATAGTCATTAAGTACTAGGAAAAAGAACTCATCTTCTTAACTCCAAGAATGTAATACAACTGTATCTCTTCTAATCAGGTGGAGAAGACAAAATGAAACTGAAAATCTATTGGATGAAGACTTTTAGTGAATAGAATTTCCACTTTAGTAATGGGGAGCAATTGAACCTCAAAAAAACTTCAAGAGGGAACACTTACCTCAAATATCTATCATACTGTTAAGAACACTAACTTAAAATTGAGGCTTACATTATCAACTTAGACTTGACTCTTTATAACTTCAATAAGTGAGGAAATTGTAGGTTAAATGATTTGTTCTTCATTTTTACAACTGTAAAGTGTAAGAACTGGGGTTGAATCCACATCTCCTCACTCAGAGACATTTTCTATTACACTCTAGCCATCCATACTACCCATCTTGTTTTTGTTTTATTCATTAATAAGTTTATCTACCTCTGCTTGTAAATAACACAATGAATGTCATCATCACTAGTTAAGACAGTTGAAAGATGGTAAGAGATAGATAGATATTCATCAAATCACAAATTCTCAAAGTTAGAAGGGAACTCAGAAATCACATAGTGAAATTTATATGAATCCAAGAAAAAACATGTTACCACTCAGTATTTTTCAGATTTTACTTATATGCCCCCTTGAGGAATAACCCAACCCTCTCTTACTTCAGGAATCTTGATATATATCTGGATGCCTATAATCATTAGTAAATAGTTTCCTTATCGGGAAAATATTTGTCTCTCTGTAATTTCTTATTGTTACTAAAATTCCAAGTTTTAGTTTAAAAGAAGTAGCTCAATCTATCTTTCACTTTACATTCCTTACAATGAGGACTACCACTTTTAATGGTAGAAACAAGAAAGAATATGAATATAGGGAGCACCTGTTGGGTGTGGGGTAGAGATAATATATTAAACTGAAAAATTAGAACTGATGAGGACAAATTTCACATATTGTTCTACTAATGACTGGTCATGCAGAAACTCAAGAAGTTAAATATACCTAGATCCAGGTATATAAATGAACTCAAGAATATTGTACATAGTTGCTCCATATATCACAAGAAATTTCAATTTTATTGAGACTGTGATTCTATGGAACCATGTACACTAAAGAGGAATAGAGATAAATGTTATGTGATGGTCCAATCATGAAATACTTCAAGAAGAAAGCAATATTTTATTTTTGCTTAAAAGAGTTCCTAGAAATTCTCTAGCCAAATCAAAGTAGAGGGATTTCTGCTAAATGAAACAGGAAAGTTAAGAAAACTCAGAATATTCATAAAAGGCAAGAATAATTTATCTGGGATATAGTATAAATATGATATATTTATGTGAATATGATATATAAATATGATATATTTATATAAATATGAGATAATTTGTAAGAGGCAATAGTGGGCACAGGCAAACATTCATATAGTGAATTTATAGATTATTGGAATCCTGCCCCCTTCTTTGACCCACCAGTCTTTCTTCATTTATCTATCAAATACTTTCAAAGGCTTAAAATTATAATTATACATAGATAAGTGATTATAGACCAATCATGTATAAGCTTAAAAAATAACAGCATCTATTACATAAATTTTCATGGCTCAGGTCATGAAAAAAAGGGGGCAAAAGTACAAGTATTGTATTTATATATGTTTTATACATATATATATATATATATATATATATATATATATATATATATGTACACACATACATATATATATATATATTTATGCTAATGGAAGATCATATATAAGCAATACACAAGATAAGAAGATATGGATGGGTTTCAACTGGATAGGATTGAAAGAATAAACACAACAAGAATCTGAATCATGGAAATATAAGAGCATAAGGAAAGGGAGATTTCTAAGAAAGAATGATTCTTTATAGATTTGTTCATTTTAACTTGGTGACAACACTTTATGTAAGAGGTAGTGACAATTATCAACAAGAACTAAATATGGCCCCCGATAAGCTAGCAGAGTAGAGAGTTTAAAACGAATAGAATACAGCATAGTAGTCTTGGAGGTGAAGAATCAAGATCTAGAGGTATTGTTTAGGCTCTAGAGATCTAGAAAATAACAAGTATGGGACTTAATTTTTGTAAAAACATAAGGACAGGAGAAAAATACAAACAGTATTTAATTGGCACCAAGTACAAATTTTGCCTGTTTCCACATTTGTTTCACCCAGTATGCTTTGAGAAGCAACTTGAATAATAATGACAGAGGTATTCTTTATGTCTATCTCAAGAATTATATAGGGCTGCTAAGCTTTCTCAACTAAAGCAATCAACAAATCAGAAGGATGTAAAAAGTGTGAATAAGTTCTATAGATTTCATTAATTAAAGGTATAATTTAGAGTTCAGTCAAAGAATAAGTGAAGTGCCTTAAAACTAATGGATAAAAGCAAATGATCCATACAGGAAATACCTACAATTCTCCTTGGATATTTGAGGAGAAAGAGTTAGTCATAACCTTTAAAAATTGGATGAAAATAGCCAACCAGTTTAGTATTCAAAAATACAGAGGTAGAATAGCCTAGTAATAGGAGAGCTTCAACCAAACTCTTGAGAAAGAATTGATTAGGGTAGGAAGAAAAAAGAGTGTTTGTTTCCTTTTTTCTCCTTCACTTTTACAAAAAAAGATCTTGTGAACTTTACAAGCTAGCAAAACTTTGACTTACTGCTTATATTTTAGCAACATTCCAAGAATACTAAGATTTGTATTAGGGGTCTAAACTAGAAACGTTATGGAAAGATTGGTTTAAGATTCTACAAGGAGCCACAGACAATTTGAAAAAGAAAGTTAGGATGTATTCATGAAAGAAGAAAAGGAGTTCAAATAATCTACAGATAGAAATTGTTCTTTATCAAATAAGTTATCCAATCAGGAATGTATCATTTTCCTGATGTATTCCATGTTATAGTTTTGGGAAAGTGTGCCATTATTTGAGGAAGAGGATGTGGAACTATTACATATTTATTTTTAAAAGTTAATTAAGTTAGATTGGTGGGTAATTGATGGAGAACATATCATTTGGGCTCCATTAGTTATATTTAAATGAACAAGAAAATATAACACTTCAGAGATTCTTCTCAATACCTGAAGGAATAAAGTCTCCTTCTGGATTTCTGACAATCCCCGGTGATGTAAATTGGATGATTAGCAACCCCTTACCTCCCAAAACTTAAGTTACAAAAATATAGAACTTGCTTTATTCTATATTTATTTTTTCTAGGAAAAAAAGCCTAAAATAGATTCTAGAATAGGAGCTTCATGCTAATTCATTAACTTAAGATCTACCTAATCGCTGATTAATTTTAATACTTTAATAGGAAAACAGTGATAAAATCCTATTCCTATGAAGCTTGTATTTTGTAATTATAACAAAATTGATCAAATAATTTTACACAGTTGTATGTAATTGCTGAAATTTGGACAAATTTGTTCCAAGTTAATCAACCAATTTTTGGGTAATAGACTTTTTAAAAACATTTTTACATGATCAGCTATTAAACTTAATTCACCAGAGTCAGGAATACTCAATATAGTATTAGGCCAGAAAAAACTGTCATTGACACTTTTATTTTGCTGGACATAACTAGCAATATTGTGTCAGAGCCAATGTAAATTAAGCTGGTACACTTTCCCTTTACCATTGCTTCCATGTCCTTACCTAAACATCCATTCTCCCCCTTTTTACTTTCCTACCATGCTCTATACTCTTTTTATACCTGGGATAATTCTATGTCCCCTCCTCTCAACTTATCTGGAAGCTAATTCCTAAAAACTAACATAAGCAAAACATCTATATCCTTTATGAATTTATCTTTGAAAGAATCACTTTGAAAAATACATTGAATGGCAGATGTTGCAAATACGATGTACTCTGTCTTGACCTAGAGATATAGAGATAGAGCAGTTGGAGATTTCTGCAGATAACTGAATGTAGAACATTCTGATAACATGTGATGTTACTTGATATTCTCTGCTCCAAGAAGATAAATATCTGCTTAAAATAGGAATATAACAGATGGCAAGCTCCTTCCTTGTCCTATAGTTCTCCTCCTTTAATAGCATCATTCTTTAAAAAAGCCTTATGTTGATATCCTGAGGTCTTTATCCTACACCCTTTATTTAATTGAATGTTCACTTTGTGGTAGTTGCCCCAGGGTTCTTACCCAATTACAAAAAAAAAAAAAAAAAAAAAAAAAAAAAATCTGTAGTTAGAAGCTGGTTCTGACTAATTCTAGAATATAATAATCATTTTAATAATGCATTTTATAAAGTAAATTGCATTTCATGTGAGGCACATAATTTGAATTTTCTTTTTTAGTATACCTTTTTATATGCAAATCATATACATGGGTAATTTTTCAACATTGATCCTTGCAAAGGGTCAATTCAGCATTGACCCTCCTTCTCCCCACCCCCTCCTCTAGAGGTTAGGTAGTCCATACATGTTAAATATGTATAAATTTAATTCTCTTTTTTATTTATTATAGCTTTTTATTTGCAAGTTATATGCATGGGTAATTTTACAGCATTGACAATTGCCAAACCTTTTGTTCCAATTTTTCCCCTTCTTCCCCCCACTCTCTCCCCCAGATGACAGGTTGACCAATACATGTATAACTTTAATTTTCAAGGGCAATTATATATTCTTTCTTTCTTTACTATCTCAATTATCAACTATATGTTTCTTTTATTCTCTAATTTTCGATTGTGGAGGATCATTCTTTTTATGTAGTATTATATGTATATTACTAAGCAAAATTGGAATGCAAGCAAATATATGAATAAGAAGCATTACAAGAACATAACTGACAATAGTGTTATAAGACTATTAATGGAACTTTTAAGGAAGAATCATGGGAGAGATCTGTAATTAATAACATTTTAAAAAAAATCACACCAAAACTCTCAGTAGCACTATAAAAGCAATACTTACAAGAAACATAGAAGATAGAACATTTTTACTACTGCCTTTTTTTCAGAATCTTCTGCTTTGTATTTTATTGAATTAGGCAAGAAAGTTATCAACTTCTTTTGTAAGCAAAAGTTATGTAATCTCTTTTGCAGAAAAGCAGAAACAAAACAAAAGCTCAGTAGCTCTATCATCTCTAGCTCATTACAGATATTCAAAAAAGATTCATTTCCCCTTTTCCCCTTCATTTTCTCCAAATTAAACTTTATTTTAATTAAATATTGTTTTATATTATAAATCAACAAGTACAAAATTGTGGGACTGATGAGGGAGACAGAAAAAGCTATTATAATAAATACTCAGTTAATACTTAATTCCAACATTATCCATTTCAAATCGTATACATTATATTTTTCATATTAGATACATAAGCTCTCAGGATCACATTAACTTCCCTTCATCTAGATTTTTGTCTGTTTCACAAATTTTTCTTACCCATTGCTATTTCCATTTGTTTAATCTATTAATTATTACACTTGCATTTTTTTGGACTTGTATTGCCAGGTACTTTTTTTTTTTTCTTATCAAGATGACTTCTTCAAAATCTGTTCCCTAATTTCTCCTAATTATCCTTATTTTTCTTTGGCTATCATATATGTTATGTTAATTTTTCTTGATTCTTATTTTTGCCATGTTGAAATAGAATCTTTACCAGTGTCTGGGCCTAGAATTTTTTCCCTTCCAATTTCTTTTAGTTTCTCCAAGATTTTCCTAAATTTCTCTTCTTTAGGTTCAACCTCTGATCTCCTTTATTACTCTCAACCCCTCCAAGCCATCCACATGATTTTCATCTTATATGGCTCAAAGTTCTTTTTTTCCCCTACACTTTTATCTGTCACCTCCTTCCTATGAATACTGGGAATTCATAAATTGATGAATTATAATTTAAATATATTGCAATTGAGATGCTCATGGTTCGTGTATTAAAAAGATGTCATCAAAACTTTTTCATCTTCATCTGACAGACAAAAGTATTTATGGCATAAAAGGTTTGCCACTTCCACATAGATCTCTATATGAGTAGAAGATAGGGCCCTGCAAAGTTGGTGGAAGAATAGATCATAGTGTTGCTTAAATCTGAGGTTCTCGAATTCCAGAAGCATTTATCAATTATTTATTATAATGTACATAAAATCAATTACATTGGATTAGAAATAAATGCAATCATATTTGAAATATACTTTTCAAATTATATTTAAAATATTTGACCTCATGTAAAGAATATATTCTAAAACATGGACTACTTCACAAAATTTAGGAGCATGACAGTCAGGCAAATATATTATAACATATCCCAATCCCATCATTTCATATTATGTCACATCATATTATATATCATAGTGAATCTGATATCATATGTCAGATGTCATCAAATAACATCATATCATACATTTTATTCTATTCACTTAATCCTTGTTGTCTATCAATTGACTATACCTTGCCAGATACAGAAGCTATTTTTCACTGGAAATTGGAAGTTTAAAAATGTAGGATGAACTTGCCTAATGATCATAGTCAATTGATTATACAAGATAATTGGAGCAATAGAATAGATGAAAAGCATCTGTTTGCCTTGGCCCCAGAGTCCTACATCACTTAATGGCTGGAAAAGCAAATTATTTGAAAAAACAAGAAGCTTTGTTTTGGCCACTCAAATGTGTGTGTGTGTGTGTGTGTGTGTGTGTGTGTGTGTGTAACATATTAAATTATAAAAATATAGTTTAGTGTAATTTTAGAAAACCCAAAGAACATGGAGCCAAAGAAAATACAATCCTGAAGGAGGGAACAGTTTATCTAAATTCAAGAAGCAAATGGGATGAAAATAAACAAATAATTGAGTTATAGAGTGCAGGAAGCTTATATTAGCCACAATTACTTGGGTATATAGGAATATAAAAGGTAAGAATTATTTACTTAATAATTATTACTTTCTTCCCCTAAGAACCAGCCCTTACCAGGTTAACTACTAGGATTTCCTACTTTTTTGTGCAGTAGACCTGGCCTGATTTTTCTCAAGTGATTTAAATCTGCTGGGCTGAAAATGACAACGCAGTTGTAGCCCCTGTCCCACTGCGAGAATCAGTGCTAAGATGCTGGTAAAGTCCTCTTATGCCCTTTGAAATAAACAGCCACAGAGATAGGAGGTATTTGAAGGAGAAGAAAAGAAAGACTATTTTTTGCTAAAGAAATTTAAATCCCTCCCTGGAGTTAAGGTTGAGACACATTTTTGTGTAACAATCTGCTTACAATTCAACTTCAAAGTGTGACTTTTCTTTTGAGTCCTGATACATACAGTACAGATGGTGATTTGGAGGAAGGGAATATAAAGATATTCTTTAAAAAAACTCTTCAGATCTATAGTTATTTACTATGAATTCTTAGTTCTAGTGACATGCTGTTTAACTGGAAGAGAAGAAAATGCCCTCCATCATTATTAAACTTAGTTCATTTAAATAACATAATGAAACAAAACTGAACATTTAACGAACTAGATACATTTTAAATAAAAATCCAAGAAATATGAGATAAAATGCTAGAAATATTTTTCAGAAGGGTCTAGGAAATGCTGCAAATGATTTCAGAAGTTTTTGTGTCTTTATATCTTAATATCTACAGAGATAAGTGAAATTTTTCATTCTTGTTCCTTCAATTCTCTTTTCCCAATTTTTTTTTTAAACCTTCTGCTTGTCTTGATATACCTGGCAGTCATCCCCATAGTCACTAAAACTTATTGGCCACCATGAGAGCTGAAATTTTTTTTGACTTTTGCATGAATTTACATGGTGATTTTATACACACATACAAACATACCCACACCCACATCCACACATACATGTACATTATATATACATATGTACATACATGTATACATAATGTTCATAATATATAGTGTCATGTGAGTATATATACATATGTATTATATTGTATATGTGGATATATGCACATTAATTACATATATTGCAATTATTATGCACATTAATTATATATATCATTGCAAATACTATGTGTAGTACATACAAGTATATATGCCTGTGATCTTATATATGTGCACACATGTATGGGTGAGTTCGTATATATATACAGATGTATAAGAACATAGGAGAAAGATCCATATTCATTACTCCATACTCCCTATCATATGAATGTACTTAAAATGATATTTAAGTTTTGTTAATAATTTCAAGAGAAGCAATGTAGTGTGGAAATATCTACCAGCCTTGGAGTTAAATGACCTAATTTTAAGTTTTGCCTATGACTATATGCCAATTTTATGATTTTTGGTCAACCACTTAACTTCTCAGTACTCCAGGCAATTCACTAAGAATATGTTGCTAACAAGATGCTGATTTTTTTCAGAAGAAGAAATTTCCTTACAAGGAGTTTCTCCTTTCATTAAATTATAGGACCCAATAAGAAAAACTATTGTTGAAAGAAATCTTGAAGTTTTGTTTTGTAACATTTCTTAATCATTATAATAACTAAACATATATATATATGTATATAATGATTTCTATAATTATTTAAGTTTTAAAGACTATTTATCCCTAAAAAATCCATTAAATATAAAATATTGATGCTGTTATTTATAGATAAGTAAATTTAATTTTTTGAAATAGCTTCTTATATTTCCAAATACCTGCAAAGATATTTTCCATCTTTACAAAAACCTTTTTTTTCAGTTTTTTCTTCTTGCCTCTTCCCACATATTCCCACAGACAACAAGCAATTCAACATAGGTTATACATAAGCAATTCTTATAAAAATATTTTCATATATATCCAGCAGGCCAAGGGAAATCAGATCAAAATGTGAAAGAAAAAAAAATGAGGGGAAAAAAAAGGAAGCAAATAACAACAACAATAAAAAGTGGAAATACTATGCTTTGATTCACAAGAAGTCTCCATAATTCTCATTCTAAATGGAAAGCCCTTTCCATCACATTGCTGAAGAGTGCCAAATCCTTCATAAGTGATCATTATTTAATCTTGTTGTTGCTGTGTATAATGGTCTCTTTGTTCTATCACTTCACATAGCACTAGCTTATGTAAATCTTTCCAGGTTTTTCTGAAATCAGCCTGCTTGTCATTTCCTATGGAAAAATAATTTTTCATTACATTTATATAATATAATTTATTCAGCCATTCTCCAACTGATGGGCATACATTCAATTTCCATTTCCTTGCCACTACAAAAAAAGCTCTATTACAAACATCATTGCACATGTGAATCCTTTTCCTCTTTTATGCTTTCTTTGGGATAAGGAAGTCTGGGGAGCCTTTCACTCTAGCCTTGGGCTCATTGGGGAAAGTGCAGGAGGCCAGCCACCACTGTGGTGTCAGATGAAATAAATGAATCTGGTTCTGAGTCCCCGGGCTTGTACCTCAGCCTCCAGCCATCAAAAAGGTGGACGAGGGAATGATTCTGTCCTCAGTCCCTGCTGGCTGTTATATACTCTATTATAATTAACATTATCATAGGTGTGAATCTTATGGAAGCCCACAAAGGAGGTGATCATGCTTTCCCTGCCTTCTTAGAAAAAGGGATGAAAACACCAAAAAAGGAGGTGATCATGTCCTCCCTGATGTCTCAGGAAGGGAGATGAAAATGGGAAATCAAATCAGGTTAGCAGGTTTCTGAAGGGTCTCACTTGGAACAGGTATACATAAATGCATCAACATTGGGAGGTATTACAAACAAACAACATGATTCAACATGAGAAATTATACATGTCCACAAGTCCTAGAAATATTCCAAAACCAATTTATTGTCCATTAATTCAAGTGTCAGGGAATCCAATAATTCCTTCAAATTTTTAAGTCCTGCAATAGTCTCTGCCCTTCTGATGGGTTATAAAACATGTCTGTCAGATCTAGGGCATCTTTATTGAATTTTTTTTAAATGACTGGTATAGAGAGCTAAATTTAGAAGTTCTCTAAGGTTTCCTGTGACTCCCCCTTTCTTTTGTTTTTGGAGGAGAGTCTTAATGTCTCTGTTTCTTCTCTCTACTATTGCCTCTCCTTGAGGATTAAAGGGTATGCCAGTGGTGTGTAAAATCTTATACTGTGCGAAATGTTTAGAAGTATATGCAGGTCCATTGTCTGTTTTTATTGCTTGTGGCACACCCGTAATTGCAAATGCTTATATAAGGAATTCAGTAACCACTCAGGCTATCTCTTTTGCTGCTGGTTTTGCAAAAGTGAATCCTGAAAAGGTGTCTACCACAAAGTGGATAAAAGACAGACAACCAAAAGATTTTAATGAGTCACATCCATTTGCCAAATTTCATTGGATCTCAAACCTCGAGGGTTCTTCCCTGGAGGGAGTGTAGGAGCATGGAAAGGAAGGCAAGCTGGACAGGCTTTTACTTTGCACCTAGCTTCCTCTCTTGTTATTCCAAATTGCAAACATAAAGCTTGAGCAGCCTGATGATATTTAAAATGAGATTCTTGGGCTTCTTGAAATAAAGCAGTATTGGCCAATGTAGTTAGAAAGCTATCATCCTTTGAACTACCATCAAAAACAGGACCTGGGATATAGAAGGAGGGACTTCTGGCCAAGAGAACTGCCCAAATGTTTTAGAAACAGGTTAAATAATAGAGAGCAAAACTATAATAGTGGGAGATCTCAACCTTGCACTCTCAGAATTAGATAAATCAAACCACAAAATCAATAAGAAAGAAGTCAAAGAGGTAAATAGAATACTAGAAAAGTTTGATATGATAGATCTTTGGCGAAAGCTAAATGGAGACAGAAAGGAGTATACTTCTCATGGAACCTATACAAAAATTGATCATATACTAGGGCATAAAAACCTCAAAATCAAATGCAGTAAGGCAGAAATAGTAAATACATCCTTTACAGACAACAATGCAATCAAAATTATATTTAATAAAAAGCTAGGGGAAAATAGACCAAAAAATAATTGGAAACTAAATAATCTTATACTAAAGAATGATTGGGTAAAACAGCAAATCATAGACATAATTAATAACTTCACCCAAGAAAATGACAATAATGAGACATCATACCAAAATATGTGGAATACAGCCAAAGCAGTAATAAGGAGAAGTTTTATATCTCTACAGACCTACTTGCATAAAATAGAGAAAGAGAGGACCAACAAATTGGGCTTACAACTAAAATTGCTAGAAAAGGAACAAATTAAAAACCCCAGACAAACACAAAACTTGAAATTCAAAAAATAAAAGGTGAGACTAATAAAATTGAAAGTATCACCCTTCAATTTTCTCCAAAGATCTATCATGCCTAGTTTTCCTAATGTTCTATTTACCTCTTTAATTTCTTTCTTATTTGTTTTGTGGTTTGATTTATCTAATTCTAAGAGTGCAAGGTTGAGATCTCCCACTATTACAGTTTTTTCTGTCTATTTCTTGTTGCAACTCTCTTAACTTTTTCTTTAGGAATTTAGATGCCATATGATTTGGTGCATATATGTTTAGTATTGATATGGCTTCATTGTCTATGCTACCTTTTAGCAGGATATAGTTTCCTTCCTTTTTGATCTGAGATAAGGATGGCTACCCCTGCTTTTTTGGCTTTACCTGAAGCATAATAGATTCTGCTCCAACCTTTTATCTTTACTCCAAATGTATCTCCCTGCTTTAAGTTTGTTTCCTGTAAGCAACATATTGTAGGGTTCTGACTTTTGATCCAGTGTGCTATCCACCTCTGTTTAATGGGAGAATTCATCCCATTCACATTTACAGTTAAAATAACTAATTCTGTATTTCCTGCCATCATATTATCCCCTGATTATGCTTTTTTCCCCTTGTCCCCAGTATTAAATTTATGGACCATACTTGTGAAGCACAGCTTTCCCTTTTTAGTATCCACCCTTTTATGTCCCTTCCCCTTTCTTGTAATCTTCCCTTATTCCCCTTTTCCTTTTTCCTTTTCCTCTCCCCTCTTATTATGAAGTGAGAGAAAATTCTCTGAAAAACAAATATGTCAATTATTTACTCTTTGAGCCTACTCTTATGAGAGTAAGACTCGCACAATGTTTCTCCCCCTCTCTAAATTCCCTCAGATGTGGTAGATTTTCTATGCCTCTTCCTGGGATGTAGTTTCCCTCTTTTTATCTCTTCATTCCCTTTATCTGATACTATCTCTTTCCCTTTACTACTTCCCTTTTTTATGTTATATTAGTAAAATCAAATTATCCATGTGGACTTTCTGTATATCCACAACAGAGATACAGTTCTCAAGAGTTCTTTTTACCTTTTTCTGCTTCTCCTGTTTCTTGTGGATGTTGATCAAATCTTTTGTTTGTATGTTTTTTTTCTTAGAAACAAATGGAATTCCTCTGTTTCATTTAATGTCCATCTTCTTCCATGGAAGAAAATGCTAAACTTGGCTTGGTAGTTTTTTCTTGGTTGCAGTCCTAGTTCTTATGCCTTTTGGAATATCAGGTTCCAGGCCCTTCGATCCTTTAATGTAGAGGCAGCCAGATCTTGTGTGACCCTTATTGTGGCATGCTGATATTTGAATTGTTTTTTCCTATCTGCTTGGATAGTTCTGCAGCTTAGCCACAATGTTCTGTGGAGTTCTTTTTTTAAGGTCTTTTTCAGGTGTTCGACGTATTCTTTCAATGCCTATTTTCCCTTCTGTTTCTATTATTTCTGGACAGTTCTCTTTGATGATTTCCTGTAAATAGCATCTAGTTTCTTTTTTTATCATAATTTTCGGGAAGTCCAATTATCCTTAGATTATCTCTCCTAGATCTATTTTCCAGGTCTATAGATTGTCCCATTAAGTATTTGACATTATTCTCCAGCTTTTCATATTTTTTGTATTGATTAATTCTTGGTTTCTCAATGAATCATTTCTCATTTATTTCTACTGTTCAGTCCTGATTTTTAATGAGTTATTTTCTTCATTCACATTTTTTAGTTCTTTTTGTATATGTCCAATTGAGTTTTTAAATGAATTATTTTGCTCTGCTGTATTTTTTTTCCCATTTCACTAATTTTTTTAGATAGATATTTTCTTTTTCAAATCACAAATTCTACTTTCTTAGGAATATTTTATCTTTTCAAATTCAGAAATCCTACTCTCCTGTGATTTTTTAACCTTTTCCAATTCACAAGTTTTGTTTCCTTGCACCTCCTGTGAATTCTTTATTTTTTCTAACTCAAATTTCAGGACATTGTTATTCTCTATCATAGCTTCTCTTTCCTTTCCCCATTTTTCTTCAAACTCTCTTAACTTTTTAATAGTTTCTTCTAGGAGAGAGTTATGTATTGGGGGGCAGGTATTATTCCCCTTTAGGGTGTTGTCTGGAGACTCTCTGCTATTAGTCTCCTTGGGGTTGGATACCTGTTCTTTCTCTGTATAGAAGGTGTAAATCATTCTCTTCAGCTTCTTATTCATTGTTAACACTCTGTGTGGGGATCTGTCCTTTGGGTAGGAAATTTACCAGCTTCCTCTCAGACTGAGGATAGGATGCAGAAATCCTTTGTCTGGACTAAGAGAGAGCTCTGGGAGAGAGTTCCCCCCCCCCCAGTGACTTAGAGATTGTTAGTACGGCTGCAATGGGAGGAGTGCCCAGTGAAGGACTCTCACTGGGTGGCCTAGTGACTGCCCTGAGACTAGAGGCTGAAAGCATCACAAACCCCAGCCAAAGCCTCCTGTGGGGCCATCAATATTAGTACCTGAGGCAAAAAGCCCCTGTGTTTAAACCGGCAGTGCCTGCCAGGAGAGCACAGTTCCTACTTTGAAGGTTCCCCTATTATGGTAGTTCTGCTGCTGCTAGAATTTAGCTACTGTGAGAATTCCACTGCCTCAGGCTGAGCCTTGCTCTATGTGGATTAGAGTCTGCCCCGAGCTGTGTACCTCTGCTATTCAGGTTCTTAACTGCCATAAGGAAAAGCCCTGGACAGCAGCAGGAGGTTGCACAGCTGTGCTGAGATCTGTTAGGTCACTTCTGATTTGGGATGAATATGTTTTCTGGCCATTGCTTTAACGTGGCTTTGATTTCTCTTCTGATCTGTGGTTTTATAAGCAGAGTAAAGCTATTAGCCTATGCCAGATTCTTCTATCTCAATGGCTTCTCTGATCCCAGAGTTCTCCCCAGCCCATTTGGCACAGTGTACTAGCCCCAATCCAAAACTGTCTCTACTGATTTTTTTTCCTCCCCTCAGAACCAGCCTTTTCTGTCAAAATTCCAGAATCTCTTTGGCTGGTAAATTGTGCTTCTAACCTTGTGGTTTTTATCAGTCCAGTGTTATTTTTGAGGCCGATTTAACTAGTTGATATTGAGGGAAGAAAAGAGCTTAGAAATTCGCGTGTATCTTCTCTGCCATCTTGGCTCCACCTCATGTTTTCTTCTAGAATGGATAGTTGTAGAATTTAGCTACAATATACTTAAGAGTTTTCATTTTGAGGTCTTGTTGAAGATGTGATCTGTGTATTCTTTCAATAACTTTTACCCACTGGTTCTAGGATATCTAGGGAGTTTTTCTTTATTATTTCTTTTTTAAAAAATCCAATATATGCATGCATATTTATACAATTATCTTGTTGCACAAAAAAAAAAATCAAATCAAAGCAGAAAAAAATGAGAAAGAAAATAAAATGCCTGGAAACAACAGTAAAAGGGGGGAAAATGTTATGTTGCAATCCATCCTCAGTTTCCACAGTCTTCTTTCTGGGTGAAGATGACTCTTTTCATCACAAGATCATTGGAACAGGCCAGGATCATCTCATTGTTGAAAAGAGTCACATCCATCAGAATTGATCATCATATAATCTTGCAATTGCCATGTACAATGACCTCCTGGTTCTACTCATTTCACTTAGCATCAGTTCATGTAAGGCTCTCCAAGCCTCTCTGAAATCATCTTGCTGATTGTTACAGAAAAATAATATTCCATAATATTCATATACCATAATTTATTTAGCCATTCTCCAATTGATGAGCATCCACTCAGTCTGCAGTTTCTAGCCGCTACAAAAAGAGCTGTCACAAACATTTTTGCATATGTGAGTTCTTTTCCCACCTTTAAGATCTTTTTGAGATATAGGCCCAGCAGTGACATTGCTGGATCAAAGACTATGCATAGTTTGATAACTTTTTTTTTTTATTAATTATAGTTTTTATTTACTAGATATATGCATGGGTTATTTTACAACATTGACAATTGCCAAACATTTTGTTATAATTTTCCCCTCCTCCCCATGGCAGGTTGACCATTATATGTTAAATATGTTAAAGTATAAATTAAATACAGTATATCTATACAGATCCAAACAGTTGTTTTGCTGTACAAAAAGAATCAGACTTTGAAATAGTGTACAAGTTGCCTGTGAAGGAAATCCAAAATTCAGGCAGACAAAAATAGAGGGATTGGGAATTCTATGTAGTGGTTCATAGTTATTTTTCAGAGTTCTTTTGCTGGCTGTAGCTGGTTCAGTTCATTATTGCTCCATTGCAACTGATTTGGTTCATCTCATTGTTGAAAATGGCCACATCCATCAGAATTGATCATCATATAGCATTGTTGTTGAAGTATATAATGATTTCCTGGTCCTGCTCATTTCACTCAGCATCAGTTCATGTAAGTCTCTCCAGGCCTTTCTAAAATCCTCCTGTTGGTCATTTCTTACAGAACAATAATATTCCATAATATTCATATGCCACAATTTATTCAGCCAATCTCCAATTGATTGGCATCCACTCAGTTTCCAGTTTCTGGCCACCATAAAGAGGGCTACCACAAACATTCCTGCACATACAGGTGCCTTTCCCTTCTTTAGTATTTCTTTGGAATATAAGCCCAGTAGTGACACTGCTGGATCAAAAGGTATGCATGGTTTGATAACTTTTTGAGCATAGTTCCAAATTGCTCACCAGAATGGCTGGATGTAATTCATAATGCCATCAACAGTGTCCCTGTTTTCCCACATCCCCTCTAACATTCTGCATTATCTTTCCCTGTCATTCTAGCCAATCTGACAGGTGTGTAGTGGTATCTCAGAGTGGTCTTAATTTGCATTTCTCTGATTAATAATGACTTGGATTCTAAATCATTTCTTGAAAGATTTTGTCAAGGATATTTTTTCATTGTAGTTTTTAAGGAATTCAATAATTCTTAGATTCTCCTTATATATTCTCCAGGTCAGTTATTTTTCCAATGAAGTATTATATATACTTAGTGCTCTTGGTGAGTAAGCAGAAGATTGTATTTTTTGGTAGAGTCTAAAGAACATTGATTCATCAGGATCTTATTCTTACTACATGCATCACCTTGTGCAAGTTATTTTATCTCTCTCAGGCTCAGTTTCTTCATGTGTAGAAAGATATTGGATTGCACACCTTCTAAACAGTATTATGGCTCTAAATCTATGTTTTCATGTTGTGAAGGCAACATCATAATAAGCTATTAAAATTTAAACTGAAGCTACACTTCTCAAATTAGATATTTCAATGAAAATCTTTTTCTAAGAGGAATTTATTTTCTAGTGCTGAAAGTGTCCATTTATGCTATAAAATTGTGCCTTTGATGGCAGTAAGGGTAATGTGATACTAGGGGAAAGGTATAAAATATTTATTTTGTTTCACATCAAGTTAATACAGGGAAATTTATTTTACTGTTTATATCACATATAACATAATGTAGATCATGCATGCACATATATATGGTCACATATGCAAATGTAACTATACTGCAACTGCATATATGTAGAAATTTGTATCTACATATATACACATATGCATATAAATTCATAATATAGGTTTATGAAGATATACATCTACATATCTATGTTTATGTACCTATCTGATTATCAAATGTACATGTATGTTTATACTTGTCTATATACATTTTATTTTCCTCAGTAGAATGCCAGTTCTTTCCATTGGTGGGCATTGTTTTGATCACCAAATTGCATGGGAAATAATAATTTACTATACATATTTTACTTTTTGAATTTAACAGAATTAATATCAATACCTTTGGAGAGATGATCCTGGATGATACAAACCTGGGAAGAGTACATCAAGTTCTGTCTGAATGCTTCTTTTTATGAAATTATTTATTTCTAATCAAGTTACCTGATTTATCCTGACCTGATTGAGCAAAAATTCTGAATGCATTACCAAATTCATTTACAATAGAAAGTAATGCAACCTTAGTTAGAATACCTATTGAGTATTATGATCCACTTGAATTGAACATGCTTTTTTTATTCTGGTTTATTTTTATAAAGTGTAATTTTGAGTGTCTAGACACCCTAGTGTTAGGAGCCATAGACATTCACTGAGAGCCAGATAAGGTGGATGTTCAGTCAAAATAGTGACAGCGCAAACTGGGTCTTGCAGTGGGGGATCTTTGTAGCAATTATAGGATAGCCAAGTAGATACTGAACTAGAAACACATATTCTTAGTAATCACAGAGAAGGGAAATCTTTAATGTTTTAGATTAATTTTGTACTTTCTTACTGTAAATGAGAATTTCATTCATAATGTCCAATTTAAGGTTATTTGTGTGTGTGTGTGTGTGTGTGTGTGTGTGTGTGTGTGTGTGTGTGTGCTTGTATGCACAAAATAGTTTAGTTGGACAAGTACAATACTGGAAATTGGAAAAAAATTATTCTAATCTTCAATCTGTCATGTCACCTTTTGAATTGGACAAGTTGTTTATCTCTGCACTGACCCACTATCCTCAATTTAAACTAAATGCAATAAATCACCACCTTGACTGACTTACAAAGATTTTGCTTATCAAAGTGATGCTTTACATACTTTGTATACAATTATACCAATGCCACATATTTTCCATTTGCTGCTGAGAACAGTGAGAATTTTCTTTTCTTTTAGGTTATACTCTGACTCTCAGGCTTCAAAGCTTAGAAACTAACTTTTGGGCCAATTACTAAGAACCATGATTAGATCTTCGTGTGCGATTTGAATTCAGCCTGAACATTCTCCTAGGACTACTTAAATTAAGGGATATACATAGCATGAATTTTCCAACAATTATAGTTTTCCTTTTTAGGAAAATACACTATTCCAAAATCCATTATTAACAAAGAATACACTTTGGAGATTCCTTTCCATAACTCAAAAATATTTATTTGAATGTTCTTTAAACAATGCCTTTATTTCTCTAGAGGATTGAAAATTATTCAATATAGGAAATTTTGATTTAAATTTTCATTTGGGGAGATGTATTTATTTTGCAAAGTCTCACTTGCATCCTTTATTATAGCCTGGAGTTCATGAAAGTTATGAGTTCATTAAAGTTGTATTTAGGTATCACAAGTTGATGTAGATTCTAACATGCTAAAAAGTGCCAAGTGTCAAGTATAGGCTAAATATGGAACCATATTATGCCTGATTTTGTAAGACAAACTTAGCTAAGAACAGAAGGGACTATAGGGAAGTGTTTGAATAATTATTGGAGAATGTTTTCTATGAAAGAAAGAATAATACAAAGCAGCCATCAGGTCTATTTGGACCTTTTCTCCCACTGCCATGGGGAAGAAACAAATTAAAATTTAAAAATGATAAAAATATCAATACTCTCATTTTGAAATCCTTTTCCAATGATTTATGGGTGAATACATCACTGCAAAAATTCTTTATTCTATTATCTCCTTATATTGAATGCTTTGTCAAATTTAGTCAATTTTACTATCGCAACATATTTTCTATGTGTCTTTCTCTCCTTTGACATTGCCAAAATTCTATTTTCACAGCTCTAATTATATGAAAAAACAAATTTAATATTTATTTAAAAACTTTTTGAGTTCCAAATTTTCCTTTCCTTTCCAACCTCTTCCTTCCCCAATATGGTAAGCAAGTTAGTATAGATTATATAAGTGAAATCATGGGAAACATTCCTATATTAGTCATTTTGTGAAAGAAGAAAGGAACCAAAAAAGACCAAAAGGAAAAAAAAACAGTGAAAAAATAAAATGAAAATAATATACTTTGATCTGTATTCATATTCTGTCAGTTCTTTTTTCTGAAAATAGATAGCATTTTTCATCATGAGTCCTTTGGAATTGTCTGGGATCATTGTAGTTCAATTATTCACAGTAAAAATAGTTCAGTTATTCACAGTTGATCATTATATAACATTATAGGTACTGTGTACAGTATTTTCCTGCATTTGAACACTTCACTTTGCATCAGTTCACATGTATTTTGATCTCATAATGTCACCAAAACAACTTTCTATGATCTGAATTTTTCTCTTACTTGTTCATTTTCTAACCTATTTCTTGACTTTTAATTCTTTCTTAAAATAGAATTTCTTCTCCAGGATGGAGGGTGGATAATCCCAAGCTTCAAGGGTTTTGCATAACTGTTTTCAGAGATACTTCTAAGGAATTTAAAGTTTTCAAGTTTTCCAAAGTGCTATGATCTAAGGAAGTGTGTGTTTACTATTCTCCTGACCTGTTTAATCTGTGAAGGACAATAAACACTACTTTCTGTTCTAGAACTGTGACTAAGGGGCCTGCTTCACTGAAGCCACAACCTCTGGTATGCTAATACTCTTCCTTTTCCTTTTATTATGAATAGAATAGAGGACTTTAAAGTATTTCTGATGAAAAGACCAGAATAGAATAAATTGGAGGAAATAGGGTAAAGAAAATACAGTTAGAAATCATAACTGAAAAAAAGTGAAGCAAATTTCTTTGATAAAAGTCTCATTTCTGAAATTTAAAGACAGATTTATAAAAAATAAAATCCACAACCCAATTGAAAAAAAATGGTTAAAAGATATGAATACTTTTCAGATCAAATAATCAAAACTGTTTGCAATCAATCATCTGAAAAAATTGTTCTAAAATTGCTTTTGATTAGAAAAATGCAAATTAAAACAATTCTAAGTTTCTACCTTACATTTATTAGATTGTCTAAAATAGGCCACAAAAAGGTAAATGACAAATGGAAATTTGGGAAAATAGAAACAAAGCATAGTTGGGAAAGTAGTGAACTGACCCATCCATTCCACAGACAAATTGAAACTGCACAAAGAGTTATAAAATCATGAAAACCCTTTATTCGACATAGAAATACCAAAATAAGTCTATCTTGAGAGATTAAAAAATACAGAGCAAAAGAACCTGCACGTAAAAATATTAAGAATGGAAATTGAAGGGATAGTCATCTACTGGGGAATGGCTGAACAAAGCACTTGAACCTCATGGGTCTGAATCAATGAAAAGGGAAACATTTTTCTTAAAGATAAGTGACAAGAAAAATGTATAAGATAAAAATTAAGGCATCAAAAAAAATAAAAGTTTGGATTCACAAATTGGTGACATAAAAAAAAAACAATATTAGATATAGAAAGACAATGAATAAAAACACAAAAAGAAAGCTCAATTCAATGTCTATCCAAATCATGAAGTCTATCAACTGTTATGAGGAAAGCATTCAGAGGATAGATAGAAGTTTTTCAAAAGATTTGAGAAATAAAAATTTCCATTCTCCTCTAATTCACTATGGTAACACACTTAAATCTAAATAATTTCCTTCACTATTTTAATACCTCTATGTTCTTGAGCCTTGGTTTTTTCCAGATGAATTTTATTATTATTTTCATAGGTATATAGCCTAATTCTGTGGTAATTTGATTGGTATGGCTCTGAGTAAGTAATTTAATTTAGGTATAAATACCATTTTGATTATATTGATTGGCTCAGCCTGTCAACATACAATTAAATCTAATTGTTTTGCCTTTGTGTTTTGTAATTTTGAGCCCGTGTATATCTCAAAATGTATACTCCCAAGCAGTTTACAATGTTGCAGTTATTTTAAATGAAAAGTCTTTTTCCTTAACTTCTTGCTATATTTGGTTGGTAAAATACAGACATGCTGATAACTTTGTAGGTTCATTTTAAATCCTGCAACTTTGCAAAGATTGTTAATTGTTTCAACAACTTTACAGTTGAATTTATAGGATTTTTCAAGTGTACCATCATATTGCTGCAAAGAGTGATAATTGTATTTCCTTTTTGCTTATTCTTATTTTTTCAGTTTCTATAAAATATATTTTCTATATTTATATTTTCTATAAAATTTGTTTATTTTATACCATTTTTAGTACAACAGAGAAAAATAGTGCTGATAATGGACATCTCTGCTTTGTCCCTAATCTTACTAGGAAAATTATTTCCTTATCCTTATGACTGATATTGCTTACTTTTATTTTAGATAAATACTGCTTATCATTTTAAGAAAGACTAAATTGGTTCCTATGCTTTATTTTATTTTTAATAGGAAGAAGTATTGTATTTTATCAAAGGCATTTTCTGAATTATTATGTTTAATATTTATATGCTTAATACTTGGAATTTTCAAATATTTAACCAGCCTTACATTTCTGATGTAAATCACAACCAATTATATTATTTGAACTTCATGATATATATTTTCAGTCTCCTTGCTAGTATTTTATCTAAAATATTTTCATTTAAGGTATAGCCAAGATGGCAGAGGAAAGGCAGAAACTTGATCAACCTCTCTCTCAAACTGCTCTAAATTCCTTTGAATAATGACTAAATAAATTTTAAAGCATCAGAACATCCCAAAAGACAGAACTTTTTCCAGAAAAAAGCAAATTAAAAGCTCAGCAGAAAATATTTGTGATACTAGGGTGGGAGTCCTGGGGCAAGGAATTCCGGAGCAGCCTCATACCCAGCCTTAGACTGTCCAGTCTGACACCTGAGTCACTGGAAGTACTGGTGGCTTTCAGACTTCTCAGCCTATAGACACTAAACAGGAAAATCTGCAGAAAGGATCTGTGGAACCAGAGTGGAATACAAATGCCCAGTGCAAGCAAAGGCTGGGCCCAGCCCCAGCTCTAGTCTGGACCCCAAAATCATTGAGGGAGAACTTCTGATTCAGCAGCAGTCGTGGTGGCTTCTGGATCTCTCAGCTCAGGGGCACCATGGAAAATTCAGAAGGTTGGTGGAAAGGGTCTCTGGCAACTGGGTGGGAGTAGATTGTGAAGTCACAGTGCAACCCTAGTCAGCAGACTAGATCTGACAGCTACAGGGGATACACCTAATAGCTCCAAGGCAGAAAAGAGGGCATTGGTCAGATTACTAGAAAGATTTCTGAAAACAGTGTACATTCTACCCTGGAAACAGAATCCTACTGTAATACAGAGTTAAAAGCCAAATAATAGCCTTGGAAAATGAACAAAAAAATCAGGTTTCTGCCAATTGGGGTTATTATAGTAACAAGGAGGATCAAAACATGCACTCAGAAGATAATAATTCAAAGCTCCTATATCTAAAGCCTCCAAGAAAAATAAGAATTGGGCTTCAACCATGGAAGGCATCAAAAAGAATTTTCAAAATCAAATAAGGGAGACAGAGGAAAAATTAGGGGAAGGGTTGAGAGAAAACCAAAAGAAAAAAAATTAATGAGAATTCCTTAAAAAGCAAAATTGGCCAATTGGGAAACAAGGTGCAAAAGTTCACTGAGAAAAATAATTCCTTAAAGATAGAATTGAGTAAATGGAAGGTAAAATTTATTTTGAGAAATCAAGATGCAATAAAGCAAAACCAAAATTGGGAAAAAATAGAAAAAAAAATATATATATATATCATTGAAAAAACAACTAACCTGGAAAATAGATCCAGGCAAGACAATTTTAAAATTATTGGATTATCTGAAAGCCATGATGAAAAAAAAAAGTTTGGGCATCATTTTTAAAGAAATTACCAAGAGAAACTGTCCTGATTTATTCTAGAATCTGAGGGTAAAATAGAAATTGAAAGAATCCGCTGATCACTTCCTGCAAGAGATTCTAAAATAAAAATTCCCAGACATATTATATTCAAATTCCAGAACTCCCAGATCAAGGAGAAAATATTGCAAGCATCAAGAAAGAAAAAAAAATCAAGTATAATCAAGACACAATCAGGATAACATAAGATTTAGCAGCTTCTACATTAAGACTGGAGAGCTTGGAATATGATGTTCTGGAGAGCAGTGGAGTTAGGATTGCAATCAATAATCACCTACCTAGCAAAACTGAATATAATCCTTCAGAGGAAAAGATGGTTATTCAATGAAACAGATGATTTTCAAATGTTCATGATGAAAAGACCAGAATTAAATGAAAAATCTGATTTTCAAACACAGAGCTCGTGGAGAAGCATAAGGAAGCAATCAGAAAGGTGATATAAAGGGCTTTATAAAGTTTATCTGTTTATATTCCTACAGGAGAGGTTTATACTTGTTATCATTGAACATTATAACTTTCTCATTATTATGGCAATTAGAAGAAGTTTATATGAATAGAGGGCATAGGTGTGAGTTGAATATGAATATGAATAATTAATATCTTTTTTAAATGATGAAATTAAGAGGCAAAAAAGAAATATACTGGGAAAGAGGAAAAGGGAGAAGGGGAATGCGGAACTTATTTGCCATAAAAAGAGGCAAGAAAAAGCTTTTACAGGGGGAGGAAAGAGGGAGTGAATGAACCTTATATTCATCAGAATTGGATTAAGTAGGAAATAAAATGCATTCTCAATAGGGATATAGAAAGCTATCTTACTATGCAGGAAAATAGGAAGAGAATGAGATATGGGAAAGGAGGTGATAAAAAAGAGAGCATATAATAGTGGGGATGTAGTGGTCAGTAGTAAAACACTTTTGAGGAAGAACAGAATGAAAATAGAGAAATAAATGGGGGAAAGTACAATTAGCAATAGTAATTGCAGAACATTTTTTTCAAAGCAATTTTCACTGATAGAATATTGTTCTCTGGAAAATGATGAGCAAAATGTTCTCAGGGAAAAAAAAAAACTGGAAAGCTCTCCATGAACAAAGTGAAATATACTGCATACAAAGTAATAGCAATGTTCTGAGATGACCAGCAGTAAATCATTTTGTTATTGTCAGTATTACAATCATCTACACCTACTCTGAAAAAACTTAAGATGAAAAATCCCAACCAGGGAAGGAACTGATAGAGTCTGAATATAGAGCAAAGCATTCTCTATTACTCTTTCTATCTCTATATTTATTTTCAACTTAATTTTTCTTGAGAATTTTTTTATTTTCATTAGGGTGGGACAATTTCCCACCCTACATAGATTTCCCAGCATAGATTATGTTGTCTTTCACAATTTGATTTTTATGGAAATTTTTGCATTACTTCACATGTAGCTTCTGAATTGTGGGTGGGGATAAGAATAGAAACCAGAACTCAAAAACCTTAAAAACAAATATTAAAAAAAAAAAAAAAGTTTTGAATGCAACTAGGAAAATATTAAAACATACATTTAAAGATAAAATATTTTCATTGATAATCATTAGGGAAATTAATCTACAATGTTTTTTATTTGGTTTTGTTTTCCTTAGTTTTGCTATGAAATCATGTTTGTGTAATGAAAGGAAATTGGTAACACTCTGCACCATCTAAAATAGTTTCCATAGCATAGTTTGCATACGGGTCAATTATTTCTTAATATTTGGTAACATTCACTTGTAAATCTATATAGTCTTGGAAATGTTTTTTGGGAGCTCATTTATGGCTTGTTCAAATTTCTTTTCATATTTTTGAAATATTCATACATTTTATATAGAGTATCAATTTTGCTGGCATAAAATTGATCATATAACTTAATTACTTTCATTTTATCTTCATTGGTTGTACATGCATCCTCTTCATCTTTTAAATCTAATTAGGTTTCTTATTTTTTAATTGAATTAACAAGTGTTTTAACCATTTTGTTGTTTTCTCCCATAAACCAGATATTCCTTAGGTGAGTTTGTGAAGTCATTGTTTTTAAGCTTCATTTTAAATTTTATTTTTTACCTTAATTTTGTATTGAAGGTTTTTTTTTATTTTCAAAATAAATTTTTTATTTTTATTTTTATTTTAAAAATAATTTTTTCAACATTGACCCTTGAAAAACCTTGTTTTCCAATTTTTCATATTTTCCCCCACCTACTTCCCAAGATGGCATATAATCTAATACATGTTAAACATGGTAAAAATGTTAAATTCAAAATAAGTATATATATATATATATATATATATATATATATATATATAATTGTATTGTTACAAAAGAAAAATCAGATGAAAAAAATGAGAAAGAAAATAAAATTCAAGCAAACCACAACAAAAAGAGTGAAATGCTATGTTGTGATCCATCCTCAGTTCCCACAGTCCTCCTCTCTTTAGGTGTAGATGGCTCTCATCATCACAAGATCATTGAACTGGTCTGAATCATCTCACTATTGAAAAGAGCCACGTAAGCCAAAATTAATAATCATATAATATTGCTGTAGTGTCCGGTTGTCTCTCAATTGTAATCCTTCTATGGGAGGAGGTTTCTTTTCTGTTATTCTTTTCCTCTGTGAGCAGGTTTCTTGGGAGGCTTCTGGAGCCTCCAGCCAGAGCAAACGTAGAATCTCGAATCCTTTTCTTCCTGAATCCTGGCTCTTAATTTCCTTGAGCTTCCCTGAAGTTCTCTTGGGAAGTCTTGTCCTTCCCCAACCCAGACTAACTCTAGACTCAATGTTCTTCTTTTTATCCTCCCAGAGACTGGGCTTGTGGATACTCCCAGGGGCTTCTGGGAACTCCTACAACCAATGAACTTGCTTCTTTAAAGGTATAAACTCCTTCAAAGGTTTGAACTAAAGGTGTGAATTCTGAGCTAGAGAATTGTTAAGTACCAACTTAGCACTTAGTAAGAACCTAACATATTGCCAAGTACAATTATCTCTTGGCTCTGTTCACTTCACTTAACATCAGTTCATTTAAGTCTCCCCAGGCCTCTCTAAAATCCTCCTGCTGGCCATTTCTTACAGAACAATAATATCCCATATCATTCATATATCATAACTTATGCAGCTATTCTTCAACTGATAGACATCCACTGTTTCCAGTTTCTTTCCACGACAAAGAGGGTTGCCACAAACATTTTTGCACATACAGGTCCCTTTCCCTCCTTTAAGATATCTTTGGCATATAATCACAATAGAAACACTGCTGGATCAAAGGGTATACATAGTTTGATAGGCTTTGGACATAGTTCCAAACTGCTCTCCAGAATGGTTGGATCCATTCACAACTCCACCAACAATTTATGAGTGTCTGGGTTTTCCCACATCTCCTCCAACATTTGTCATAATCTTTTGCTGTCATCTTAGACAAACTGACAGGTGTGTAGTGATATCTCAAATATTCAGACTTGCTCATGGGAAGAATTTAGGACTAGTTCAAATCCTAATTATGGATGAGGAGTGATGAGGTGGAACTCACAAGAATGGTAAAATATGAGTCTATTTACTCAAAAAATCCTCAGCATTATGTAACCTATTCTCATGTAATATACTTATATAATCATAGCACATAGTCTATGTACTAACTGTAGTTAGTCCTGCCCATGCAGGACCACATAAACAACTTGCTATGGTGTGCATATGTCTCCTTGCCACTTTGCATAACTCTGCTTTAATTACGCATAGAATATCATGCCCTCTGACTTTTCAGGAAAACTAGAGATCCTTGGGGGGTTGAGGAGCTAAACCAGACCCTGCCATCTGAGTTACTTACTGGACTAAAGGGTCTTATACCTTGCCCAGGGTTCCCCAGTCTCTGTGACCCTCTATATTTTTCCACTTCTTTTTATTTTAATTGCAGCAGGTATGCAACAATGGTTAAATCCATAAAACAGTGGATTACATAGGCAAATAGTAAAATAACAAGCAATATGAATGAACAACATATTATAAAGGAATTCCATGAGTCCCAGAAGGAAGGTATAAAAATAACTATTATTTTGCTTCTCTCATTCATTAAATCACTTCATGTAGATAATGTACATTTGTGGTCATTTGTTAGGATCTGTCATGCTTTTTCAGTGGTAGATGTAGTCAGAGATGGAGCTACCCAAGGTTTCTTGGGTATTCTCCTTCATTTCAAGGGTCTTTTCCTTTTCCATCTCTCTCCAATGGGCTAGATGGATACAGTGCGTCAGCATCCATCTAATTCAGTGGTCTTCAAACTTTCTAAATAGGGGGGCGGTTCACTGTCCCTCAGACTGTTGGAGGGCTGGAGTATAGTAAAAACAAAAACTATGAACAAATTCCTATATCTTATTTTGAAGTGAAGAAACAAAACGGGAACAAATACAATATTTAAAATGAAGTAAAATTAAATCAACAAACTTACCAGTATTTCAATGGGAACTATGGGCCTGCTTTTGGCTAATGAGGTGGTCAATGTCTGGTTCCATATTTGTCACTGATAGTAGTAACAAGTGATGTAAGTGTGCATCTGTTAGTCTTGATCTGGTTGGAGATTTCAAATGTTTCACTCTAGAAAAAGTCTGTTCACAGACATAAGTGCTGCCAAAGATGGTTGCCATTTTGAGGGCATGGTTCATGAGATGAGGATATGTCTCAGAGGGGAGAGATGCATAGACATTATGAAGGCTGGTTGACTTGAATGCGTCTTTCAGAGAGTCACAATTCTGCAGTTCAGCCAGTTCTATTTGGTAAATTGTATCCACATTTACAATGTCAATAGAAAATGGGTTAAGGAAAAGCTGTATGTCCTGTTCATGGAGATGAAGCTCTTTAAATCTAAATTGGAACTCCTTTTGCAATTTTCCCAATGAATCCACACATATTTTGTTTGGGAATGCAATAAGCAGTTTTTCTGCTAACAGATTTTGAGTTGAGGGGAGATGACAGAAGTTTTCTTCCTTTGACATGTGATTGCATATCACAGATGAGCTTCCCCTTTCCTTGAAGTTGCATATCATATTGAAATTGTTGAGTAGCTCTGTTATATCTGTCAGAAAGGCAAGGTGCCATTTCCATTCTGCATCAATGAGCTCTGGTACTTCTTTGTTTTTTTGAAAGCAGAAAAGTTGTAATCTGTGGAAGTTTCAAAACTCTCCCTCGACTCAGCCAATGGACTTCTGGGTGATATAGAACATCTTCATACTCAATATTTAGCTCAGGCAGAAATTTCTAAAATTGTCTGTGATTTATTGCATTAGCTCTAATGAAGTTAGCAAAAGATACCACAATTTTCATAACAGAGTCCCACTTCAGTGATTTACTACACAGTGCTTGTTGGTGGATGAGGCAGTGTATGGCTATTGGATGAGAATGGTTATATTTGTCTATCTCTTGGTTAATGCAAGCAATTACTCCTTCTTAGACACCACCATGCTAGGGGCACCATCAGTTGTCTCATTGGCTAGTTTAGCCCAGTCCAGCTTCAAACCATTCATAGTTTGACAAACCTTTTCATAGATATCCTCTCCTGTAGCTGTTCCTTTGATCCATTGATGCTTTGTAGTGCAACAAGCTCTTCTATGACTTCAAAATAATAATTCGTCCCACGAATAAAAATTAGAAGTTGTGCAGAATCATGAACATTATTGCTTTCATTGAGTGCCAAAGAAAAATATGATTTTATTATTTTTTTTCTTTTGTGGAGTTTTGCAAATGCTGATGCAGATTGTCTCCCATTTCTTCAATCCTCCATGTAATTGTAGGTTCTGAAAGACTCACTGTACTAAACAAATTGGCCTTCTTTGGACACATCTCTTTGGCAACAGAAAGAAGGCATTCTTTAACAAATTCTTCTTCCATGAATGGTCTGCCAGTGTGTGTATTAACTTGGCAACTTGAAAACTTGTTTATAGTGATGAAATAATTAGCTGCTTCTGCTTCACAAAAATATTTTGCTGAGTTGTCAATGCATTTTTCAATTTTAATATTTTATCTTTTCTCACTTCTCCAACCAATCATATTTATCTTTATTTTGAGTTCCATAGTATCAATGCAAATTATATTCTTTGAACATAGACACTATATTCTGGCATATCAGACATACAGCTCTTTCCTTGTACTGCATGAAAAAGCAATCATAAGTCCACTGTTCTTTGAATATCCTACACTCCAAGTTAATTTTTGTTTTTCTTGATGTCATTATTTCTAAGGGATTCCAAATTGGTATTAGTAAAATACATTTTACATATATATATATATATATATATATATATATATATATATATATATATATATATATATATATATATATGTACAGCGCTACAAAAACAATATACCAGCAATAACTTTGCCCACACAGAGACATACAGACTGCAATGCCCAACTCCCTCTGAGCTGCCTCTGCACTGTGATTCCAGTTTCCCGCACTCTCTCTCTCACTTCAGACCTTCATTGCACACAAGTCACTGCTCAGCTAGCCCTCCCAAATGCCCTGGTTTCATCTGAATCCTGGGATCAATTCTCATGATCCAGTGCTGCATGATCGTACATGCTGCACTCGTAATTTATCATATCGCAGGCAAGACTGTGCATATATGTATATAACTGTGTGATATATTGTATGTGCAGAATGAGCTTCAGTGACAAATTGTACACTGGGGCTTCCAGAGGAAGTTATCATATGACTTGAAGCTGCACAAGTGTATGGGGACCTTAAGAATCTGGAGGGGGATGAAGCAGTACACCAGCTCTGCACCCCTCATACTCAGGATAAGTGGGAGGGCACTAAGGTCAGACCCCCAGTAATTATAAGGTGATGACATATGTTAGCAATATTCCATCTATTTATGAAAGTACAGAACATATACACAATGATAATAAAAATGATGACCAAAACAGCCAGACATGAGGTCACTATGGTTACAGGGCCACAGCCTGGGACCAGGAGCCTCACTCTGGGTGACAATAGCAATCAGTACTGCAACATGCACTAGAGAGGAAGCTCTTACATTGTCATTACAGCATAATGACAATGATCGAGTCAAGCTGGGACTTGTAGTACTAACTGTTACTATACCTGCATACCAGACAGAGCCCATATATTCCCCCTGCAGCAGCTGTGACATGCACAGCATACACTGTACATCCCTTGTGCCTGTCTGTTGTGGTGGCTTCTGTTACTTTACAAGGCCACAGGCCGTCAGTTCTCTGTCTTCTGCATCTCTCTCCCTTCCTCACACCATACACCCCAGCCTGGGAACTCACCTCACCTTGGGATTGCTTCACATTCTGTCTCCATCGCCTCAGCCCAGTGCTGGAAGTGTGCATTGCTAAGGCAAGTTTAGGTCAAAAATCACTTCCTGTCTGATTTTGCCATTATCCGGAGGGCCACATAAACATCCTCAGTGGGCCACATCTGGCCTGCAGGCCATAGTTTGAGGACCCCTGATCTAATTCCTTCTTGATTGTAGAAGGCTGAAACTCTAAAAATGTGTACTTGAATCTAAGGCAACAGAGGACTTAAGACTAATTACATTAATTATGTTCTATGGACATTTACTTGGATGATATATATGGTGATGTGATGGCTCTCCTCATGATTGACACCTGCTGAATGTGTTGTGGTGAGGTAATCAAAGGCAAGGATTGGCGGGCTGAGGAAAAGGGTCGCACAGCATGCTCAGCAAGGAAGACCTCAGGCTTCAGACTTCAGAGTCCAGGATTCACCTTGATGAGCCTTGTGACAGCTTGTCTGCCTCCTTCACTTCTCTTAAAGACCAAGGACTTTGATCCTGATTCTGACTGATCCTGAAGCCCTCCTGAGACCTAGCCTGGGTATTATATTTGATCTGAGAGACACAAGAAAACTCTCTGTCCCAAGCAGTTAACCTATCTTGTCCCTTGCATTCTTTATTCTCTGTATCTCTCCACATCATCTGGAGATTATTTAGAGATATGAGCTGCTCTCACTGGACACTGCCCTTCTGGCAGGTTGTAGCGAGCTGTCGTCTCCAGAAGCTGCCGGATCACTCTCTGGGAAGAGATCTGCTGTGTCTACTCAAATCTCTCAGACAGATTCTTCTTCCTGTAATGAACCGTTGTCTCCAGGCAGTTGCTGTTAACTCTTGTCCTTAGAAGTGACTTCCCTTCCTGCAGAGAGCCCCGTCAGGCCTGATGTAATGCAGAGAGTCTTCTTTTTTCTCTGAGAGTCCTCTCTTTTATTCTCCCAGAGAATGGGCGTGGGATAATGCAAGGGCTTCTGGGAAGAACCACCCCAGCCAATGAGCTTGCCCCCTCTATCAAGTCAACCTGAGTTCTCACCTTGTAATTGTCCAGAAAACCTCAGTTCTCACTTAGTAATCCTAACATCTCCCCCTTTCTTTTGATTTAGAACATAGGACAGTCATGACCTTGAAACATAAATCCATCAATATGGGAAGTATTACAGATAATTACATAAATGACCTTGAAACATAAATCCATCAATATAGGAAGTATTACAGATAATTACATAAATTACATAAGCACATAGTAACATAGTAACATAACACATGCTAGAAGTATATAACATAATCATAAATTGAAAATTTATAAATGTCCATAAGTCCATTGTCCATTAGTCCCATCTTGTGTGAGGAAGTCCAATGATTCCTGCTGGTTTTTAAAGTTCTTTAACAGTCTTCTTATTATCCATGCTCTTTCAGTGTCAGATGTTTCTTAGATCTTCTCCTTTATTTTGAGATCTTTCTCTTTTTCTGTCTCTCTCTGATGGACAAGGCGAATATGACTCGTTGGCACCCATCTGATTCCTTCTCCTGCTGAAGAAATACAAGCAAACCCTCTCCCCCAGGCAGTTAACCTATCTAATTTCCTTCTATTTACCACTTTCTAAATCTCTTCTCATCATCTGACAATTACATTGGAGTTGTTTGCACTGGGCACAGCCCTGTTGGTTTAAAAGGCCTGTATTCTCCCCAAGTGTAATCCATTTTTGCAATCTGATTGCCTTTTGACTGACTTATCAGGTAATCCCTTTCTGCCATGTGATTGCTTCTCTGCTGATTGATTAAATCAGAGTCCTGGCCTTCTAAAGGTTCTTTGGGTGTAACATCAGCTGCCATCATGCCCCAAGTCTTTTTTGCCTGGGGCCCTGGACTTGGGCCCCTCATCCTATTTCCCTGAATTATTCTACACTCTGATGCCCAATGGAGTCCTCTATTGCATTTTGGACATGGGGTTTTAGGTCTTCTTTCACCCTGTCTTCTCACTGTATCTCCATACCTACACTGAGCTCTTAGATGCCCAATTTTTCCACATTGAAAACATCGCCGAGTTTCTCTAGAAGGCCCTTGCCAGGAGGGACCCTGTCTTTCCATGTTCATCATCATCCGGGTGTAAAAAGCATTTGTTCCCACTGTAGCACAGCGTCTTATGATCTCCTCTAAAGGAGCATCTTTGTCTAATCCCCATATAATTCTTTTGCAAATCTCGTTGGCATTTTCCTTAGCCAGATGTCTGGTCATTATTTCTGTAGCTGAATTTTCTCCAATAGTTCTTTTGACAGCAGTTTGCAAACGTCCCACAAAATCTGCAAAAGGTTCATTGGGACCTTGCTGTATTTTAGTGAAAGCCTCTCCGCGATCTTTCTGTCCAGGAAGGACACCCCAAGCTTTTATTGCAGCCTTAGCAATTTGTTCATATATTGTCATGGTATAATTAATCTGTTCCGAATTCTCTCCATACCGACCTTCACCAGCCAAGTGCTCAAAAGTGAATTGTGTGTTAACTCCTATTTCCAAATTGCATCTGACTTGAATTTTACATAATTCATGAAATTCCGAAAGCCATAATAAATTTTCTCCAGGTTCCAGGCATATCCTTGCTATGGATTTCCAATCATTTGGGGTTAGGACTTCATAAGACAAACCATCTAGTAACATTTTGACATAAGCTGATGTAGCCCCATAAAGGGTACAACCTTTTTTCAAATCCTTAATTTTATTCAAATCTAAAGGTGCATATCTTCTCCTTTTTTTACCTACAGAGTCAGTATTTTCAATCACAGGATATGCATGTATAAAATCACTTATATCCTGTCCTTCTCTCTTAGCTTTAACCAATGCTTTTTCTAATCTTGTCATAGGCTTAGGCTTCTTCACAGGCAATTCTGTTTGTGTTTCTGCCTCTTCCCCTCTTTCTTCCTCCATCTCTGAAGGTGGGGTTGATGTGGGCCTGTCAATAATCTGTTTTCTAGGCAGGGTAGAAGCTTCTTCAAGTGAATCATACCATAATTCCTCATTTAAATCCTCTTGCTCTAGGGAAAGATCTTGATCTTTCCTTTTTTCCTCACACTTCCTCCTCTGTTCATTTTTAGAACTTTTCCTTCTCCTACAACTTGCTTGATAGTTTAAGGCTAATTGAACTATGTTGTAGATATAAAATACTTCTGCAGAAATTGAACGAGGCCCATTTTTTGCTTGAAATTCTTTCATTTCATATCCCACTAGCTTCCATTTATCTACATCTATCTTTTCTTCCTCTAAGAACCAAGGGGATGTGCGTCTTAATGCAGCCAAGAGTTTAGCAATCTGTACCCAGGTTACAAGTAAACTCTGCTCCTCAATTATCTTGATTATACTCTCTATAGTACCACTCCTGAATGGAGCTGAGGTTGCGTCTGGGGCTGAGGTTGAGTCGGCTGAGGTCCAGGGATTGAATATAGCTAACATCTGCCCCATTTCAGCTATAAGAGATTCCTGGTTTAGCCCTTAACAAGTTAAGTTCCTTATTTATCTATTAGCACGCTCACTTAATCTTTAACAAAGTTTCCTCGTTACTCACGGTTCTGGGTCAGAGAGACTGAGATCTAGATCGGAAGCTTTTCCACTGGAATCAGGACTGTGTCTGTCCCTGTTCGGGCGCCAAATTGCAAAGGTCTGGTCTAGCTCTTCTTGTCAGAATAAGCAAAAGTCCTTGCCCCACGTTGGGCGCCAATTGTAGCGAGCTGTCGTCTCCAGAAGCTGCCGGATCACTCTCTGGGAAGAGATCTGCTGTGTCTACTCAAATCTCTCAGACAGATTCTTCTTCCTGTAATGAACCGTTGTCTCCAGGCAGTTGCTGTTAACTCTTGTCCTTAGAAGTGACTTCCCTTCCTGCAGAGAGCCCCGTCAGGCCTGATGTAATGCAGAGAGTCTTCTTTTTTCTCTGAGAGTCCTCTCTTTTATTCTCCCAGAGAATGGGCGTGGGATAATGCAAGGGCTTCTGGGAAGAACCACCCCAGCCAATGAGCTTGCCCCCTCTATCAAGTCAACCTGAGTTCTCACCTTGTAATTGTCCAGAAAACCTCAGTTCTCACTTAGTAATCCTAACAGCAGGTTATAAAATCCGTCCCTGAAGCCAGTGTGTCCTTATCAAAAACCAAAAAATTAATAGTATAAAGGGTTAAGTTTAGAAGTTTTCTAGAGTTACCTGTGGCTCACTGTCTCTCTTTGGTTTATGGAGTTCATCTTGATATCTCTGTTCCTCCTCTCTATTAATCCTTGAGGATTGAAGGATATGTCTGTGGTGTATGAAGTCTGTTATTGCACTTAAAAGTGTGCAAAAGGCTTGGAAGTATATTCAGGTCCATTTTCTGTTTTCATTACTTGACTGCATGTCATGCATGACTGCAAAGACCTATGTAAGGAATTCAGTAATCATTTTGGCTATTTCTTTTGCTTCTGTTATTGAAAAAGTAAATCTTGAAAAGGTGTCTACTACAATGTGGATAAAAGATAGATGACTAAAAGATTTATAATGGGTAACATCCATTTGCCAAATTTCACTGGATCTGAAATCACGAGAGTTCTTCCCTAAAGTAGGATCATGGAAAGGGAAGCAAGCACTGCAGACTTTTACTATGCTCCTAGCTTGCTCTTTTTATCCCAAATTGCAGACATAAAGCTCATGCAGCTGATGATATTTAGAATGAGATTCTTGGGTATCTTTAAATAGGGGAGTGTTACCTAACATGGTGAGAAGGTGATCTACCTTCAAATTTCCATAAAAATAGTTCCTGGCAGACCAGTAGTAGAGTGGACATGGAAGAGGTAATAATTACCTAGATGGTTTCATACTTTATCTTGAAGTTCCTTAAAAAGCTGAAATATATTAGAGGCTACAAATTTAATTTGGGCTGTGGCAATTATTTGCACCATACCTATTAAATAGGCTGAATCAGATATTATATTTAAATGTTCTGGGTAATAAATAAGAACTAGCATAATTGTATATAACTCATTCTGCTGAGTGGAGTGAAAGGAAGTGCTGACGTTTTTATAGCTAATTCAGGAGAATATAAAGAAGAAATATTATGTTTGGACACATCTGCAAAATTGGTCAGTCTTTTTTTAATTTTTTTAATTAATTTTTATAATTATAACATTTTCTTTGACAGTACATATGCATAGGTATTTTTTTTTTACAACATTATCCCTTGTACTCCCTTCTGTTCCGAGTTTTTCCCCTCCTTCCCTCCACCCCTTCCCCTAGATGGCAGGCATTCCCATACATATTAAATATCTTATAGTATATCCTAGGTATGATATATATGTGCAGAACCGAATTTTTTTGTTGTTGTTGTTGCAAAGGAAGGATTGTATTCGCAAGGCAAAAAGAATCTGGGAAGAGAAACAAAACAAAACTAAACAAACAAACAAAAACAAAAAACAAAAAACAAAAAAAAAAAAAAAAAAAACAATGCCCACAGTTTACACTCATTTCCCAGTGTTCCTTTTCTGGATGTAGCTGATTCTGTCCATCAAGTGGAATTGGATTAGCTCTTCCCTGTGTTGAAGATATCCACTTCAATCAGAATACATCCTCATACAGTATCATTGTTGAAGTGTATAATGATCTTCTGGTTCTGCTCGTTTCACTCAGCATCAGTTGATGTCTCTCCAAGCCTCTCTGTATTTCTCCTGTTGGTCATTTCTTACAGAACTATAATATTCCATAATATTCATATACTATAATTTACCCAACCATTCTCCAATTGATGGACATCCATTCATTTTCCAGTTTCTAGCCACTATGAAAAGGGCTGACACAAAGATTTTGGCACATACAGGTCACTTTCCCTTCTTTAGTATTTCCTTGGGATATAAGCCCAGTAGTAGCACTGCTGGATCAAAGGGTATGCACATTTTGATAATGTTTTGGGCATAATTCCAGATTGCTCTCCAGAATGGTTGGATTCTTTCATAACTCCATCAACAATGCATCAGTGTCCCAGTTTTCCCACAGCCCCTCCAACATTCATCGTTATTTGTTCCTATCATCTTAGCCAATCTGAGAGAGGTGTAGTGGTATCTCAGAGTTGTCTTAATTTGCATTTCTCTGATCAATAGTGATTTGGAACACTCTTTTATATGACTGGAAATAGTTTTAATTTCATCATCTGAAAATTGTCTGTTCATATCCTTTGACCGTTTATCAATTGCAGAATGGCTTGATTTCTTATAAATTAGAATCAGTTCTCTGTATATTTTGGAAATGAGGCCTTTATCAGAACCTTTAACTGTAAAAATGTTTCCTAATTTGTTACTTCCCTTCCAATCTTGTTTGCATTAGTTTTGTTTGTGCAGAAACTTTTTTTTAATTTGGTGTAATCAAAATTTTCTATTTTGTGATCAATAATGGTCTCTAGTTCTCCCTTGGAAACAAACTCCTTCCTCCTCCAGAAGTCTGAGAGGTAAACCATCCCCTGTTCCTCCAATTTATTTATGATTTCTTTCTTTATGCCTAAATATTTAACCCATTTTGATCTTACTTTAGTATGTGTTGTTAAATGTGGGTCCATGCCTAGTTTCTGCCATACTAATTTCCAGTTTTCCCAGCAGTTTTTGTCAAATAATGAATTCTTATCCCAAAATTTGGGATCTTTGAGTTTGTCAAACACTAGATTCCTATTTTTATTCACTATCTTGCCCTTTGAATCTAACCTATGCCACTGATCAACTAGTCTATTTCTTAGCCAATATCAAATAGTTTTGGTGACTGTTACTTTATGATATAGTTCTAGATCAGGTACAGCTAGAACATCTTCATTTATTTTTTTTTTCATTACTTCCTTTGAAATTCTCGACCTTTTGTTGTTCCATATGAATTCTGTTGTTATTTTTTCTAGGTCATTAAAATAGTTTCTTGGGAGTCTGATTGGTATAGCACTAAATAAATAGATTAATTTAGGGAGTATTATCATCTTAATTATATTCGCTTGGCCTATCCAACAGCACTGAATGTCTTTCCAATTATTTAAATCTGACTTTATTTTTGTGGCAAGTGTTTTGTAATTTTGCTCATATAGTTCCTGACTCTCCTTTGGTAGATATATTCCCAAATATTTTACACTATCGAACGTTATTTTGAATGGAATTTCTCTTTGTATCTCTTGCTGTTGGATTGTGTTGGTAATGTATAAAAATGCTGATGATTTATGTTGTTTTATTTTGTAACCTACCACTTTGCTGAAATTCTGAAGTATTTTTAATAGCTTTTTTGCAGAGTCTTTGAGGTTCTCTAAGTATACCAACATGTCATCTGCAAAGAGTGATAATGTGATTTCCTCATTTCCTACTCTAATTCCTTGAATCTCTTTCTCGGCTCTTATTGCCGAGGCTAGAGTTTCTAGTACTATATTGAATAGTAATGGTGATGGTGGGCAACCTTGTTTCACTCCTGATCTTACAAGGAAAGGTTCTATTTTATCTCCATTACATATGATGTTTACTAACAGTTTTAAATATATGCTCATTATTATTTTAAGGAATAGTCCATTTTTTTCTATACTCTCAAGCGTTTTTAGTAGGAATGGATGTTGGATTGTATCAAATACTTTTTTCTGCATCTATTGAGATAATCATATGTTTTTTATTAATTTGATTATTAATATGTTCAATAATACTAATAGTTTTCCTAATATTAAACCAGCCCTGCATTCCTGGTATAAATCCCACTTGGTCATAGTGTATTATCCTGGGGATGATTTTTCTGAAGTCTTTTTGCTAATATCTTATTTAAGATTTTAGCATCAATATTCATTAAGGAAATTGGTCTATAATTTACTTTCTCAGTTTTTGATCTACCTGGTTTAGGTATCAGTACCATGTCTGTGTCATAAAAGGAATTTGGTAGGACTCCTTCAATCCCTATTTTTTCAAATAGTTTATATAGCATTGGAGTTAGTTGTTCTTTAAATGTTTGGTAGAATTCACATGTAAAACCATCTGGTTTGGGGGATTTTTTCTTAGGAAGTTGGTTAATAGCTTGTTCTATTTCTTTTTCAGAGATGGGACTATTTAGACTACTTACTTCTTCCTCTGTTAATCTGGGCAAGCTATATTTTTGAAGGTATTCTTCCATTTCATTTAAGTTATCGAATTGATTGGCATAAAGTTGAGCATAATAGCTCCTAACTATTGTTCTAATTTCCTCTTCATTAGTAGTGAGTTCTCCCTTTTCATTTTCAAGACTAATAATTTGCTTTTTCGCTTTCCTTTATTATTCAGGTTTACTAAGGGTTTGTCTATTTTGTTGGTTTTTTCATAGAACCAATTCTTAGTTTTATTAATTAATTCAATAGTTTTTTTTTAGTTTCAATTTTGTTAATATCACCCTTTATTTTTTGAATTTCAAGTTTTGTGTTTGTCTGGGGGTTTTTATTTGTTCCTTTTCTAGCAATTTTAGTTGTAAGCCCAATTTTTTGGCCCTCTCTTTCTCTATTTTATGCAAGTAGGCCTGTAGATATATAAAACTTCCCCTTATTACTGCTTTGGCTGTATCTCACACGTTTTGGTATGATGTCTCATTATTGTTATTTTCTTGGGTGAAGTTATTAATTATGTCTATGATTTGCAGTTTTACCCAATCATTCTTTAGTATATTATTTAGTTTCCAATTATTTTTTGGTCTATTTTCCCTGGCTTTTTATTAAATGTAATTTTGATTGCATTGTGGTCTGAAAAGGATACATTTACTATTTCTGCCTACTGCATTTGATTTTGAGGTTTTTATACCCCAGTATATGATCAATTTTTGTATTGGTTCCAAGAACTGCTGAGAAGAAAGTATACTCCTTTCTGTCTCCATTTAGCTTTCGCCAAAAATCTATCATATCAAACTTTTCTAGTATTCTATTTACCTCTTTGACTTCTTTCTTATTTATTTTGTGGTTTGATTTATCTAATTTTGAGAGTACAAGGTTGAGATCTCCCACTATTATAGTGTTGCTGTCTATTTCTTCTTGCAGCTCTCTTAATTTCTCTTTTAAGAATTTAGATCCTGCACCACTTTGTGCATATATGTTTAATATTGATACTGCTTCATTATTGATGCTACCCTTTAGCAGGATATAATGCCCTTTCTTATCTCTTTTAATTAGATCAATTTTTGTTTTTGCTTGATCTGAGATGAGGATGGCTACTCCTGCTTTTTTGGCTTTGCCTGAAGCATAGTAGATTCTGCTCCACCCTTTTACTTTTAGTTTGAATGTCTCACCCTGTTTCAGGTGTCTTTCCTGTAAACAACATATAGTTGGATTCTGACTTTTAATCCAGTCTGCTAACTTCTTCCTCTTTATGAGGCAGTTTTCCCCATTCACATTTATGGTTAGAATGACTAATTCTATATTGCTTGCCATCCTATTAACCCCTGCTTATGCTTTTCCCCTTTCCTTCCCTCTTACTCCCAACTTGTAAACACCACTTGCTTTTCACAGCCCTCCCTTTTTAGTATCTCTCTTCCACCTTAAAGTTCCTCCCCTTATTTTATCCCTTGTCCTCACAATTTCTGTATTCCCTTCCCCTTAGCTTACTCCTTCCCTCTCACTTTTCAATGAAATGGAAGAAGTTTCACCATAAATCAAATATGTGTATTGATACACACTATGTTCATCTCCCTCCTTTCTTTCTTTCAGATATAATAGGTTACCTTTGCCTCTTCATGAGATGTAATACCAACACTTTACCCTTTTTTATGATATAATTTCCTTTCCACCTCTAGTTTCTAAGACAAATTATACATGTGTTCTTTATATAACTTTATGGAAGAAATATAATTCTCAAGATTTCTTTTTACCTTTTTAGAAATCTCTTTAGTTCTGTATTTGAAGATCAAACATTTTGTGTATATCTGGTTTTTTCATCAAGACCCTCCCCCGAGCAAACACAGACCTTCTCTGGCCAATTTCAAGGATGTTGTCTCTTGGTGATTATTTGTGGGTTTCTTTTCCGGTCAAGCATTAACTCTGAGGTTTGTCATGAAGTAAGTCCTGAGAGGAAACGCGGAGCTCAAGCAGCCGTCTGCCTCCACACTGCCATCTTGGCCAGAAGTCCCTTGGTCAGTCTTTTAAGAAGGATCTCAGAAACCTTTTCTTCAAAACTCATGGGCAATTATATAATAGCTGAACTATATACACAAGATAAATTTAAGGATAGTTTTAAAAAAAGGCACTAATTCTAACGAAGTTGAGAAAGCATTTTGGCTGAAGGTGAGTCTTTAGGTGAGATTTAAAAGAAACTTTAGAATTACAAGATAGAGATGAAGAGGGAAAAAATTCCATGAATGGTGAATTCCTGTTCTGGGATATAAATCAGGAATCATCTAGAAAGGATCTAGTAATAAAATAAATTTTTCTATTGACATTTAGAGTTAGATGATAGGTTTCAGTTAGATTAAAAATGAAGGTGTAGATATAGCTATGAAACTACAAGAATGACAATCAAAAACTCAAAAGGGTGTTGGGGATTAAGTAATTAAGAGAAATCAGGAGAAGTGAAAATGGAAGAGTAAAACAAAGTTTCCATACATTGCATTCTCAATCTCTCTATAATTTAATTAATAGCTTCTATCAAAATAAATAATTAAGTGGAAATATGCACAAAAGTAGATAAGGTAAAAGTAGATAAAAAGGAAAAAAGTAGATAAAAGGGAAAGAAAAGAGTAGATGCAGCACAAATGTTAAATATAATTAAATATGGGGAGAAAAAAAAACTTATTTTCTTTAAAGAAAGAGTTTGATGTGATAAAATGGAAGGAATGAAGGAGAAGGACAGCGTTTTGAGGAGTAGAAGAATTTACCTTACTCCAGAAGGAGGAAGTAAGTGTACCAATAGAGAAAGACCACTATGGGGAAAATGCATTCATCAGTTCATTCAAACAGATAAATACACATACATATACATATATGTATATATACACAAATGTACATATAACAGAAAGAGAGGTGTCTTATAGTGGATTCAATTTGGGGATAATCTGTGCATTATGGGAATAACTTATCCAATAAATATCTATTCCTTGACAATATTACACTTTGGGAGAGAATATATGATTCCCAACATTCCAGCATAGGTTAAGTTCTTAGATGAAGTTCTTAGTTCAGAGGCAATGAACCTAAGACTGGGATCCTAATGACATGGATCATGGAGACATAATTGTTTTCTTTCCATTTTGTATCATAACATTGATGAGAAATTTTACTGTGCTTCATGATGAATGTTAACTGGTTCATTCATTACTGGACAAGGATGTGGAAAGCAACAGAACTTAGGAAGATAATTTGTTTCTTTCTTACTATCTTTTCTCATTTACACTACATTTAAACTATTGATTTTGTTTGTACCACCTCCTCCTTCTACTATATTTCTTATCTTATCTTAGCTTGTATACTTCTTCTCTTAGGAACTATTTATACAAGTCCCAAAAACTTCTCCAGTAGGAAAATGAGTAAATAGGTTCAAAAAAGTTATAAGACTGGTAACCCATTTAGCCTGCAACTTTCAAGAGGTATCTGTGCATGTGTTGTATCCCCTAGTAAACAGTAAACTCTCAGACAACAAGAATCAAATTGTGCTTGTTTTCTCAGCCTCTACAGCAATATTTTGCATGTAGAATGTTTAACATTAAATTGAATTAAAGTTCCATGATAAATATTTGTTGAATTAAATGCTATTCTTTTTGACAAACTAAAGCTCAAGAAAAGAAGAAAAGGTATTAGTGGATTTAGAAAATTGTTCATACATATTTATATGGTTAAGAATTAAACCTTTGGCCTTGGGGGAAAATACCTCTTTTTACTGAGGAGTCTTATTTCATTGACAATCTAGTTCTTTTTATCTTTCTGATATTCTCAAAGACATTTAGCAGCATAACTGTCAAATGTGATTTGAGAAAAGGTAAGGTGTGATATAGTCATTGGTGCAATATAGTTTGACCAGAAATTATCCTTAACTAAGTTATTTACATACTGTAAGAGGTGGGAGGAATGAAAGCCATTTCCAAATGGGGATTTACTTAAAAGGATTTTGGTTTCAATAATGAATGATTAAAAATGCACTATAACCATGAAGCAAAAATATTTATTCCCCACTTTAGTAATCAATCAATAAATGAACATTTACTATGGATCTATTGTGTACCAGGACCTGAAGATGAAAACCAATGCCTAATTCCAAGGCATTAGATATATATTACATAGACGGCAGCAATATATGCACAGAAAGAACAATCACATATTCACTTTGTCTCTGAGTAAATTTTTAAGAATTATTTAAGGACAAACAACAAACTTAGAGTCAAAAATTTATCTTAGCAACAGCAACATGTGCTCCCCCTTCCCACACACACATATATTCAATAAACCTTTACCTTCCTTCGCATCTGTTTCTATTTCCACTCTATATTTATATCTATAGAGCAAAATCACAAGCTCTTACTCCAAATACTAGAGATCAACAAAGTATATGGGACAGCATGACAAGTTAATCAACTTAGTTTTAGATCTATAGGATAGTAATATCTGAATATTCTGACCTTCCCCCATACTTAGGTGATGAGATCTTTTGCCCTCAAGTAGACATATAGCTTAATGTATCTTATTGTTACTGACTTAGGTTCCTAATGAAAATAAAATTGCCAACACAAAGGACAGATGGAATGTATTGTGAAATATTACTTTTACAATATAATGTTGACTGAAGGGAAATTTTATAAACAGCAGGGAATTGCAAATTGAGAGAAATTAAGAAATTAACTGAGATATTGCATTTTGTATTTTAATATGAGCAAATATAATAAAACATATTGAAGAAACTGAATAAAGTGGCTATTATGGACTTTTCTCATCCCAGGCGATAACAGAGTCTTCTCATATTATTCTAGCTCTTACATCATTGTTAGCTTGGACATGAACTCAGGAGACATCTCTAAAGCTACTAAGTATATATCAAAATCTTGCATAAACTGCATGGGAAAGCTATGTATTTCTAAAGAAGGTCCTGAGTACATGTTAGCAGCTTGTGTAAAAAATAGTCTCTGCTTTAGGGCACAATTTTCAAAGATGATAAGGGGCATAAAGAAACAATATCAGAAAAATGAGTTCAATTTTAGAAAAATCTATTGTAAATTGTAGAAATTTAGTAGCATAGAAAATTGTAATTCTAAAGAGAAAATGAGAGACATTATAGGAAACATACAAATACATCTATATATAAGTGTATGTATGCACATATATGCATGTGTATAGAAATATATATATATATATATATATACATATATACATGCACATATTTTCATACACAAATATAATAAGCACATATGATACACATTCATGCATATTCATAATACATACACACAACACACATATGTATATATATGCATATACATATATGCATATACATTCATACATGCATATATATGAGGATTGGTTAATATGTGAAAAAAGAATTGAGTTTATTTGTGCAATAGAAATTCAGTGAGTCAACAATGTGCATATACATATATGCATATACATTCATACATGCATATATATGAGGATTGGTTAATATGTGAAAAAAGAATTGAGTTTATTTGCGCAATATAAATTCAGTGAGTCAACAATGTAGGATGGAAAGTCTGAAAAAACTAAAATGTTATTAAATTACATTAACTTAAACAGTATTTAGAATAGCATGATGATTTCTATTTGATAGAGATTTTTAATATGGAGTGCTTGAACTTTTTGAGAAAAAAAGAAAAAGATAAATGAATTTCAACAAATTGATTTCCTTTTAATCCTATATATTTATTCTTAAACATTAAAAAAAGGAAAATGTTTAGAGAGCATCATCAAGGTTATGAAAAGCCAAGGATTGATTATAATTTTAGAGGAGATTACTGAACTTTTAAGAACTGTGAAGGTCATATGTCCTTCTTTTTCTCTGGAAGAAGAATTGGATCCAGATGAGTGGAAATTAGTAGGAGAGCAATTAGGTGAACAGTACAATTACCTTTGTGACATTTTACCCTTTGGTTCCAGACCAAACTCAGTTTCCAAAGATACAATTTATACCTATAATTTAATCCAAATGGCTTTAAAAAATGTTATTCTAAAGGAAGAGATGAAGGAGCAAAATGGGGAGGTGTCAACTAAACTAGGTGAAAAGGATGAATCAGATAACAATGAAGTTAAGTACAATTCTGAGCAACAGCAACAGGAGCACCTCCCATCTCCTCCCTCAATTAACCCTTCAGAGGTGGAGGAAGAAGGAGGAGGGGAAGAGACAGAAACTCAAACAGAATCTCCTGTGAAGCAGCCTAAGCCTATGACAAGATTAGAAAAAGCATTGGTTAAAGCTAAGAGAGAAGGACAGGATATAAGTGATTTTATACATGCATATCCTGTGATTGAAAATATTGACTCTGTAGGTAAAAAAAGGAGAAGATATGCACCTTTAGATTTGAATAAAATTAAGGATTTGAAAAAAGGTTGTACCCTTTATGGGGCTACATCAGCTTATGTTAAAATGTTACTAGATGGTTTGTCTTATGAAGTCCTAACCCCGAATGATTGGAAATCCATAGCAAGGATATGCCTGGAACCTGGAGAAAATTTATTATGGCTTTCGGAATTTCATGAATTATGTAAAATTCAAGTCAGATGCAATTTGGAAATAGGAGTTAACACACAATTCACTTTTGAGCACTTGGCTGGTGAAGGTCGGTATGGAGAGAATTCGGAACAGATTAATTATACCATGACAATATATGAACAAATTGCTAAGGCTGCAATAAAAGCTTGGGGTGTCCTTCCTGGACAGAAAGATCGTGGAGAGGCTTTCACTAAAATACAGCAAGGTCCCAATGAACCTTTTGCAGATTTTGTGGGACGTTTGCAAACTGCTGTCAAAAGAACTATTGGAGAAAATTCAGCTACAGAAATAATGACCAGACATCTGGCTAAGGAAAATGCCAATGAGATTTGCAAAAGAATTATATGGGGATTAGACAAAGATGCTCCTTTAGAGGAGATCATAAGACGCTGTGCTACAGTGGAAACAAATGCTTTTTACACCCGGACAATGATGAATGTGGAAAGGCAGGGTCCCTCCTGGCAAGGGACTTCTAGAGAAACTCGGCGATGTTTTCAATGTGGAAAAATTGGACATCTAAGAGCTCAGTGTAGGTATGGAGATACAGTGAGAAGACAGGGTGAAAGAAGACCTAAAACCCCATGTCCAAAATGCAACAGAGGACTCCATTGGGCATCAGAGTGTAGAATAATTCAGGGAAATGGGATGAGGGGCCCAGGTCCAGGGCCCCTGGCAAAAAAGATTTGGGGCATGATGGCAGCTGATGTTACACCCAAAGAACCTTTAGAAGGCCAGGACTCTGATTTAATCAATCAGCAGAGAAGCAATCACATGGCAGAAAGGGATTACCTGATAAGTCAGTCAAAAGGCAATCAGATTGCAAAAATGGATTACACTTGGGGAGAATACAGGGCTTTTAAACCAACAGGGCTGTGCCCAGTGCAAACAACTCCAATGTAATTGTCAGATGATGAGAAGAGATTTAGAAAGTGGTAAATAGAAGGAAATTAGATAGGTTAACTGCCTGGGAGAGAGGGTTTGCTTGTATTTCTTCAGCAGGAGAAGGAATCAGATGGGTGCCAACGAGTCATATTCGCCTTGTCCATCAGAGAGAGACAGAAAAAGAGAAAGACCTCAAAATAAAGGAGAAGATCTAAGAAACATCTTACACCAAAAGAGCATGGCTAATAAAAAGACTGTTAAAGAACTTTAAAACCAGCAGGAATCATTGGACTTCCTCACACAAGATGAGACTAATGGACAATGGACTTATGGAAATTTATAAATTTTCAATTTATGATTATTTGATTATGTTATTTGTCATATACTTCTAGCATGTATTATGTTACTATGTTACTATATGCTTATGTAATTTATGTAATTATCTGTAATACTTCCCATATTGATGGATTTATGTTTCAAGGTCATGACTGTCCTATGTTCTAAATCAAAAGAAAGGGGGAGATGTTAGGATTACTAAGTGAGAACTCAGGTTTTCTGGACAATTACAAGGTGAGAACTCAGGTTGACTTGATAGAGGGGGCAAGCTCATTGGCTGGGGTGGTTCTTCCCAGAAGCCCTTGCATTATCCCACGCCCATTCTCTGGGAGGATTAAAAGACACAGCACTGGGTGCAGAGAGCAGATCGGCCTGAAGAAGGATAAGAGTTGGAGGAGATTCAGAGACAGGATTCAAGAGGAAGACTCTGAATTGCATCAGGCTTGACGGGGCTCTCTGCAGGAAGGGAAGTCACTTCTTTGGACAAGAGTTAACAGCAACTGCCTGGAGACAACGGTTCGTTACAGGAAGAAGAATCTGTCTGAAAGATTTGAGTAGAAGACACAGCAGATCTCTTCCCAGAGAGCGATCCAGCAGCTTCTGGAGACGACAGCTCGCTACATTGTAGACACAGCAGATCTCTTCCCAGAGAGCGATTCGGCAGCTTCTGGAGACGACAGCTCGCTACAAAAGAGAGCATTCATATATTATAAAGAATGTAAAAACTCAATCAAAATTTGAAGAAGTCCTGGTCTATTATATGTGGTTCATTATATTCAAGTGTTCTTTTTAATTTAGGGAGTCATTTCTAAGTTGTGTATCTGGAAGACAACGTACAAATTAAATGTATTCAGGACAATGAGAAGAGTCAAACATAATTATAAATATGAATTGAAAAAGCAACAGTTACTAAGGTCATAGGAGAAAACAAAAACAGCTTATATGAAAGATTAGTTTTGCTGTCATGATATTTTGTTTATTTTGATTGTTTCCAGAGGACACTAAAAAGAACAGTGGATAAAAGCAGCAGGGAGAATATTGTACATTTTTTCTATTATTATTGATATTTTAAACTGTAATCAGTGAAATTGGGAGGTAGTGAATTTTCTGACATTAAGTATATTCAGACAAAAGAAGATTGATAACTTTTATAATGTATTTTTAATCAGAAGGGGCTGGGTTCAAATACTGATAAGAGAGTGTTTTCCTGTGTGACATTTAGTCATTTAGCCTCAATTTCTACCATTATAAAATATAAATAACAATAACATCCACTTTGCAGGTTTGTTTATAAAATAAGATAACACATAAACTGCTTTGCAATTGGAAAAAGTATTATATGTCAGCAATTATTATTGTTCTTTATTTCTATTGTTGTTATTGTCATCATATCATTGGACTAACTAAACTCAGTAAATCCTTTAAGTGCTATGATTATTTGGAAGACTTCAGACACATAAAAAATGAAATGAGCCTAAAAATGGATTCATTAGTTTTATATCCACATTTCACAGAAAGTAAGACCTGGGCATATATGTTTAGTGATGTTTTTAATAATTATTTTAAAATTTTTATCTAATACTGTTCCTCAAAGATGGTCTTATAAAATCATAATTTTAAAGATAAAAGAGACCTGTGATTTGCCTAAAGTCAAAAGTAGCAAATAAGAGGGACAAGTTGTAAGCCTATATTTTCTGAGCCTAAATCAGAATTCTTTTCACAGCACTAGCCAATTGGTTTCAATAAGGAACAATATTCCATATAAAAGATACAAAGGAAAAAAGGCTTTTCAAAACTTGTCATTTGGGGCAATGCCTTTATATTAGCTCTCCCAGATGTCCCTCAGATCAACACAAAATCAAGCCTAATGAACATAGATTGACAGGACTCACATATATTTAGAGTGTAACAAATTTCTACCAGAAGATATTTCTATTTCAATTGGGCACAGAAAGAAGAGCTGAGTGCAAACACAGTACAGAGCTAGAGAAGTGTGATATCTCCCAAGCAGAGATAAATAACCAGAGGGATCTGCAGCAGTGCTGGCTACTCTGTCCTAGTAGATCAGCAGTTCAGCGGCAAGACATCTAACATAAATACAAAAGACATATGGTGAGCCCCTGAAACCTAGAATAATTCCACATCTGACTACACTCACTCAGAGTTGGAAGTTAGTCAGCACCAACCCAGCCCAAACATTGTCCCATGTAGAAGAAGCTTGGACAATATTCCCTTTGCTCTGAAAGCAAACCTTAACCTTTTAAAAATGAGCACACAAAAAAAATACTCTGACCATAAATATTTTTTATAAGGAAAGAGAAGAACCCTGAGGAAACTAAAAGCAGACCATCTCCAAATGAAACTCCAAAGGGTGAAAGGGATTACTCTCCATTTAACAAGGTTCTCTTGGAAGAATTCAAAAAGGATCTTAAAAGAGAGTTAGAAGAAAAAAGAGAGTTATGGAGAAAAGAAATGAGAAAGTTGCAAGAGGGTTTAGAAAAGGAAACACATTTTCTGAAGAAAACTCCTCACAAAATAGGTTCTTTAAAATGGAAAAACAAAATAACTCCTTACAAAACAGAATCAACCAAATGGGAAAAGAACATAACTTCTTGAAAACAGAATTTGTGAAATGGAAAAAAAATCCACTCAACAAAATAAATCATGTAAAAATTGAATTGCCAAATACAAAAGGAGCTTAAAAAAAGTAACTGAAGAAAATAATTTACTAAGAATTAGGGAAATAATGGAAATGAATGACTCAATGAGACATCAAGAATAAGTCCAAAAAAGAAAAAAAGAAAAATAGAATAAAATAGAAGAAAAATATTTCATTGTAAAAACAACTGATTTGAAAACTAGATGCAGGAGGGACAATTTAAGGATTATTGTACTACCTAAAAACCGTAATGAAAAAAGGAGCTTAGACATTATCTTTCAGGAAATCATCAAGAAACTGCCCTGATGTTGTAGATCCCAGAAGGCAAAATAACCATTGAAATAATTTATGATCACCTCCCAAACGAGACCCCAAAATGCATTCTCCAAAGAATATCGTAGTTAAATTTCAGAATTTTTGGACTAAGGAAAAAAAAATATTTCAAACCACTAGAAAAGAAAAGAAACATCAAATATTGAGGATCCACAATGAGGATCACCCAAAACCTAGCAGCTTCCACTTTAAAGGATCGAAGGCCCTGGGATCTGATATTCTTCAAGGCAGAAGAACTTGGATTACAGCCAATAATCAGCTATTAAGCAGAATTGAGCACTATTTTTCAGGGAAGAAGATGGAAATCCAATGATATAGGTGAATTTCATTTCTCTAATGAAATGGCAGAGCTAATCAAAATATTTGATCTCCAAATACAAAGCTGAAGGGAAGAATAAAAAGCTAAAAATAAAAGAATTCTTGAGAAGTCTATTTCAGTTCTGAGTACATTTAGAGAGTACAGGTATAATTTGATTGAATTGTGATAATATAAAAAAAAGAAACTAGAGATAGAAAGGGGATTGTAGGGGAAAAAGAGGAATATGGAGGTAAAATAAGGAAAGTTACATCTCATGAAGAGGCAAAGCAAGACCTATTATAATTGAGTGATAAAAGGGAGGGAGATAAACATTGTGTGAATCTGACTCTCATCAGATTTAGCTCAAAGAGAGAATATCTTTGGCTTCATATTTGGCTTCATAGAGAAATTTGTCTGCTCTTATGGAAAGTGGGAGGGGAAAGAGGAAAAGAAGGGAGGAGGCTAATAGAAAGGAAAAGAAAAGTAGTAGGGGAAAGGTATTACAAAGTGGGAGAGGCTGTAAAGGAGTAAGGCTGTTTGAGGAAGGTGGTGGTTGGAAGCAAAATATTGGGAAAGAAGGAAAGGGGAAAGGAAAGAGGAAAGTATAATGGGGTAAATAACATAGCAAGAAATATAGAATTTATCCTTTTAACTGTGAATGTGAATGGAATAAATTCTCCCCCAAAACAGAAACACATACCAGAGTGTATTAAAAAGCCAGGATCCTACAATGTGTTGTTTACAGGAAATACATTCAAACCAGAATGATACATACATGGTAACAGTAAAAGAATGGAGCAAAATCTATTATGCTTCAGATGAAATAAAAAAATAATAATAAAAAAAGAGCAAGGGTAGCCATCCTGATGTCAGATCAAGCAAAAACAAAAATAGAGCTAATTAAAAGAGATAAGTAAGGAAATTATATTTTCCTAAAGTGTAACATAGATAATGATGCAATATCAATACTAAATATATATGCACCAAGTGGTATAGCAACCAAATTCCTAGAGAAGTTAAGAAAACTGCAAGAATAAATAGAGATAAAAACTGTACTAGTAGGGGATTTCAACCTTGCTCTCCCAGAACTAGATAAATTGAACCACAAAATAAACAAGAAAGAATGAAGGATGTAAATAGAATTTTAGAAAAAATGGGTATGATAGATCTCTGTAAAAATTTGAAAAGAGGCAGAAAGGAGTACACATTTTTTCAGAAGTTCAAGGAACCTATACAAAAATTGGCCATATATTGGGGCATAAAACATTCAAAATCAAAGGCAGAAAGGCAGAAATAGTAAATGCATCTTTTTTTTCAGATCATCATGTAATAAGAATAACATGTAATAAAGAGCCAGGGAATAATAGACAAAAAGTAAATGAAAACTAAATAATCTGATCCTAATGAATGAGTAGGTGAAACAACAAATCATCAACATAATCTATAATTTCATTCAAAATAATGGCAATAATGAAACAATATACCAAAATTTATAGAATACAGCCAAAGTAGTTCTTAGCAGAATTTGTATATCTCTAGATGCTATTTGAATAAAATAGAGAAAGAGAAATTCAATGAATTGGACATGCCACTAAAAAAGCTAGCAAAAGAACAAATTAAAAACCCCCAAGCAAATACCAAATTTGAAATTATGAAAATAAATGGGGAGATTAATAAAATTGAAAATGAAAAAAAAAACTATTACAGAAACTGTAATATTCTCTCTAAAATGTAATATTCTCTATTGAATTTTCTTGGGGTTTCTGGAAGCAGTCTTCCTTTCAGTTCAGTAATCATCACAAGTATAGCCAGGGATTAAAGTCCAAATCCTACAGTGTTTCTTTCCAAGTCTTATCTCCTTTCCTGAGGCCTGGTTAGCTTTCTTATAATCCAATTGAGCAGCTTTCTGGAGAGACTTTCAGTCTGGCCTTGGTTCTTAGAGCTTGAGCTCCCACCTGCCTTATCTGGCTTCTGAATCTCCCTGTTGGTTTGTGCTTCAGCTTGCAGTCACAACAAAGGTGGAAGATTGAATGAATCTGTCTGAGCCTCAGAGTGCATTAGAAGTAGTGCACTTTTCCTCTTTGGCCCTGAGAACTTCTTGCTTATATGCTGTACACTGAGTACAAACCAATCATTATATCACTAGGAAACCATTATTTGTTGTAGGATTAAATCAATGCTAAACTAGATTTAACCATTGTCTCCTCAATTCCATTGAGTACCTTGTTTCAAGTTCTGGCCCTATAACATCTCCTTGTAGGATTAAATCAATCATACTTAACTATGCTAAATTAGATAACTATTATCTTTATCAATTCCACTGACTTAGTACCTTGTAAGAATCTTTGTTTCAAGTTCAGAGTTCTGGCCCATAACAAGAAACAACTAATAAGCAAAACTAAGATCTGAATTTATGAAGAAAACAAACAAACAAACAAATAAAAACAAGTAGAAAAATCTCCACTAAATTTGATCAGAAAAAGGAAGAAAATCAAATTGTTAATATCAAAAATTAAAAGGATGAACTTTTCACCAAATGAAGAGGAAATTAGAGAAATAATTATGAACTACTTTATCCAAATTTATTCCAATAAATATGATAATCTTAGTTAAATGTATGAATATTTACAAAAATATAGGTTGCCCAGATTAACAGAGGAGGAAATAAATTACTTAAATAGTCCCATTTTAGAAAATGTAATTAAACAAGCTATTAAACAACTTCCAAGGAAAAAAATCTCCAAGGCCAGATGGATTTACATGTAAATATTACCAAACTTTTTTTTATTAATTTTATAATTATAATTTTTTGACAGTACATGAGTAAATTTTTTTTTACATTACCCCTTGTATTTATTTTTCAAATTTCCCCTTCCCTCCCTCTACTCTCTCCCCTAGACAACAGGCAATCCCATACATATTAAATGTCTTACAGTATAATCTAGATACAATATATGTGTGTAAATCCAATTTTCTTGCTGCACGTTAAGAATTGTAGTCTAAAGGTATAAGTAACCTGGATAGAAAGAGAGTACATGCAATTACAAGTGTTCCTTCTCTGGGTGTAATTGTTTCTGTTCATCATTGATAAACTGGAAGTGAATTGGATCTTCTTTATGTTGAAGATATCCACTTCACTCAGAATACATCTTCATACAGTACTGTTGTTGAAGTGTATAGTGATCTTCTGGTTCTGCTCATTTCACTCAGCATCAGTTCATGCAAGTCTCTCCAAATCTCTCTGTATTCATCCTATTGTTCATTTCTTACAGAGCAATAATATTCCATAACATTTACATACCATAATTTATCCAATCATTCTCCAATTGATGGACATCCATTCATTTTCTGGTTTCTAGCCACTACAAAAAGAGCTGCCACAAACATTTTGCCATATACATGTCCCTTTCCCTTCTTTAGTATATTTTTGGGATATAGGCCCAGTAGTAGCACTGCTGGATCAAAGGGTATGCACAATTTGATACCTTTTTGGGCATAGTTCCAAATTGCTCTCCAGAATGGCTGGATTCTTTCGCAACTCCACGAACAATGCATCAGTGTCCCACTTTTCCCACATTCCCTCCAACATTCATCATTACCTTTTCCTGTCATCTTAGCCAATCTGACAGGTGTCTCAGTATCTCAGAGTTGTCTTAATTTGCATTTCTCTGATCAGTAGTGATTTGGAACACTCTTTCATATGAGTGGATATAGTTTCAATTTCATCATCTGGAAATTGTCTGTTCATATCCTTTGACCATTTATCAATTGGAGAATGGTTTGATTTCTTATAAATTAGAGTCAGTTCTCTATATATTTTGGAAATGAGGCCTTTATCAGAACCTTTAACTGTAAAAATATTTTCCCAATTTGTTACTTACCTTCTAATCTTGTTTGCCTTAGTTTTGTCTGTACAAAAGCTTTTTAATTTGATGTAATCAAAATCTTCTATTTTGTGATCAATAATGATCTCTAGTTCTCCTTTGGTCATAAATTCCTTCCTCCTCCACAGGTCTGAGAGGTAGACTATTCTCTGTTCCTCTAATCTATTCATGATCTCATTCTTTATGCCTAAATCATTGACCCATTTTGATCTTATCTTGGTATATGGTGTTAAGTGTGGATCCATATCTAATTTCTGCCATACTAATTTCCAGTTTTCCCAACAGTTTTTTCAAATAATGAATTCTTATCCCAAATGTTGGTACCATTGGGTTTGTCAAACACTAGATTGCTATAGTTGTATCCTATTTTTTCCTGTGTACCTAATCTGTTCCACTGATTGGCTAGTCTATTTCTTAGCCAGTACAAAATGGTTTTGGTGACTGCTGCTTTATAATATAGCTTTAGATAAGGTATAGCTAGAGCACCTTTATCTGACTTTTTTTTTCATTAATTCCCTTGAAATTCTTGACCTCTTATTCTTCCATATGAATTTTGTTGTTATTTTTTCTAGGTCATTAAAATACTTTCTTGGTAGTCTGATTGATATAGCACTAAATAAATAGATTAGTTTGGGGAGTATTATCATCTTTATTATATTCGCTTGGCCTATCCATGAGCACTGAATGTCTTTCCAATTATTTAAATCTGACTTTATTTTTGTGGCAAGTGTTTTGTAATTTCGCTCATATAATTCCTGACTTTTCTTTGGTAGATGGATTCCCAAATATTTTATACTCTCGACATTTTTTTTGAATAGAATTTCTCTTTGTATCTCTTGTTGCATTTTGTTGGTGATGTATAAAAATGCTGAAGATTTATTTGTATTTATTTTGTATCCAGATTACCAAACATTTTAAAAGAATAATTCCAATATTATTCAAACTCTTTGGAAAAAGAGGGAAAGAAGGAATCCTAACAACTTCTTTTTATGACATAGACATAATGCTGATACCTAAACCTAAAACAAAGAAAATTTAGATCAATTTTCCTAATAAATTTTGATGCAAAAATCTTGAATAAAATATCAGCAAGGCATTACAGCAAGTTATCTCCAGGATAATGCACCATGACCAAGTAAGATTATACCAGGAATACAGGGCTGGTACAATATTAGGAAAACCATGAGCATAATTGACTATATCAATCACCAAACTAACAAAAATCATATCAATATCTCAATAGATAAAGAAAAAAAATTTGATAAAATCCAACACTACTCCTTATTAAAACATCCAAGAGTTTATGAATAAATGAAGTTTTCCTTAAAATGATCAATAGCATCTTTTGAAAGCTTTCAGCAAGCATCAAAAGTAATGGGTATACACTAGAACCATTTCCAATAAGGTCAGTGGTGAAATACATTTGCCCACTATTACCATTACTATTCAATATTGTGTTAGAAGTGTTAGCTTTAGCAGTTGATAACTGATAATTAAGAATTAAAGAAATTTCCCTCCTCATCCAGTTTATTGATACTTTAGAAATGGATGTCCTTTTGCAGTCCCCTCATTCTACATGAGTTTGCTCTATCCCTCAGCACTATTTTCTTTTATCTGTTCACTTCCTGTTGTAGACCATTAAGAAGGCCTCCTACATATCATACATGAAAATTCATGATTTAATAATAATAGTAATAGTAGTAATAATAATAATTGTTAATATCACTATGTATAAAACACCATGAAAAGTCTTTTATAAATAATTATTTCTTTTGATCCTGACAATCCTGAGTGGTAAGTTCTATTATTGTTCCCATTTTATAGGTGAGAAAACTGAGGCACAAAGAGATAAAGTAATTTGTTCAGCATAACAAAGCAACTAAGTATCTGAGAATGAACTTAAAATTCTAATTTTCCAAACTTTTTACATAGAGGTTTAGTAAAAGGAAATATTGGAGGTCAAATATAATGGAGAAGATAAAGGAGAAAATGAATGCCACTTCCATATTAGCTCTTCTTAAAATTAAACATATTTTTCAAATAATCAAAATTTATTTTCTCTTTTTTCCCAAGTTTGCTCTCTCGGAAAAAAAAAAACAAAAAACACTTTTGACAAATATGGTAGTTAAATGAACAAAACTTTCACATTAATATTTAGATCTAGAACTATCTATATCTATTTATGTATTTTTCCATCTATGTATTTATACAAAAATGTAACATACACTCAAATATATGCATTATTTATATGTATGTGTGCATACACAAACACATATTAATATATACACTCATGTGTAGGCATGCATTTTGTATATTTTTGTACCTTCTCACTTCTCTGGCAGGAAGTATGAATCCTGTTTTAATACTGCTTGTCTGGATTCATTGTGGGTCAATTTATTTTCTCTCACAATTATTTTTCCATTCTCTTGCTGTTACAGAATTTGTAACCAAAGAAGAGATATTCAAAATTATGAAATGCAAGATGGACAGTTTTGATTGTGCTAAAAAGATTTTTAATAAAGTCAATACAATCAAAATTAGAAGAAAAGCACAAAGCTTGGAATTCAATTTTTACAGCCAATGTTTTTGAGAAAGGCCTTATTTATAAAATTATCTAGTGAACTGAATCAAATTTATAAGAATGCAAGTTATTCCCCTGATTGATAAGTTTTCAAAGCATATAAACAGACAATTTTTAGATGTATTCGCCCTTTTCAGGTTTGATACCGGTAATATTTTTTTCCTTCCTTCCTTCCTTCCTTCCTTCCTTCCTTCCTTCCTTCCTTCCTTCCTTCCTTCCTTCCTTCCTTCCTTCCTTCCTTCCTTCCTCCCTCCCTCCCTCCCTCCCTCCTTTTCTTCCTTTTTCTTTCTTCCTGAAAAATATATTTTACAACATTCATATCTGCACAACTTTGTTTTCCAAATTTTTCTCCCTCCCTTCCCTCCACTCCCTTCCTTAGACAACAAGTAATTCAACATATGTTAAACATGTGGAATTCTTCTTTACATATTACCAGTATTATCATGCTACACAAGAAAAAACATATCATAAAGAAAGAAAAATAAGAATGAAAACAAAAAGCAAGGAAACAACAAGAAAAGGCAAAAATATTATTTTGCAATCCACATTCATTCCCCATAGTTCTCTTTCTGGGTTCATATGGCTCTCTCTATCACAAGTCTAATTTAATTGGCCTGAATTACATCATTGTTGAAGAGTCAAGGCCATCAGAATTGATCATCACATAATCTTGCTGATACTATTCACAATGTTCTCTTAATTCTGTCACTTCATTTAGTATTAGTTCACCTGACCAGGTCTTTCTGAAACTATCCTGCTCATTGTTTATTATAGAACAATAATATTCCATAATATTTATATACCATAACTTATTCAGCCATTCTCCTATTAATGGGCATCTAATCATTTTCCAATTCTTTACCACTATAAAAAGGATTGCTATAAACATTTTTGCTCATGTAGTTCTTTTTCCTTTTTATGATCTCTTTGTGATACAGACCCTATAGAGACACTGCTGGATCAAAGCATATGCACAGTTTGCTAGTTACAAATTGCTTTCCAAAAAGGTAGATTAAGTTCACAAGTCTACCAACAATGTGATACTGGAAATTTGGTTTTCTTATTTCTTTTTTTCTAATTAAATTTACTAAATAACTTATTTATTTTACTTTTTCCTTCATGAAACCTTTTCTTAGTATCTTTATTTTAATAAATTTCTAATTTTCAACTTTATAAATTTTTCCTTTTGTTTTCAGAATTTCTTATTTTTATTGAGGATTTTTAATTTGTTCTTTTCCTAACTTTTTTAGTTGCATACTCAAATAAATTCATTGATTTTCATTCTTTATTTTATTCATGTAAGCATTCAGATTTATAAAAATCCAATTAATAATTTAATCCCATAAGTTTTGGTATATTGTTTCATTATTGTTGTGAAAATTATTGAATAAATCATTTATTGTTTCTATCATTTGTTGTTTGACCCACTCATTTATTAAGATTAAATTAGTTTCCAAATAGTTTTTAGTCAGCTGTTTATTTCATGTAATTTTAAGTGCAGTGTAATCTGAAAATTAATATTTCTGCCTTTCTGCATTTGATTGTGGGAATTTTATGTCTTAATACATGGTCAGTTTTTGTGTAAGTTCCATGTACCTATGAAAAATATTATAAACTTTTTATCCCCATTCAATTTTCTCCAGATGTCTAACATATCTAAAATTCCATTCATTTCCTTGACTTGTCTTGTTTAATTTGTAGTTGGATATGTCTATTCATCATTATCTTTTCCTGTCATCTTAGTCAATCTGAGAGGCATGTAGTAGAACCTCACAGTTGTCTTAATTTACAATTTTCTGATCAATAATGATTGAGAGAATTTTTCACGAGTACAAATAGTTGTAATTTATTCATCTGAAAGTTGTCTTTTCAAATCATTTGACCATTTGTCAGTTAGAGAATTTGCCTGATTCTTAATAGCTTAAAGATTCATTAGCTTCCACTTTCTCAATTCTAATTTTTAGGGATTTATTTCCTTCAGTCCACTTTTGCACTTTCTTTTCCATTTGGCCAATTCTCCAATTTAAGGATTTGATTTCTTTGGTGAATTTCTCTCTCCCCTCCATTCAGCCAATTTTATTTTGTAATGAATTGTTTTCTTCAATCAATTAACATTCCTTCCTTTTCAAGCTGTTTGTTCTCTCCTGCATATCTCTCATATGCACTGAATGGCATCAAATCCAAATAGTTTTTAAAAATACTAAAATGGTTAAAAGAGAAATATAAATTTGAATTATAACACTGGGGAACATATTTGTTTCTCTTTTCAACCATTGATAAGCCACACAGTACACACACACACACACACACACACACACACACACACACACACACACACACACATACACACACACACACACAGAGAAAGAGAGAGAGAGAGAAATAAACAAGAAAGAAGTTAAAGACCTGAAATAATATATTAGGACATAGAACTTCAAGAAGCACACTCAGAAAAAGTAGATATGTTATTTATCATCTATGTATTATTTATTTATCTATCTTTTATAGTTATAAAGTAATAAAATTATATTACTAGAGGCCTAATAAAAAAGTATTACAAATCTATTGGAAAATAACAACTCAGTTCTAAAAAATTAGTGGGCTAAAAAATAAATCATAGAAATGCCAGGAAATTTACTTTATCTCAATGGCAAAAATAAGAAAACATATCAAAATTTTTGATGCATAAAAAAGCAATCTTTAGGAAAGTACATTTCTAAAAATTTTCATTAATAACAGAAGAAGAGGGTTGGAGCCAAGATGATAAACTAGAGAAAGCACTACTTCTGAGCTCTTCTAACATCTTCCTTAAACAACTTTAAAACAACAACTCAAATTGAACTCTGAAATAACATAGTCAACAAAATATCAGCATGAGACAATTTTTTCAAAGTAAAACAGCTTAGAAGGTATGAAGGAGAAGTTTGTGACATGAGAGTAAGGTCTGGTCTGGAACCAAAAGCATAAGGAACATGAGCTATGAATATTGAAGTTGGCTGTAACAACAGCTGCAGTTTCAGGATTTCTTTGACCAGAAAGATTATTGAACAACTGGTTAGAAAGAGATTACAAGGACTCATGCTAGGATTCAGCTCAGAAATAAGTGCTATTTGGCATTTTTGAGTCTTAGCTCTAGAACCACAAAGAGTGTCAGTCCTTGTGGGGACAAGGGAGCAAAGTCCTTTCCTGCTTACACACACACACACACACACACACACACACACACACACACACACACACACACACATATATATATATATATATATATATATATATATATAGACCAAGAGTCCTTGGTCTTAGTGGAGGAGTGAAGGAACCAGGACAACCACCAGGAGGCTGATCCAAGATGGAATGTATCATTTCCAGTCTTTCTCAACCCTTATATACCTTATTACAATTATATCATTACAGCATACTGATAATTTATGAACTAGAGAACCATTACATCACCATACTAAGTACTAAGTATATATGTAAACTAGAGAACCATAATCTCATTAATTCCATTGACCTTGTTCCAAGTATTCTTCTCTAGAGTTCTGGCCCTCTACAGCAAAGGAAGAAACTGCCAAATTATTTTTGACACACAGTGGTAGTGATATATAAACCAGAGAAATACAAAATTAAATTCAAAATTAAAAAAAAGAAAAACTAGAGCAATATCCAAATTCAACATTGATGAAAATGTGTTATATGAAATATTAGCAAAGAGCCTAAAATTATACATCACAAAAATTTTACTTTATGGCCAGGTTGTATTTATGCCTTTAATGGAGTTAGTTTTAATAAGAAAATTATAAATATATATATATATATATATATATATATATATATATATATATATATATATATCAGTAGTTTGTGTCCCTATAAAGAGATGAAATGGTTAGAGAATTTCTTCTCTTTTTCAAAAGCAATGGGACACAATAAAGCATGCAGAATTATAAACTATGTCTCGTGGTTGGAGAGTAGAAGAATGAGGAAGAGAATCAAGGGAAGATTCATTAAATCTTTAAAATTATTAAATAAATGTGTAGTTCTCTTTGAGGGCATATATTGACTCACTAATGAAGACACATCTCCCCATGCTCCACAGAATGATAAGAGGATTTGAAAATTTGCTCAAGACAAACAAAATGTAGTGATAAATACAAGAATGATCTGAATTTTGATTTTTGATGATTTCCTGTTGAGCACTATGTTGGTCAGTCAGTCAGCAAACATTTATTACTTATAACTGGCAATAAATTTCCTAACACCAGGAAAAAGAATTAAATTTAAAAAATCAGTTCTTGTCATTAAAATGAATACATAATGGTGAGGCAGCATTTAAGTAACTAGCTTACAAACAAGTGATATATAGAGCAGATAGAAAGTAATCTGGGAAAGGAAAGCATTATTAGCAGTTGAGTGATCATGGAAAGGCTTAATACAGAAGATGGACTTTGAAGCAAGAAAAACTAAGAGCTACAAGGAAAAAGGCAGCAGTGTAAGTATGGGAGGGACAGTTTTTGCAAAGCAATAAAATTGGAGTGCCATCTAAAGAACTGTTAGTAAGTTAGTGTAGTTATATTGTAGCATACTTAGAAGGAAATAAAGTCTAAGAATAATAGAAAAATAGGAAAGTTATTTATACTGAATTTAAATGCAAAAGAGAGGAGTTTATGGGGAGGTAGATATGTTTGGCCATATTTGAATGTGTGATAGATACTTTGCACATGCCTAGAGACTGTTCTTTTTATAAGAATCAATTTTCATTGATATATCAAATTCTGGTTTATGGAAACTTAGTGTAGGAAAGGAATACCTTAGATTTACAAGTGATATATCTATCATTACTATAGAACGAAGGTCTGTGCTTTAGAAAATTAAATAAAATATGGAGATTAAACAGCTGGTTTTGATCCATTGTGAGGAAAAAAGATTCCTATTTCTTGACCTTTGTTTAAAATACTGGCTATCAGGCTTGTGGTCAGAGATAAATGGAATTTAATGGAAAGAAAATATTTGCCAAGAGATTTGTGATTTTTATCATGAATGTTATAATGAGAATGGAAAGTGAAGAAAACTGTTCACAGAAAATAACTAAGACCAATTGTTTTGAGATATCTCCGTTGTTCTAGTGGTTCAGGATTGGAACAAAATAAGGCATCCTTATAAAATCAAACATTTAAAAAGTTAATGTTTTCTTAATAATGGCATGGAAAGTATATTCAGAAAGGATAAAACATTTATTCATTTGGGTGCAGCACCCCATTTCCAAAGGAGCATCGGAACATAGATGATCAGAATTGTATCAATCCTGAGTGTTCAATTCTTCATATGAGGTTTTTTATACTTAGGAAGAGGAAGACATAAAAGTTTGAGCCTTAATTATCTGGATCAAGTTCCTTTCAATCAAGGGTTATGTGGCAAGGATCTTATTTTAAAAGTAATGTTCTATTTTTTTCTAATTTTATATAAAGACAATTTTTATCATTTATTTAAAAATATGAATACCAGATTTTCTCCTATCATACCTTATTTCTTCCCTAAGTTGGTAAGCAAATTAACATAGGTTATACACGGTTATATAATATTTCATCATGAGTTATTTTTTTAAATTTTGTGACAGTAATGTTGCAACCTTCTTAAAGTGATCCTATCATAGAGATGTTATAGGAAATAGGAGTAAATTTAACAGTGAAGATGTCCAGTAATTTACAGAATACAATACAAACAAAAAAGGATAGTAATAACATTCATGACCTCATAGTTATTCACAAATGCAGAAAGCATGGGTAATAAAACAAATTAGAGTTTGTACACTCAGAGGTCAAATGCGGAGCACAGGACAACAAATGCAAGTTTGGGAATTTTTGGAGTATATCTATAATAGAACAATGAAATTATATAGCTTATTAAAGAGGACATATTTGAAAAGGGGATTAGTGGAGTAGAATGCACCAAAATATATGCTACTATATGGAGAACCAAAAACCAGAATAAGAAGAGACTGTGTTTGACAACATTTTAGTGAAGAACAATGAGGAAAAAAAATAAAGGATCAGTTTAATGGGAGCATAACTCTCCATCAATTTATCTGCAAGTAGTGATTGAAAAGTGATTATGTGCCAGATATTGGAAACACAAAGAAAAAACAGAGTTAGTCCTTTCCCTTTAGAAAGTGTTATTCTATGAGAAGATAGATGCATTTATTATAACATATAAGATAAATATAATTTATATAAAGGCAAATTTAGTGAAAAGGAAAATAATAACTAAGGAAACCAAGAATAGTTTCCTGGATAAAGTATCCCTTGGGCTGTACCCTAAAGGAATCCAAGAACAGAATGAATCAAAAGTTGTCAGGAAAAGTGTTCAGTTATGGAGAATAGCCAATACAAAGGCATACAATTGACGATGGAAGGAGTGGAAAGGACAGCAAGAAGACCACATGGCTGGATCATAGACAGATGCAGAATCTAAAAAGATTGAAGGGAAGGAAAAGGCCAACTTGAGAAAAGCTTTAACTGTCTACAAATTGTATATTCCATTTTGTGAACGTATTAAAATTTATTGAATAACTGACATGGTTAGACTCATGCTTTAGGTGAATTACTTTGGCAGCCATGCAGATGATGGATTGGATTAGGAAAGGAAATGGCAGGTAGCAATTACATTAATAACACAATGATATGAGATGGAGGAGGTGAGATTCTACACCATTGTCTTGGTTTTATGAATGTATTTAAAGGGGAAAGATTGTAGGAAAAAATAACCAAATTTGGCAAATGACTTGATATATATAAGGTGAGTGAGAAAAAGAAATTGTGGATGGCATCATGGTTGATAGCCTATGGAAGTGAAGTATCATAGTGCCCTTGACAATACTAGTAAAGATCAGTAATTTATTGATGTTTTTTGAGTCATTTTTCAGTTGTGCCTGACTCTTTATGACTCCATATAAAGTTGTCTTGGCAAAGATCTTCTAGTGGTTTGCTGTTTTATTCTCCAGCTCATTTTCTATGAGGTAACTGAGGCAAAATTTCTCCCAGGGTCACACAGCTAGTAAGTGTCTGAGACCAAATTTCAACGAGGAAGATGTGTCATTGACTTAAGGTCCTCCAACCACTGTGCAACCTAGCTGCAAAGTGGAGTAATAGGTTTTTGAGGGGGAAAAGTGATGTGTTCTATTTTGTATATTATGAGTTGAGTTGGCTCTGGAATATACCTATGGAACAAAATGTATAACAAACAATTGGTCATGTAGGACTGGAGTTCAGAAGACAGTTGGAAACTGGACAAATATCTGCATAGAGATAACAATTAAATGGGAGTTTTGTTTTGTTTTGTTTTGTTTTCCACCAAGTGGGAAAATGCAGAACAAAAAGAGAAGATCAGGAAGGGAAAAGTACCCAAACTTGTATAGCAGGACAGAGATGAAGCTCAGTAAAAAGAAAGTAGAAAAGGATAAGTCATATAAGCAATATTAGAACGAAGAGAGAGCAGAATCATGACAATCCAAGGAGAGATGGAGGCACAAATGAGGAGATGGTCAACAGTATCAAATGCTGGAGAAAGCATAAGAATAAAAAGAAGCAAAAATAAATAAATGAAGTTGACAATTAAAATATCAGTACCAATTTTAGAGAGTATCTTCAGTCTAATGATTATGCAGGAAGAGATTTCAAGGGGTTTTAGAAGAATGTGATAGAAGAGGAAACAAAGATACCTAACATACACATATATTTTTCCCAATGGAAGATATTAGATTTTTTGAAGGTATTAGATGATTAGTTCTAAAAGCAGATGACAAAATTAGCATAGGGAAAGGATAGCGAATCACTGAATTTCAGATTTGGAAAAGACCTCAGATAGCATATAAACAAGCCTATAGAGTTATGGTTTTAAAGGCTCTTTTATGTCAAACATCTTGAATCTTTTACCTTTCCATTCATACAGAATCTTATTAATTATCTGATTTCATTGTATCATGTAGAATCCATTAGACATGTTGATAACATTTCCTTTTACACCATGTTAATAGACTTGTCAGTTAAAGGCAATAGATTTTATCAAGACATTAAAAAAATATATCTCAGGATATGCTTTGAACAAGAAAGAAATGGGACAAATTAGGTACAATTCAGTGTGGTTGAATGACTTCAGAAAGATTGTTTATTAGTGGACTGAAGCCAATTTGGGAAGATTGACCATAATGAAATACACAGTGCTCTTTTGTTCTTGTACTTAGTCTGCTCAAAATTTTCATTTTGATAAAAAGTAACTCTTCAAATTTATGGATGAGAGGAATCTGGGATCCAAATGTTGAGTGACAGAATTGGAATGAAGAAATATTTTGACCAGCTGGAATAATGGATTGAATCAAATAAGAATGAAATTTATTACTGATGAATTTATTTTTTATTTTTATTTTTTTAATTGTTGAATAATTTTTTTTATTTATATAGCCTTTTATTTACAAGATATATGTATGTATAATTTTTTTCAGCATTGACAATTGCCAAACCTTTTGTTCCAATTTTTCCCCTCCTTCCCTTCACCCCTCCACTAGATGGCAGGTAGACTAATATATGTTAAATATGTTAAAGTATATGTTAAATACAATATATGTATACATATCCATGCATTTATTTTGCTGCACAAGAAGAATCAGACTTTGAAATAATGTACCTGTGAAGGGAATCAAAAATGCAAGAGGAGAAAAACAGAGTTCTTTCCCTGGGTATAGCTGGTTCTATTTATTATTGAACACATGGAACTAATTTGCTTCATCTTATTGTTGAAGAGAGCCACGTCCATCAGAACTGATCATCATACAGTATTGTTGTTGAAGTATATAATGATCTCCTAGTCCTGCTCATTTCCTTCATCATCAGTTCATATAACTCTCCCCAGGACTTTCTGAAATCCTCCTGTTGGTCAGTTCTTACATAACAATAATATTCCATAACATTCATATACCACAATTTATTCAGCCATTCTCCAATTGATGGGTATACACTCAGTTTCCAGTTTTTGGCCACTACAATGAGGGTTGCTGCAAACATTTTTTTCACCTACAGGTCCCTTTCCCTTCTTTAAGATCTCTTTGGGATATAATCCCAGTAGTAATGCTGCTGGATCAAAAGGTATGCACAATTTGATAGTTTTTTTGAGCATAGTTCCAAGTTGCTCTACTAAATGGCTGGATGTATTCAAAATTCTACCAACAATATATCCCAGTTTTCCCAGATCCCCTCCAACATTCAGCCTTATTTTTCCCTGTCATCCTAGCCAATCTGACAGGTGTGTAGTGGTGGTCTTAATTTGCATTTCTCTGACTAATAATGATGGTGCATCTTTTCATATGGCTAGAAATAATTTCAATTTCTTCATCTGTTCATATCCTTTGACCATTTCTTAATTGGAGAATGACTTGATTACTTATAAATTAGATTCAATTCTCTATATATTTTGGAAATAAGACCTTTATCAGAAGCTTTGACTGTAAATATGCTTTCCCAGTTTATTGTTTCCCTTCCAAGCTTGTCTGCATTAGTTTTATTTGAACAAAATTTTTCAATTTGATATAATCAAAATTTTTTATTTTGTGATCAATAATGATCTCTAGTTCTTTTTTGGTCACAAATTCCTTTCTGCTCCACAGGTCTGAGAGATAAACTATCCTATGTTCTTCTAATTTATTTATGATATCGTTCTTTATGCCTAGATCATGAACCCATTTTGACCTTATCTTGTTATCATAGATAAATTTAAAGCCCTTTGTATTCAACAAATTGAAATGCAAAAATAGAATATGGGGAAGATATGCCTAGACAATAATTTATATGAAAATATTTTTTTTCCATTTTGACTGAGTTCCATGAGAACAGGATTTTATCTCTTTTCATTTCATTGCATTCTTACAGCTTAACACAGTTCCTGGTACATAGTAGGTGCCAAGTACATGTTTATTAATTTAATGACACAGTAGGGGGGTGAGTGAAATAAGCAACTAAGAATTATAACAAGATCTTAGATGGAATTGAGAGATATTCTGTTCAAAAGGAGAGAAGCCATATTTGGAATATGGAAAAGTAGGATGGTAAGTGGATTGAAGAAAAAGCAATGTGTGAGTTTTGGAAGTAAAGCTACCACTGCTTCTGAAAGGTCAGAAATACTGTTGAACAGGAGCAACAACAAAACATCCTGCACTCTGGGCTATACTTTTATCTGTACTTTTTGTAGGCTCAGACATATGAGAGTACTGAAGAGATGACTAATTTAAAAATAACAAATGCCAAACCCTCATATATGACTGTTTGTTATTGAATAAATTATTACTACCAGAATTGAACTTTACTTTGTAAACATGTTAGTAGCTCACTTAATTGATGCAGTAGATAAGGGTGTGAGCCCTGAATCATGAAGATTAATTTTCCTCAATTCAAATTTGGTCTCAAATTCTTATTAATTGTATGACCTTGGGAAAATAATGTAATCATTTTTTTGTCTCAGTTTCCTTATATGTAAAATGAGTTGTAAAAGGAAGGAAATGTAAGTCACTTAATTATTTATTTTATTTTATTTTACTTTTATTTATTTATTTATTTATTTGTTTGTTTGTTTATTTATTTATTTATTTGTTTGTTTATTTGTTTGTTTGTTTGTTTGTTTGTTTTTGCTGAGGCAATTGGGGTTAAGTGACTTGCCCAGAGTCACACAGCTAGGAAGTGTTAAGTGTCTGAGCCACATTTGAACTCAGGTCCTCCTGACTTCAGGGCTGGTGCTCTATCCACTGCTCCACCTAGCTGCCCCCGCTCCATTATTTTTATAAGGAAAACCTCAAATGAAGTCACAAAGATTCAGATTTGACTATAATGGTTGAAGAATAATAATATTAGTACAAGCCATAAAAGTAATAGATAGTATTACTTTTAATGTTTGTAAAACATTTTAGGAACATTCCAAATTTATTTTCACAACAGTTATATGAGGTTAAAGATTATTATCTTTATTTTATAGATAAAAAACTGAGGCTGAAGAAAATTTCATAAGTTGCCTGGATCACAAATATAAATGTCTGAGAGAAAATTTGACTTTTCTGAATACAAATCCAACATGACATCCAAATACCTCTATTGTGAGATTTATAGAATACTCATGATTTTCTAGACTGTGATTTCTGATCTAGTGTATTAAATCATAATATTAGCTAGCATTCACAAAGCTCATTAAGGTTTGTAAAACACAACATATGATCTCATTGAATCCATAGATATCTAAACATACATCATTCAATTATTGTTGGCCATAGAAAATCACCTTTGCATTTTAATTGAGCATCAAAAATAAATTCAAAATCCCAAGAAATTTTCATGTGGCAAAATGTACATTAAAAATTTGAGTAGTTAAGATTTTAATAGTATTTTAAAAGGTTTATCAAGCTCTTTTGTCACAACAAGCCTGTAAAGAACATATTTAAATATTATTATTCCATTTTACAGATGAGGAAATTCAGGCAACAAATGGAATGTAACTTGTCCCTTCTCAGTAGATAATAGTAGCATTATTTAAAATCAACTTACTAACTTAGTCTCTAATCTACCACTCTCTTTTTGAGAGTAATGGAAGTTGTTCTTTGCACACTGGCTAGTAGCACTAAGTGATTTCCTTGGATTTGGGGGGAGTAAAAAAAGGAGAGAAAAACAAGAAATCATCTCAGTTGGAAAAAGTTCATATAATGTAAAAACCTCTGACACAGGTGTTACAATTCTAAGAAAACCTTAAGTTTGTTTTCAAAATCTATTTGAAGTTAAAAAATACAGTTTCAAACTTCTATGTGTGTTGGAAAATGTTTCTAAAACTTCTGAGTAATAACTACAATTTTCCAATTTATTACAACATCCCAGGTCTTTAATTATCACTACTTAAGTTGTGCAAACTGTAATTAACCTGGAACACATTTTGAATGTTCTTGCTGTTGAGTTCTATATAATTTATTTTCATTCCAGAATATAGACACCTTTCAATCCTATATGAATCCCCATGGAATTTCTTCAATTTTCTTTCTTTTTTTTTGAATTTATTTTACTTTATTTTATTTTATTTTATTTTATTTTACTAAAGCTTCTTATTTACAAACATGTGCATGGATAATTTTTCAACATTGACCCTTGCAAAATCTTCTGTCCCAAATTTTCTCCTTCTTTCCGCAACTCCCTCCCATAGATGGCAGGTAGACCAATACATGTTTAATATATTAAAATATATGTCAAATCCAATATATGTATACATATTTATACAGCTATCTTTCTGCACAAGAAGAATTGGACCAAGAAAAAAAAAACTGAGAAAGGAAACAAAAAGCAAGCAAACAACAGAAAGATTGAAAATGCTCTGTTGAATTTTTTCAATTTTCAATTTAAATGCTATCTGTTTCCATCTTCTTCAATAAATCTTCCCATTTTTCCAACTGGCTTTGAGGTTCTTCCTTGTTCAAACCTCCACTTATGTCTAGGGATTATTTTCAAACCTTTCCCCTACTAAGTACCTCCCTTTTCCCTTCTGCTCTATAGCCCTCTATACCAAAGATTATGGTTATTTCTCTTTATATTTTATCAGGATCTAGCCTAACATCCTCACAATTTGATACTCAATAGGAACTTAAATTAATAATTTCAAAGCCAATTGATATTTTTTCTTTCAACTGATACTCTTAAATTATTTATTAACTGACTTCATATAGAACTAAATTATTATATTAATTCGCAAATATATGAAAGTTATTCAATGGAATTAATTTCTTATAGGGAAATCTTTCTACTAATTGCATCCCAATAAATCTAAGATTCAGTAAATAAACCTTAAGGAGATATATGGGAATTGTAGAGATTAAATGTTTAACCTAGAGAAATGAGTGTTCCTGATTCTTAGCACAATCTTACCTATGTTAGTTTAAAAACTAGCCTATATTCTTATTAAGTTTCAATTTTATGATATAAAATACTCTTTAGCATACACATACACACACACACATGTATATATATATATATATATATATATATATATATATATATATATATATATATATATATATATATATATATCCCTTTGCAGTGGATTTTATATTTCTCATGTGGTGGCTTTGATTTTATTGTGCTATAAATGTTGTCCCCTAAGGTTGAGCTATATACACAGTGCAAGATTCTAGTACCTATCCATTTCAGAAATATGAATTTTGTAGTTGGTTTCTTGGACTAACATCTCCTAGATGAAAAAGCAGCCCTATCTCTTTGAACCACATGGAGGAAAAAAAAAGATGCAGCTGGGTGATTCACAATAAGAGAAGAATCTTTGCTTGTTTTTTTGGTTTGCTGGCTTCCAGGCCAAATTTTAGATAACTAAAAGCAGGGAACAGTCACAAAACAAAAAGAGAAAATGTTATTAATGCAGTATTTTGTGATATATGGCATGAGCAAAACAAGTTTTAATATTTTAGAAAAATGTTTCAGTGGTTCAATTTTATTTGGTAGGAAAAGTCATTATTGTGTTTATTCATTCACTTTTAAATTTAAATTCATCTGAAAGGCCCAAGTACTAGCAAGCAAATTTTGTTTTCTTAGCACCATGAAACCAAACATTTTACTAAGGAAAAGCAGTACTGTGAAATGGAAATAGTCCAAAAGTAGAGCCAAATCCTGTCTCTTCTTTAGAGGCAGCCAGGAGGCACACTGGATGGAGAAATAGAGTTTCAGTGACAAAAGTCCAAGTTTATATGTGGTCTCAAATACTAGCAGGTGACACTGCCGAAGTCATTTACTCTGACTTCTAATATTCTGATTTGATGAAAATCAAATAATATGACACTAGTCAGGTGCTTAGCACAGTTCCTGGCACATAGTAGGTACTACTCTAAAAGCTCACTGCCCTTAATTTCATTAACATGTACTTAATTCAAAGCTTGATGAATGCTATTTCTCACCTCTTCCTCTCTCTTCTGAAAGGTTCTAAGATTACAACACAATATCTTCATTTACAGAAGGCAGAACATTGGACTCCACTCTGCATTTTCTACCTTGCATGATTTTTTCAATGACATAATAAAGATGCCCTGTACTGGGTATTATCTGGTGTCTCCTTTATTCTTGTTTTCTTTTGTGTATCCCACATTAGATTGTAAACTTCCTAAGAACAGGTGTTATTTTTCTTTGTGTGTCACTAGAATTTAGCACAGTGGCTGATATAAACACCTAATACATGAAGATGGCGGAGAAGAAACACACTACTCAGTGAACATCCTCACTCCCTCACAACCAATTAGATAAATTAAGTCTCAAAATTAGCTCAGGACTGATAGATACCACAAGGACTGGAAGCACGACTTACCAGCTGAAGAGAATCTGGAGTTTCAACAGGAAAGGTCAGTTCTCAGGGGAGGAATAAGAAAGACCAGCACAGACGGTGGGGTAGGGGCACACTGCGCCCATTGCGCTGGGAGGGGCTCTGGGATCAGAGAAGCCACTGAGGTAAAGGAATCTGGCACAGGCTGTTAGCTCTTCTCTGCTAATTATTTAGCAGTTCAGAAGAGAAAGCCAAAATATTTTAAAACTCAGATTAGATTTCCCCCCCCCGCCACCCTGGGGGTGACTCGGCAGATTCGGCACCAGGGGGTGTGGCCTCAGCTACCTCCTGAGAATAGTTAAGAGACTGACAAGTGGGTGGATACGGCCCAAGGCAACACACACGGCCTAGCTTAGCTGGAGGGAGTGGAACTCAGCTCCAGGAAGTCCCAGAGAAGCGGAACCTTTGAACTAGGGACCGCGGTTTCTGGCAGACACTTCCAGTTTGAGCGCAGGGGCTTCTCACGTCACCTGCTGCAGACATCCACTCCCCACCCGGACACATAGGCTGAGCTTCTTGCTGTCTTCACTATTCTACGCCCTCAAAGCACAGCAGTGCTAATCACCTCTGAGGCACTTCCAGGGAGGGGGTGGGGAACTCTCTCCCAGAGCTCTCTCTTAGCGCGGGCGCAGGGGCCGCTGCATCCATCCGGTCTGGGAGGAAGCTGGTAAAGAAGTAAATAATTTCCTACCCCAGGGACAGACCCCAAAACATTTTTTAAGTATGAGCAAAAAAGCTAGAAAAACTATAGATTCCTTCTATACAGAGAAAGAGCGGGTACCCAACCCCGAGGAAGTTAACAGCAAAGATTCAGAAGATAACAACCTAAAGGGGAACGATTCCTGCCCCCCATCACATAACTCTCTCCTAGAAGAAGCTCTTAAGAAATTGAGGGAGATCGAAGAAAAATGGGGCAAGGAAAGGGAAGTTATGATAGAGAATAACAACACCCTGAAATTGGAGTTGGAAAAAATAAAGAATTCACAGGAGATGCAGGGAAACAAAATTAGTGAATTAGAAAAGGTTAAAAAAACACAGGAAAGTAGGATTTCTGAATTGGAAAAGATAAAAAAGTCTCAAGAAAATAGAATTTCTGAATTGGAAAAAGAAAATAATTCTCAAAAAAAAAAAAATTAGGGAAATGGAAAAAAATTCAATAGAGCAAAATAATTCATTTAAAAACGAAATTGGGCATTTACAAAAAGAACTAAAAACTGTGAAAGAAGAAAATAACTCCTTAAAAGTCAGGATGGAACAAATAGAAATGAATGATTCACAGAGAACCCAAGAATCAGTCAAACAAAACAAAAAAAATGAGAAGCTGGAGAACAACGTCAAATACTTACTGGGAAAATCTATAGACCTGGAAAATAGATCTAGGAGAGATAATCTGCGGATTATTGGACTTCCAGAAAACTATGACCAAAAAAAGAGCCTAGATTCTATTTTACAGGAAATTATCAAAGAGAACTGTCCAGAGATAATAGAAACAGAAGGGAAAGTAGATGTGGAAAGAATTCATCAAACTCCTTCTGAAATAGACCCTAAAAAAAGAACACCACGGAATATTGTGGCTAAGCTGCAGAATTACCACACAAAGGAGAAAATCCTGCAAGCAGCTAGAAAAAAACAATTTAAATACCAAGGTGCCACAATAAGGGTCACCCAAGATCTGGCTGCCTCCACATTAAAAGATAGAAGGGCCTGGAACCTGATATTCCGTAAGGCAAAAGATCAAGGACTGCAACCAAGAATGAACTACCCAGCTAAGTTTAGCATCTTTTTCCACGGAAGAAGATGGTCATTCAATGAAACAGAGGAATTCTATATGTTTCTAAGAAAAAAACCAGACTTAAACAAAAAATTTGATCTACATCCACAAGACTGAAGAGAAACAGAAAAAGGTACACAGAACCCTTGAGAACTGTAACTCTGTTGTGGGTATATAAAAAATACTCAAGGATAACTTGATTTTACTGATATAAAAGAAAAAAAGGGGGGTGTAGTAAAGGGAAGGAGGTCGGTTCAGAAAAAGGGGAAGGAGTGATAAAAAGAGGGAAACTACATCCCAGGAAGAGACATAGAAAATACACCATATCTGAGGGAACTTAGTGAGGGGGAGAATCATTGTGTGAATCTTACTCTCATCAGAAGAGGCTCAAAGAGTAAATAATTAACATATTTGTTTTTCAGAGAATTTTCTCTCACCTCATTAAAAGGGGGGAGAGGAAAAGGGAAAAGGAAAAGGGGAATAAGTGAAGGGACTTGGAGGGAGGGGGGAGGGATCCTAAAAAAAAAAAAAAAAAAAAAAAAAAGAGGAGGGTTGCGCGTCACAAGGGGGGTCTGTAAATTAAATATCGGGGAGGGGGATCAGGGGGGTCAAGGGAAAAAAGCATAATCTGGGGATAATACGATGGCAGGAAATACAGAATTAGTAATTTTAACTGTAAATGTAAATGGGATGAACGATCCCATCAAACGGAGACGGATAGTAGATTGGATCAAAAAGCAGAACCCTACAATATGTTGCCTACAGGAAACACACTTAAAGCAGGGAGATACATACAGAGTAAAGGTAAAAGGTTGGAACAGAGCCTATTATGCTTCAGGTAAAGCCAAAAAAGCAGGGGTAGCTATCCTTATCTCAGATCAAGCAAAAGCAGAAGTAGATCTCGTTAAAAAAGATAAGGAAGGAAACTATATCCTGCTGAAAGGTAGCATAAATAATGAAGCCATATCAATACTAAACATATATGCACCAAGTGGTATAGCATCTAACTTTCTAAAGGAAAAGTTAAGAGAACTGCAAGAAGAAATAGACAGTAAAACTATAATAGTGGGAGATCTTAACCTTGCACTCTCAGATTTAGACAAATCAAACCACAAAACAAACAAGAAAGAAATTTAAAAAGTAAACAGAACATTAGAAAAACTAGGTATGATAGACCTTTGGAGAAAACTGAATGGCAATAGGAAGGAATATACTTTCTTCTCAGCAGTTCATGGATCCTATACAAAAATTGACCATATACTAGGACATAAAGATCTCAAAATTAAATGTAGGAAGGCAGAAATAATAAATGCCTTCTTCTCAGATCACAATGCAATAAAAGCTACATTCAGTAAAAAGTTAGGGGTAAATAGACCAAAAAGTAATTGGAAACTGAATAATCTCATCTTAAAGAATGACTGGGTGAAAGAGCAAATTATAGAAACAATTAACAATTTCACCCAAGATAATGATAATGATGAGACATCATATCAAAATCTTTGGGATGCAGCTAAAGCGGTAATAAGGGGAAATTTTATATCTTTAGAGGCTTATTTGAAGAAAATTGAGAAAGAGAAGATTAACGAATTGGGCTTACAACTTAAAAGGCTAGAAAAAGACCAAATTATAAACCCCCAACCAAAAATTAAACTCGAAATACAAAAATTAAAAGGAGAAATCAATAAAATTGAAAGTAAAAAAACTATTGAATTAATAAATAAAACCAAGAGTTGGTTTTATGAAAAAGCCAATAAAATAGATAAACCTTTGGTAAATTTGATCAAAAAAAAGAAAGAGGAAAATCAAATTGATAGTCTTACAAATGAAAAGGGGGATCTTTCCACCAATGAAGAGGAAATTAGAGAAATAATAAGGAGTTACTTTGCCCAACTTTATGCCAATAAATTTGATAACTTAAGTGAAATGGATGACTTCCTCCAAAAATATAGACTCCCTAGATTAACAGAGGAGGAGATAAATTGCTTAAATAGTCCCATTTCAGAAAAAGAAATAGAACAAGCTATTAATCAACTCCCCAGGAAAAAATCCCCAGGGCCAGATGGATTCACATGTGAATTCTACCAAACATTTAAAGAACAATTAGCCCCAATGTTATATAAATTATTTGAAAAAATAGGGGATGAAGGAGTCCTACCAAATTCCTTTTATGACACAGACATGGTACTGATACCTAAACCTGGTAGATCGAAAACTGAGAAAGAAAATTATAGACCAATCTCCTTAATGAATATTGATGCTAAAATCTTAAATAAGATATTAGCAAAAAGACTTCAGAAAATCATCTCCAAGATAATACACTATGATCAAGTAGGATTTATTCCAGGAATGCAGGGCTGGTTTAATATTAGGAAAACTATTAATATAATTGACCATATTAATAATCAAATTAATAAGAACCATATGATCATCTCAATAGATGCAGAAAAAGCATTTGACAAAATCCAACATCCATTCCTACTAAAAACTCTTGAGAGTATAGGAATAAATGGATTATTCCTTAGAATAATCAGGAGTATATATTTAAGACCGTCAGTAAGCATAATATGCAATAGAAATAAACTGCAACCTTTCCCAGTAAGATCAGGAGTGAAACAAGGTTGCCCACTATCACCATTACTATTCAATATAGTACTAGAAACGCTAGCCTCGGCAATAAGAGCCGAGAAAGAGATTCAAGGAATTAGAGTAGGAAATGAGGAAATTAAACTATCACTTTTTGCAGATGACATGATGGTATACTTAGAGAACCCCAAAGACTCTGCTAAAAAGCTACTAGAAATAATTCAAAATTTCAGCAAAGTGGCAGGATACAAAATAAATCCACATAAATCCTCGGCATTTTTATATATCACTAACAAAATGCAACAGCAAGAGATACAAAGAGAAATTCCATTCCAAACAAATGTTGAGAGTATAAAATATTTGGGAATCCATCTACCAAAGAAAAGTCAGGAATTATATGAGAAAAATTACAAAACACTTGCCACAAAAATAAAATCAGATTTAAATAATTGGAAAGACATTCAGTGCTCTTGGATAGGCCGAGCGAATATAATAAAGATGACAATACTCCCCAAACTAATCTATTTATTTAGTGCTATACCAATCAGACTCCCAAGAAACTATTTTAATGACCTAGAAAAAATAACAACAAAATTCATATGGAAGAATAAAAGGTCAAGAATTGCAAGGGAACTAATGAAAAAAAACTCAGAGGAAGGTGGTCTAAGTGTACCTGATCTAAAGCTATATTATATAGCAGCAGTCACCAAAACCATTTGGTATTGGCTAAGAAATAGACCGGTAGATCAGTGGAACAGATTAGATACAAAGGACAAAAAAGGGTACATCTATAGCAATCTAATCTTTGACAAACCCAAAGATTCCAACATTAGGGATAAAAATTCATTATTCGGAAAAAACTGTTGGGAAAACTGGAAATTAGTATGGCAGAAATTAGATATGGATCCACACTTAACACCATATACCAAGATAAGATCAAAATGGGTCCATGATTTAGGCATAAAGAGGGAGATAATAAATAGATTAGAGGAACAGAGGATAATCTACCTCTCAGACTTGTGGAGGAGGAAGGAATTTATGACCAGAGGAGAACTAGAGATCATTATTGATCACAAAATAGAAGATTTTGATTACATCAAACTAAAAAGTTTCTGTACAAATAATACTAATGCAAACAAGATTAGAAGGGAAGTAACAAATTGGGAAAATATTTTTAAAAACAAAGGTTCTGACAAAGGTCTCATTTCCAAAATATATAGAGAACTGACCATAATTTATAAGAAACCAAACCATTCTCCAATTGATAAATGGTCAAAGGATATGAACAGACAATTCTCAGAGGAAGAAATTGAAACTATATCCACTCACATGAAAGAGTGTTCCAAATCACTACTGATCAGAGAAATGCAAATTAAGACCACTCTGAGATACCACTACACACCTGTCAGATTGGCTAAGATGACAGGAACAAATAATGACAAATGTTGGAGGGGATGTGGGGAAATTGGGACACTAATACATTGCTGGTGGAGTTGTGAAAGAATCCAGCCATTCTGGAGAGCAATCTGGAATTATGCCCAAAAAGTTATCAAACTGTGCATACCCTTTGACCCAGCAGCGCTACTACTGGGATTATATCCCAAAGAAATACTAAAGAGCGGAAAGAGACATATATGTGCCAAAATGCTTGTGGCAGCTCTTTTTGTTGTAGCTAGAAACTGGAAGATGAATGGATGTCCATCAGTTGGAGAATGGTTGGGTAAATTGTGGTATATGAAAGTTATGGAATATTATTGCTCGGTAAGAAATGACCAGCAGGAGGAATACAGAGAGGGTTGGAGAGACTTAAATCAACTGATGCTGAGTGAAATGAGCAGAACCAGAAGATCACTGTACACTTCAACAACGATACTGTATGAGGATGTATTCTGATGGAAGTGGAAATCTTCAACATAAAGAAGATCCAACTCACTTCCAGTTGATCAATGATGGACAGAGGTAGATACACCCAGAGAAGAAACACTGGGAGGGGAATGTAAATTGTTAGCACTAATATCTGTCTGCCCAGGTTGCATGTACCTTCGGATTCTAATGTTTATTGTGCAACAAGAAAATGATATTCACACACATGTATTGTACTTAGACTATATTGTAACACATGTAAAATGTATGGTATTGCCTGTCGTCGGGGGGAGGGAATAAGGGAGGGGGGGTAATTTGGAAAAATGAATACAAGGGATAATATTATAAAATATATATATATATATAAACACCTAATACATGTTCATTAAACTAGATTCTTTGTTCCAGGAAAGTACTAAGTGCATGAAATACAAATAAAAATTAAAACAAAAGCAGCTCTTGTCCTCAAGGAGTTTCTAATCTAGTGGACGAAGACAAACTACAAGATGATGATGAAAAGGTACAAGAGACTTGAGGGAAAAAAATTACCAGAAGATGGGGTTTAATGGTGAGTTGTCAATAAGTCCAAAAGCATTTTAATTGATGGAAACTAGTGAGAGAATTTTTATTAAACAACTTCTTTAATATGAGACTCTGGAACCAATGATACTGACCTCCAATAAAAAGCAAATGAAGAATACATGTAAAAAAAATCTTGTTCACTGGGCTAAGATGCTTCTTGCTGTGGTTTTGCTGAACATCCCGACTTCTTGTTATTATATATTGTGAGCATGATAAGGAGCCATTATAAAGTAACAACAGGAGCAACTGAAAGTGAAAAGGGGAATTTAGAAATAATTTCCAGATTATTTCATAAATCAAAGGACTATGAATGATTATTTGCAAATTGTTTCATAACTGGATTGAATATGAATTAAAACATTGTATTATCATATTTTTGGTTTTTTGTGATTTTCTTGATTGTTTTTCTTTCTTTCTCAGTGTAATACATTAGGTTCAAAGGATAAAACAGTCAATAACTTTAATAATCTAGTGTTTGACAAACCCAAAGACCTAGCTTTTGGGATAAGAACTCACTGCTTGACAAAAATTCCTCAGAAAATTGGAAATTAATATGGCAGAAATTAGGCATTGACGCATACTTAACACTGTACATCAAGACAAGGTCCAAATGGGTTCATGACCTAGCCATAAAGAATGAGATTATAAATAAATTAGAAGAACATAAGATAGTTTACCTCTCAGATCTGTGGAGGAGGAATGAATTTGTGACCAAAGAAGAACTAGAGATCATTATTGATCACAAAATAGAACATTTTGATTATATCAAATTGAAAAGCTTTTGTACAAACAAAACAAATACAGACATGATTAGAAGGGAAACAATAAACTGAAAAAACATTTTTTATAGACAAGGGTTCTGATAAAGGCCTCATTTCCAAAACATGTAGAGAATTGACTCTAATTTATAAGAAATCAAGCCATACTCCAATTGATAAATGGTCAAAGGGTATGAACAGACAATTCTCAGATGAAGAATTTGAAACTATTTCTATCCATATGAAAAGATCCTCCAAGTCATTATTAATCAGAGAAATGCAAATTAAGACAACTCTGAGATACCACTATACACCTCTCAGATTGGCTAGAATGACAGGGAAAGATAATGCAGAATGTTTGAGGGGATGTGAAAAAATTGGGACACTGATACATTGTTGATGGAATTGTGAATCCAGCCATTCTGGAGAGCAATTTGGAACTATGCTCAAAGAGCTACCAAACTCTACATACCCTTTGATTCAACAGCGTTACTACTGTGATTATATCCCAAAGAGACCTTAAAGAAGGGAAAGGCTCCTGTATGTGCAAGAATGTTTGTGGCAGCCCTCTTTGTAGTAGCCAGAAACTGGAAATTGAGCGGATGTCCATCAATTGGAGAATGGCTGAATAAATTGTGGTATATGAATATTACGGAATATTATTGTTCTGTAAGAAATGACCAACGGGATGATTTCAGAAAGTTCTGGAGAGACTTACAGGAACTGATGCTGAGTGAAATGAGCAGGACCAGGAGATCATTATATAATTCAACAACAATACTATATGATGATCAATTCTGATGGATGTGGCCATTTTCAACAATGAGATGAACCAAATCAATTCCAACAGAGCAGTAATCAACTGAACCAGCTACACACAGTGAAATAAATCTGGGAGTTGACTATGAACCACTATATAGTATTCCGAATCCCTCTATTTTTGTCCATCTACATTTTTTATTTCCTTCATAGGCTAATTGTACACTGTTGTTTTAAACAGCAAAATAACTGTTTGGACATGTATACATATATTATATTTAAATTATACTTTAACATATTTAACATGTATTGGTCAAACTGCCATCTGGGGGAAGGAAAGAAAAAGTTGGAACAAAAGGTTTTGCAATTGTCAATGCTGAAAAATTACCTATGCATAAAATTTTTGTTAAAAAATAATTCATTAATTAAAAAAAAAACATTAAGAGTTATCACCTCTGCTGAAAGAAATGATTAACCATTTTCCCAGAGGACTGAAGGTAAAATATCACCTAGTTACTGGTGGGGATAACTCCTAATTAATGGATATGTAAGATACTGAAGAATAGAAAAAAAAAATCCTGTACTTGGGCATTGCATGAATTTTTAAAAATAACTTTGTTAGTTCTACTTTTTAGTTTTTATTTGGAAGGAGGTGTTTAGGGGCAAGAGAAAGTTAACATTGGTGATATTTTTTAAAAAGCACCATTAAAAACATTTTAAAACTGCAGATAAATGAACAGAATTTCAAAAGAAGGCAAAACTAGCAACATAGTTTCAACAGCATACTTTATTATTTTTTTTCTCTTTTTTAAATTATTAAAGCTTTTTATTTTTCAAAACATATTCATGGACAATTCTTTAACATTAGCCCTTTCAAAAGCTTGTGCTCTAATTTTCCCTCCTTTCCCCTTTGCCCTCCCCTAGATGGCAAGTAGTCCAATATATGTTAAATATGATAGAAATATATGTTAAATTGAATATATACATATATATTTATACAATTATGGTGCTACACAAGAAAAATCAAATCGAACCAGTGGGAAGAAAAAAAGAAGAAGCAGAATAAAAGGCAAGAAAGCAACAACAAAAAATTAAAAATTCTATGTTGTTAATTACACTCAGTTCCCACAGCCCTCTTTCTGGCTGTAGAAGGCTCTCTCCATCACTGAACAATTGGAGATGGTTTGAATCTTCTCATTGTTGAAAAGAGCCATGTCCATCAAAATTGAATGTTGTATACTGTTGCTGTTGCTATGTACGATAATCTCCTGGTTCTACTCATTTTACTTACCATCAGTTCATGTAAGTCTCTGCAGGCCTCTCTGAAGTCTCTGAAATCATCCTGCTGGTCATTTCTTTAAAAAATCAATAATATTCCATATTCATATAATACAATTTACCCAATAATTCTCCAATTGATGGGCATTCATTCATTTACCAATTTCTTGCCACTACAAAGAAGGTTGCCACAAACATTTTGCCTCATACAGGTCCCTTTCCCTCTTTTAAGATCTCTTTGGGATATAATCCAAGTAGGTACACTATTGGATCAAAGGATATGCACAGTTTGATAACTTTTTGAACATAGTTCCAAATCTCTCTCCAGAATGGCTGGATGTATTCACAATTCCACCAATAATGTATCAGTGTCCAAGTTTTCCCACATCTCCTCCAACATTCCACATTATCTTTCTCTGTCATTCTAGCCAGTCTGACAGGTGTGTAGTGGTATCTTACAGTTTTCTTAATTTGCATTTCTCTGATTAATAATGACTTGGAGGATCTTTTCATATGGCTAAAATAATTTCAATTTCTTCATCTGAGAATTGTCTGTTCATTGACCATTTATCAATTGGAGAATGTGTTGATTTCTTATGAATTAGAGTCAATTCTCTGTATATTTTGGAGATGAGTCCTTTACCAGAACCTTTAACTGTAAAAATGTTTTCCCAGTGTATTGATTTCCTTTTATCTTGTCTGCATTACTTTTGTTTGTTAAAAAAAACAAAAAAAAAAAAAAAAACAAAACTTTTCAATTTGATATAATCAAAATATTCTATTTTGTGATCAATAATGATCTCTAGTTCCTCTTTGTTCATAAATTCCTTCCTCTTTCACAAGTCTGAGAGGTAAACTATCTTATGTTCTTCTAATTTATTTATAATCTCATTTTTTATGCCTAGGTCACTAACCCATTTTGACCTTAACTTGGTGTATGGTGTTAAGTGTGGGTCAATGTCTAGTTTCTGCCATATTAATTTCCAATTTTCCGAGGAATTTTTGTCAAACAGTTAGTTCTTATCCCAAATGCTGGGGTCTTTGTGTTTGTCAAACACTAGATTATGAAAGTTATTGACTGCTTTGTCCTTTGAATCTAATTTATTTCTTAGCCAATACCAAATACTTTTGGTAACTACTTCTTTATAATATAATTTTAAATCTGTTACAGGTAGGCCACCTTCATTTGAATTTTTTTTTTCATTAATTCCCTTGAAATCCTCAACCTTTTGTTTTGCCATATGAACTTTGTTTTGTTTTTTTTTTTTTTCTAGGTCATTAAAATATTTTTTGGGGGAGTCTGATTGGTATAGCGCTAAATAAATAGATTAGTTAAGTTAGTATTGTCATCTTTATTGTACTTGCTCACCCTTTCCAAGAGCCTTTAATATTTTTCCATTTGGTTAGATCTGACTTTATTTGTGTGGAAAGTGTTTTGTAGTCTTTCTCATATAGTTTCTGATTTTTTCCTTGGCAGAGAGATTCCTAAATATTTTATACTATTAGTAGTTACTTGAAATGGAATTTCTCTTTGTAACTCTAAGTGTTGTATTGTGTTAGTGAAATATAAGAATCCTAATGATTTATGTGGGTTTATTTTCTATCCTGCAACTTTGCTAAAAGTGTGCATTATTTCTAATAGCTTTTTAGTAGAATCTCTGGGGTTCTCTAAGTATATATGGTTTATTATTGCTTATATCATCAGCAAAGACTGATAATTTGGTTTCCTCATTATCTACTCTAATTCCTTTAATATAATTCTCAATTCTTATTGCCAAAGCTAGCATTTCTAATACAATATTGAATAGTAATGGTGATAGTGGGCAACATTGTTTCACTCCTGATCGTATTGGGGATGGTTCAAGTTATCCCCATTTTATATGATGTTTAGTGATGGTTTTAAATAGATGCTATTGATTTTAAGGAAAAATCCATTTATTCCTATACTCTCTAGTATTTTTAATAGGAATGAATGTTGAAATTTATCAAATGCTTTTTCTGTATCTTTTTAGATGATCATATGTTTTTTGTTAATTTGGTTATTAATATGTTCAATTATGGTAATAGTTTTCCTAATATTGAACCAGGCCTGCATTCCTGGTATAAATACTATTGATCACTGTGTATTTTCCTGAGTATAATTTTCTGTAGTCTTTTTGCTAATATCTTATTCAAGATTTTAGCATCAATATTCATTAGGGATATTGGTCTATAATTTTCTTTCTCTGTCCTCAACCTATCAGGTTTATTATCATGTCTGTGTTATAAAAGGAGTAGGACTTCTTCATTCCCTATTTTCAAATAGTTTATATAGCGTTGGGACTAATTGTCCTTTAAATATTTGGTAGAATTCACATGTAAATCCATCTGGTCCTGGGCATTTTTTCTTAGGGAGCTGATTAATAGCTTGTTTTATTTCTTTTTCTGAAATGGGACTATTTAAGCAATTTATTTCCTCCTCTGATAATCTGAGAAGCCTATATTTTTGGAGGTAATCATCTGTAGCGAGCTGTCGTCTCTAGAAGCTGCCGGATCGCTCTCTGGGAAGAGATCTGCTGTGTCTACTCAAATCTTTCAGACAGATTCTTCTTCCTGTAGTGAACCGTTGTCTCCAGGCAGTTGCTGTTAACTCTTGTCCTTAGAAGTGACTTCCCTTCCTGCAGAGAGCCCCATCAAGCCTGATGCAATGCAGAGTCTTTCTTCTTGAATCCTGGCTCTGAATCTCCTCCAGCTCTTATCCTTCTCCAGGCCGATCTGCTCTCTGCGCCCAGTGCTGTCTCTTTTATCCTCCCAGAGAATGGGTGTGGGATAATGCAAGGGCTTCTGGGAAGAACCACCCCAGCCAATGAGCTTGCCCCCTCTATCAAGTCAACCTGAGTTCTCACCTTGTAATTGTCCAGAAAACCTGAATTCTCACCTTGTCACTGTCCAGACAACCTGAGTTCTCACTTAGTAATCCTAACATCTCCCCCTTTCTTTTGATTTAGAACATAGGACAGTCATGACCTTGAAACATAAATCCATCAATATGTGAAGTATTACAGATAATTACATAAATGACCTTGAAACATAAATCCATCAATATGGGAAGTATTACAGATAATTACATAAATTACATAAGCACATAGTAACATAGTAACATAACACATGCTAGAAGTATATAACATAATCATAAATTGAAAATTTATAAATGTCCATAAGTCCATTGTCCATTAGTCTCATCTTGTGTGAGGAAGTCCAATGATTCCTGCTGGTTTTTAAAGTTCTTTAACAGTCTTCTTATTATCCATGCTCTTTCAGTGTCAGATGTTTCTTAGATCTTCTCCTTTATTTTGAGATCTTTCTCTTTTTCTGTCTCTCTCTGATGGACAAGGCGAATATGACTCGTTGGCACCCATCTGATTCCTTCTCCTGCTGAAGAAATACAAGCAAACCCTCTCCCCCAGGCAGTTAACCTATCTGGTCCCTTCCATTCACCACTTTCTGGATCTCTCCACATCACCTGGCGATTATCTAAGGACAGTGGAGATGCTCGCACTGGACACTGCCCTTCTGGTGGGTTATAAAACCTGTCTGCCGGAGCCAGTGCATCTTTGTCAAAAATTAGAAAATTAATGGTATAGAGAACTAAATTTAGAATTTCTCTTTCTATCTCTTGCTGTTGCATTTTGTTGGTGGTATATAAAAATGCTGAGGATTTATGTGGATTTATTTTGTATCCTGCAACTTTGCTAAAATTCTGAATTATTTCTGATAGCTTTTTAGCAGGGTCTTTGGGGTTCTCTAAGTATACCATCATGTCTTCTGCAAAGAGTGATAATTTGATTTCCTCATTTCCTACTCTAATTCCTTGAATTTCTTTCTCGTCTCTTATTGCTGAGGCTAGCATTTCTAGTATTATATTGATTAGTAATGGTTATAGTGGACAAACTTGTTTCACTCCTGATCTTACTGAGAAAGTTTGCAGTTTATTTCTATTGCATATTTTGCTTACTGACGGTCGTAAATATATGCTCCTGATTATTCTAAGGAATAGTCCATTTATTCCTATACTCTCAAACGTTTTTAGTAGGAATGTATGTTGGATTTTGTCAAATGCTTTTTCTGCATCTATTGAGATGATCATATGCTTTTTATTAATTTGATCATTAATATGGTCAGTTATACTAATAGTTTTCCTAATATTAAACCAGCCCTGCATTCCTGGTATAAATCCCACTTGATCATAGTGTATTATCCTGGAGATGATTTTCTGAAGTCTTTTTGCTAATATCTTATTTAAGATTTTAGCATCAATATTCATTAAGGAGATTGGTCTATAATTTTCTTTCTCAGTTTTCGATCTACCTGGTTTAGGTATCAGTACCATGTCTGTGTCATAGAAGGAATTTGGTAGGACTACTTCATAGCCTATTTTTTTCAAATAGTTTATATAACATGGGGGCTAATTGTTCTTTATATATTTGGTAGAGGACTTCCAGCCAAGATGGCGGCGTGGAGGCAGACAGCTGCTTGAGCTCTGAATGTCAAGTACCTTATTAGAAAGACAACAGACCTGGAAAACAGATCCAGGAGAGACAATTTGAGAATAATTGGACTCCCTAAAAAAGTGAGGAAAAAAAGAGCTTGGACAACATTTTCGAAGAAATTATCAAAGAGAACTGCCCTGACGTTTTGGAAACACAGGGTAAAATAGACATTGAAAAAATTCAGCAATCACCTACTAAAAGGGACCCTAAAATGAAAACGCAAAGCAATATAGTGGCCAAGTTCAAGAACCATCAGCAAAGGAAAAAAATATTGGAAGCTGCTAGAAAAAAATCAATTCAGATATGGAGGAGCCACAATAAGGATAACCCAGGATCTAGCAGTGTCCACATTAAAAGAACACAGGGCCTGGAACATGATATTCTGAAAGGCTAAGGAACTTGGTATGCAGCAAAAATAACTTACCCGGCCAGAATGAGCATTGTTTTCCAGGGAAGAAGATGGACATTTAATGAAATAAATGAATTCCATCTATTCTTGATGAAAAAACCAGACCTACATGAAAGGTTTGATCTTCAAATACAAAACTCAAGAGATTTCTAAAAAGGTAAAAAGAAATCTTGAGAACTATACTTCTGCTAAATATATATATATATATATATATATATATATATATATATATATATATATATATATATATATATATATATATATATATATATAAAGAACATATGTACAATTTGTCTTAGAAACTAGAGGTGGAAAGGAAATTATATCATAAAAAAGTGTAAAGTGGTGGTACTACATCTCATGAAGAGGCAAAGGTAACCTATTATATCTGAGAGAAAGAAAGGAGGGAGATGAACATAGTGTGTATCAATAGACATATTCGATTTATGGTGAAACCTCTTCCAATTCATTGAAAAGTGAAAGGGAAGGAGTAAGCTAAGGGGAAGGGAATACAGAAATTTCAAGGAAAAGGGGTAAACTTTAAGGTGGGGGAAGGATCCTAAAAACGGAGGGCTGTGAAAAGCAAGTGGTGTTCACAAGTTTAATACTGGGTAGGGGGGTAAGAGGGAAGGAAAGGGAAAAAGCATAACCAGGGGTTAATAGGATGGCAAGCAATATAGAATTAGTCATTCTAACCATAAATGTGAATAGGGCAAACTGCCTCATAAAGAGGAAGAAGTTAGCAGACTGGATTAAAAGTCAGAATCCTACTATATGTTGTTTACAGGAAACACACATAAAACAGGGTGAGACATTCAAATTAAAAGTAAAAGGGTGGAGCAGAATCTATTATGCTTCAGGCAAAACCAAAAAAAGCAGGAGTAGCCATCCTCATCTCAGATCAAGCAAAAACAAAAATTGATCTAATTAAAAGAGATAAGGAAGGGCATTATATCCTGCTAAAGAGTACCATCAATAATGAAGCAGTATCAATATTAAACATATATGCACCAAGTGGTGCAGGATCTAAATTCTTAAAAGAGAAATTAAGAGAGCTGCAAGAAGAAATAGATAGCAAAATTATAATAGTGGAAGATCTCAACTTTGCACTCTCAGAATTAGCTAAATCAAACCACAAAATAAATAAGAAAGAAGTCAAAGAGGTAAATAGAATACTACAAAAGTTTGATATGATAGATCTTTGGCAAAAGCTAAATGGAGACAGAAAGGAGTATGCTTCTTCTCAGCAGTTCATGGAACCTATACAAAAACCTATACAAAAAATGATCATATACTAGGGCATAAAAACCTCAAAATCAAATGCAGTAAGGCAGAAATAGTAAATGCATCCTTTTCAGACCACAATGCAATCAAAATTACATTTAATAAAAAGCCAGGGGAAAATAGACCAAAAATAATTGGAAACTAAATAATCTTATACTAAATAATCTTATACTAAAGAATGATTGGGTAAAACAGCAAATCATAGACATAATTAATAATTTCACCCCAAAAATGACAATAATGAGACATCGTACCAAAATGTGTGGGATACAGCCAAAGCAGTAATTAGGGGAAGGTTTATATCTCTACAGGCCTACTTACATAAAGTAGAGAAATAGAGGGCCAACAAATTGGGCTTACAACTAAAATTTCTAGAAAAGGAACAAATTAAAAACCCCCAGACAAACACAAAACTTGAAATTCAAAAAATAAAAGGTGAGATTAATAAAATTGAAAGTAAAAAGAAAACTATTGAATTAATTAATAAAACTAAGAGTTGGTTCTATGAAAAAACCAACAAAATAGACAAACCCTTAGTAAACCTGATTAAAAAAGGAAAGAGAAAAAGCAAAGTGTTAGGCTTGAAAATGAAAAAGGTGAACTCACCACTAATGAAGAGGAAATTAGAACAATAGTTAGGAGCTACTTTCCATCTCAGAAAAAGAAATAGAACAAGCTATTAACCAACGTCCTAAGAAAAAGTCCCCATTACCATATGGATTTACATGTGAATTCTACCAAATATTTAAAGAACAACTAACTCCAATGCTATGTAAACTATTTGAAAAAATAGGGATTGAAGGAGTCCTACCAAATTCCTTCTATGACACAGACATGGTACTGATACCTAAACATATGATCATCTCAATAGATGCAGAAAAAGCATTTGATAAAATCCAACATCCATTCCTACTAAAAACCCGTGAGAGTATAGGAATAAATGGACTATTCCTTAAACTAATAAGGAGCATATATTTAAAACCTTCATTAAACATCATATGTAATGGCGATAAAATAGAACCGTTCCCTGTAAGATCAGGAGTGAAACAAGGTTGCCCACTATCACCATTACTATTCAATGTAGTACTAGAAACTCTACCCTCGGCAATAAGAGCCGAGAAAGAAATTCAAGGAATTAGAGTAGGAAATGAGGAAATCAAATTATCACTTTTCGCAGATGACATGATGGTATAGTTAGAGAACCCCAGAGACTCTGCTAAAAAGCTATTAGAAATAATTCAGAATTTTAGCAAAGTTGCAGGATACAAAATAAATCCACATAAATCCTGAGCATTTTTATATATTACCAACACAATCCAACAGCAAGAGATACAAAGAGAAATTCCATTCAAAATAACGTTCGATGGTATAAAATATTTGGGAATATATATACCAAAGGAGAGTCAGGAATTATATGAGCAAAATTACAAAACACTTGCCAAAAAAATAAAGTCAGATTTAAATAATTGGAAAGACATTCAGTGCTCTTGGATAGGCCGAGCAAATATAATTAAGATGACAATACTCCCTAAACTAATCTACTTATTTAGTGCTATACCAATCAGACTTCCAAGAAATTATTTTAATAACCTAAAAAAATAACAACAGAATTCATATGGAACAAAAAAAGGTTGAGAATTTCAAAGGAAGTGAATGTGGTCTAGCTATACCTGATCTAGAACTATATTATAAAGCAACAGTCCCCAGAACCATTTGGTATTGGCTAAGAAATAGACTAGTTGAACAGGGGCATAGGTTAGGTTCACAGGGCAAGATAGGGAATAAAAATAGCAATCTAGTGTTTGACATACCCAAAGATCCCAACTTTTGGCATAAGAATTCATTATTTGACAAAACTGCTGGGAAAACTGGAAATTAGTATGGCAGAAATTAGGCATGGACCCACATTTAACACCACATACTAAGATAAGATCAAAATGGGTCCAAGATTTAGGCATAAAGAACGAAATCATAAATAAATTGGAAGAACATGAGATGGTTTAACTCTCGGACTTGTGGAGGAGGAAAGAGTTTGTGGCCAAGGGAGAACTAGAGACCATTATTGATCTCAAAATAGAACATTTTGATTACACCAAATTAAAAAAGTTTCTGCACAAACAAAACTAATGCAAACAAGATTAGAAGGGAAGTAATAAATTGGGAAAACATTTTTATAGTTAAAAGTTCTGATAGAAGCCTCACCCCAAAATATACAAAGAATTGACTTTTATTTATATGAAATCAAGCCATTCTGCAATTGCTAAATGCTCAAAGGATATGAACAGACAATTTTCAGATGATGAAATTAAAACTATTTCCACTGTCAGATTGGCTAAGATGACAGGAACAAATAACGATGAATGTTGGAGGGGCTGTGGGAAAACTGGGACACTGATGCATTGTTGGTGGAGTTATGAAAGAATCCAACCATTCTGGAGAGCAATCTGGAATTATGCCTAAAAAGTTATCAAAATATGCATATCCTTTTATCCAGCAGTGCTACTACTGGGCTTATATCCCAAGGAAATACTAAAGAAGGGAAAGGGACCTCTATGGGCCAAAATGTTTGTGGCAGCCCTTTTCATAGAGGCTAGAAGAAGGAAGATGAATGGATGTCCATGAATTGGAGAATGGTTGGGTAAATTATGGTATATGAATGTTATGGAATATTATTGTTCTGTAAGAAATGACAAACAGGAGGAATACAGAGAGGCTTGGAGAGACTTAAATCAACTGATGCTAAGTGAAAGGAGCAGAACCAGAGGATCATCATACACTTTAACAATGATACTGTATGAGGATGTATTCTGATGGAAGTGGATATCTTCAACATAGAGAAGAGCTAATCCAATTCCAATTGATCAATGATGGACAGAATCAGCTACATCCAGAAAAGGAACACTGGAAAATGAGTGTAAACTGTTAATTTTACCTTCTGAATCCAATTTTTATTGTGCAGCAAGAAAACTCTATGGATCTGCACACATAGCTTGTATCTAGGAAATACTTTAACATGTTTAACATGTATATGACTATCTGCCATCTAGGGGAGGGGGTGGAGGGAGGGATGGGAAAAGTTGTAACAGAAGTGAGTACAAGGAACAATGGTGTAAAAATTACCCATGATTTTGTTCTGTCAATAAAAAGTTATAATTAAAAAAAAATTTTTTTTTGGTAGAATTCACATGTAAATCCATCTGGTCCTGGGGATTTTTCCTGGGGAGTTGATTAATAGCTTGTTCTATTTCTTTTTCTGAAATGGGACTATTTAAGCAATTTATCTCCTCCTCTGTTAATCTAGGAAGCCTATATATTTGGAGGAAGTCATCCATTTCACTTAAGTTCTCAAATTTATTGGCATAAAGTTAGGCAAAGTAAATCCTTACTATTTCTCTAATTTCCTCTTCATTGGTGAAAAGATCCCCCTTTTCATTTGTAAGACTAACAATTTAATTTTTCCTGTTTCCTTTTTCTCATCAAATTTACCAAAGGTTTATCTATTTTATTGGCTTTTTCATAAAACCAATTCTTTTTATTTATTTATGAATTCAATGTTTTTTTGTTTTTTTTTTTTACTTTCAATATTATTGATTTCTCCTTTTAATTTTTGTATTTCAAGTTTGATTTTTGGTTGGGGATTTTTAATTTGGTCTTTTTCTAGCTTTTTAAATTGCAGGCCCAATTCGTTATTCTTCTCTTTCTCTATTTTGTTCAAATAAGCCTCTAAAGATATAAAATTTTCCCCTTATTACCGCTTTATCTGCATCCCACAGAATTTGGGATGATGTCTCACCATATTCATTATCTTGGGTGAAATTCGTAATTGTTTCTTTAATTTGCTGTTTCACCCAGTCATTCTTTAAGATGAGATTATTCATTTTCCAATTACTTTTTTGTCTATTTACCCCCTAACTTTTTACTGAATGTAGCTTTTATTGCATTGTGATCTGAGAAGAAGGCATTTATTATTTCTGCCTTCCTACATTTAATTTTGAGAATTTATGTCCTAATATATGGTCAGTTTTTGTATATGATCCATGACCTGCTGAGAATAAAGTATATTCCTTTCTATCGCCATTCAGTTTTCTCTAAATGTCTATCATACCTAATTTTTCTAATGTTCTATTTACTTTTTACAATTTCTTTCTTATTTGTTTTGTGGTTTGATTGGTCTAAATCTGAGAGTGCAAGGTTGAGTTCTCCCACTATTATAGTTTTACTGTCTATTTCTTCTTGCAACTCTCTTAACTTTTCCTTTAGAAAGTTATATGCTATACCACTTGGTGCATATATATTTAGTATTGACATGACTTCATTGTTTATGCTACCTTTTAGCATGATATAGTTTCTTTCCTTATCTCTTTTATTTAAATCAACGTCTGCTTTTGCTTGATCTGAGATAAGGATGGCTACCCCTGCTTTTTTGGCTTTACCTGAAGCATAATAGATTCTGCTCCAACCTTTTACCTTTACTCTGTATCTCCCTGCTTTAAGTGTGTTTCCTGTAAACAACATATTGTAGGGTTCTGACTTTTGATCCAGTCTGCTATCCGTCTCTGTTTGATGGGAGAGTTCATCCTATTCACATTTACAGTTAAAATTACTTATTCTCTGTTTCCTGCCATCATATTATCCCCAGATTATGCTTTTTCCCTTGACCCCCCCTGAACCCCTTCCCCAATATTTAATTTATACACCCGACTTGTGATGCACAGCCCTCCCTTTTTTAGTATCCCTCCCCCCTCCTTCCAAGTCCCTTCCCTTATTCCCCTTTTCCTTTTCCCTTTTCCTCTCCCCCCTTTTAATGAGGTGAGAGAGAATTGTCTGAAAAACAAATATGTCAATTATTTACTCTTTGAGCCTCTTTGGATAAGAGTAAGATTCTCACAATGTTTCTCCCCCTCTCTAAATTCCCTCAGATATGATATATTTTCTATGCCTTTTCCTGTGATGCAGTTTCCCTCTTTTTATCACTCCTTCCCCTTTTTCTGATACTACCCCCTTCCCTTTACTACCCCCCTTTTTAATATCAGTAAAATGAAATTATCCATGCAGACTTTCTATATATCCACAACAGAGATACAGTTCTCAAGAGTTCTCTTTACCCTTTCCTGTTTCTCTTCAGTCTTGTGGATGTAGATCAAATTTTTTGTTTAAGTCTGGTTTTTTTCTTAGAAACAAATGGAATTCCTCTGTTTCATTGAATGACCATCTTCTTCCGTGGAAGAAAATGCTAAACTTAATTGGGTAGTTTATTCTTGGTTGCAATCCTTGATCTTTTGCCTTTCGGAATATCAGGTTCCAGGCCCTTGGATCTTTTAATGTGGAGCAGCCAGATCTTGAGTGACCCTTATTGTGGCACCTTGTTATTTAAATTCTTTTTTTTTTTTTAGCTGCTTGCAAGAGTTTCTCCTTTGTGTGGTATTTCTGCAGCTTAGTGACAATATTCCATGGTGTTCTTTTTTTAGGGTCTTTTTCAGACGGAGTTCCATGAATTCTTTCCACGCCTATTTTCCCTTCTGTTTCTATTATCTCTTTGATGATTTCCGGTAAAATGGAATCGAGGCTCTTTTTTTGATCATAGTTTTCGGGAAGTCCAATGATCCTCAGATTATCTCTCCTAGATTTATTTTCCTGTTCTATAGATTTTCCCAATAAGTATTTGACATTATTTTCCAGCTTTTCTTTTTTTTTTTTTTTTTCTTTTTTTTTTTTTTTTGTTTGACTGATTCTTGGGTTCTCAATGAATCATTCATTTCTATTTGTTCCATCCTGATTTTTAATGAGTTATTTTCTTCATTCACATTTTTTAGTTCTTTTGGTATGTGCCCAATTGAGTTTTTTAGTGAATTATTTTGCTCTATTGAAATTTTTTTCCATTTTCCTAATTTTTTTAGAGAATTATTTTCTTTTTACAATTCAGAAATCCTACTTTCCTGTGTTTTTTTTTAACCTTTTCTAATTCACAAATTTTGTTTCCCTGAATCTCCTGTGAATTCTTTATTTTTTCCAACTCAAATTTCAGAACATTGTTATTCTCTATCATAGCTTCTCTTTCCTTTACCCATTTTTCTTCAAACTCTCTTAATTTTTTAATAGTCTCTTCTAGGAGAGAGTTATGTGATGGGAGGCAGGTATCTTTCCCCTTTAGGCTGTTATCTGCTGACTCTCTGCTATTAACTTCCTCAGGGTTGGATACCCACTCTTTCTCTGTGTAGAAAGAATCAATAGGTCTTTTTGGCTTTTTACTCATATTTAAAAAATCTTTTGGGGTCTGTCCCTGGGGTAAGAATTTTATTTATTTATTTCTTTACCAGATTCCTCCCAGACCAGATGGATACAGCGGCTCCTCAGCCTGAGCTAAGAGACAGCTCTGGGAGAGAGTTCCTCTTCCCCTCCCTGGAAGTGCCTCAGAGGTGGCTTATGTATTTTGGTTAGTATGGTGGTTAGTATGGCTGTGCTTTGAGGGTGCTTTGTGTCCTAGCGACTTCCCTGAGGTTTAACATTGAACAGTAAGGGTGACACAAAGCCCAGCCAATGTGTCTTGTGGGGCGAGGATATCAGCAGCTGAAGTGAAAAACTCCTGAGTTCAAACTGCATGGGTCTGCCAGGAAATCACTGTCCCTATTTCAAAGGTTCTGCTTCTCTGGGACTTCTGCGGCTGAGTTCCACAGCCTCCAGCCATGCCAGGCACTGTTTGAATTAGATGTTGCCTTGGGCTGTGTCCCTGATTTTCAAGCTCTTAACCCCCAGGTGAAGCCCCGGGAAGCAGAAAGCTGCTGCACAGCTGTGCCGAGATCTGTTAAGTCACTTCCGGATTGGGGTGGTTCTAGGATCTGGCTTTATATTTTAAAGTGGCTTGATTTCTCTTCTAATCTGCTGTTTTATAAGCAGAGAAGAGCTAACAGCCTGTGCCAGATTCTTCTATCTCAGTGGCTTCTCTGATCCCAGAGTTCTCCCCAGCTTGATTGGCCCAGTGTGCTAGCATCTCACCCTGTCTGTGCTGACCTTTTTGTTCCTCCCCTGGGAACTGACCTTTTCTGTTGAAACTCCAGATTCTCTTCAGCTGGTAAGTAGGGCTTCCAGATCTTGTGGTTTCTATCAGTCCAGCATTAATTTTTTTATTATTATATGTATTTTTATAATATTATCCCTTGTATTCATTTTTCCAAATTATCCCCCCCTCCCTCCACTCCCTCCCCCCGAAGACAGGCAATCCCATACATTTTACATGTGTTACAATATAGTCTAGGTACAATACATGTGTGTGAATATCATTTTCTTGTTGCACAATAAACATTAGAATCCGAAGGTACATGCAACCTGGGCAGACAGATATTAGTGCTAACAATTTACATTCACTTCCCAGTGTTTCTTCTCTGGGTGTAGCTACCTCTGTCCATCATTGATCAACTGGGAGTGAGTTGGCTCTTCTTTATGTTGAAGATTTCCACTTCCATCAGAATACATCCTCATACAGTATTGTTGTTGCAGTGTACAGTGATCTTCTGATTCTGCTCATTTCACTCAGCATCAGTTGATGTAAGTCTCTCCAAGCCTCTCTGTATTCCTCCTGCTGGTCATTTCTTACAGAGCAATAATATTCCATAACCTTCATATACCATAATTTACCCAACCATTCTCCAACTGATGGACATCCATTCATCTTCCAGTTTCTAGCTACAACAAAAAGAGCTGCCACAAACATTTTGGCACATACAGGTCTCTTTCTGCTCTTTAGTATTTCTTTGGGATCTAAGCCCAGTAGTAGTATTGCTGGGTCAAAGGGTATGCACAGTTTGATAACTTTTTGGGCATAGTTCCAAATTGCTCTCCAGAATGGCTGTATTCTTTCACAACTCCACCAGCAATGTATTAGTGTCCCAGTTTTCCCACATCCCCTCCAACATTCATCATTATTTGTTCCTGTCATCTTAGCCAATCTGACAGGTGTGTAGTGGTATCTCAGAGTTGTCTTAATTTGCATTTCTCTGATCAGGAGTGATTTGGAACACTCTTTCATATGAGTGGATATAGTTTCAATTTCTTCATCTGAGAATTGTCTGTTCATATCCTTTGACCATTTATCAACTGGAGAATGGTTAGATTTCTTATAAATTAGGGTCAGTTCTCTATATATTTTGGAAATGAGACCTTTTTCAGAACCTTTGCTTTGTACAGAAACTTTTTAGTTTGATGTAATCAAAATCTTCTATTTTGTTATCAATAATGATTTCTAGTTCTCCTCTGGTCATAAATTCCTTCCTCCTCCACAAGTCTGAGAGGTAGACTATCCTCTGTTCCTCTAATCTATTTATTATCTCACTCTTTATGCCTAAATCATGGACCCATTTTGATCTTATCTTGGTATATGGTGTTAAGTGTGGATCCATATCTAATTTCTGCCATATTAATTTCCAGTTTTCCCAACAGTTTTTTCCAAATAATGAATTTTTATCCCTAATGTTGGTATCTTTGGGTTTGTCAAAGATTAGATTGCTATAGATGTACCCTTTTTTGTCCTTTGTATCTAATCTGTTCCACTGATCTACCAGTCTATTTCTTAGCCAATACCAAATGGTTTTGGTGACTGCTGCTATATAATATAGCTTTAGATCAGGTACACTTCCAGTCCTTGTGGTTTCTATCAGTCCAGCATTATTTTTAAGACTGATTTAACTAATTGGTAATGAGGGAAGAAGGGAGCTCACAAAATCACATGTATCTTCTCCTCCATCATGGCTCCACCCCTGACAGAATATCTTTGAACAGAGTATTTGACATCCAGCATTTTTAACTATGTGAGAGGCAGAATGTGCTAGTACATATAGGATTTGTTAAGCAATAATACCTATGTTTAAGTATTGCATTTGACTTGTTGGCTATATGATGCTGTATAAGTCAGTTAATTTCTCAGTGCTATAGACAACACTATATGATAGTAATTTTAGAGAAAGTGTGCTTTGTATTAGTGGAAATTATTTCCTTATCCTAAATTCATTAAATTTTATTAGTAACAGAAGAAATTACAGTCAATATTGCTTACAAATTAAAATATGAAAAGAATTAATTTAATGTACTTTGGTCATAAATTATATCATTCTTGGAAGCTCCATAAAGAGAGGAATTTTAGATTAGACAAGAATATTATGAAGCAGCTGCAACACAAATTATAAAATTTCTTCCCCTTTTAAAAATAAAAAAGCAAGGCAACTTTTCTATGATGTGACCTATAACAGTGATACTGGGAAGGCAAAAGAAAGATTTAGGAAACTCTGCTTCAACAAAAATGATAGCTTTACCAGTTTCATAAGGTATTCTTTTTCTTTTTTTAGATTGCTTTTTCTATATTCTGTAATGTATCTTATATGTCCCTTTTTATATAGGGACCAGTAGTACTAGTATCCACTAGAATAAATGTTTTCTAAGGTGAGGGACATATCTCTAGGTGAGTACTTCATATCTCCAGCACTTAGAAGAATTCCTAGTTTAAAATGTGATTGATACATGTTCATTGAATGACAACTGAACAGAAAATAAGAAGTGGCTATCTCATATGATAAAAGGAGTTGGTTTTATTTCTTTTTTCTTTTTGTAAGTAAATCCTTATAACTATATCTGTTACTGGAGCAGACAGATATATTAGGGCATCACATGTTTGGAGTGTGTAGTTATGAATGGACTCTGATGTGATTATGTCAAAGAAAAAGACACTAAGGAATAGGAAAAGATCTATTCAGGAAGAAGATGAAAGGGGATGTACAAAGGAATAAATTTGATCACAAAAAGAGGTGCAAAAGACTTATTATAATGGGGGAAGAAACAAAGGGGATGAACATTGTATAAAGCTTGATATCATCAGTTTTCCATGGAAAAAGAATGAAACATTTGACCGAAGAAAACAACTCCTTAAAAATACAATTGCAAAAAAATCCACTGAAGAAAACAAGGTAAAACAGATTTAATCAAATAACCCAACAGATAACTGAAGAAAATCACACCTTAAACAATTAACATGGGCAAATGGAAGGTAATGACTCTCTGAGAAACCAAGAATCAATTAAATAAATTAGAAGAATGAAAGAATGAAATAAAATGTAAAATAACTCATTAGAAGAACACCTGACTGAGGTTAAAGCCAAAATGGAGGATATAAGACAGATCTTTGTCTGAGCTCTCCTCAGTCTTCTTCGGATCAACACCAAATCTAGTTTCTGAGCTGGTTTTACAGTGATAGAGGGTTTAAAAAAGGAACCACAGAAAGAATTTGTGAAATGGTAAAAAGCCATTGAATAAAACAACTCATTTCAAAATTAAATTGGTCAAATACAAAAGGAGCTAAAAAAGGTAAAATTAATTCACTAAATATTAGAATGGAACACATTGTGAATGAATAACTCAATGAAACATCAAGAATCAGTCAAAGAAAGCCAAATAAAATGAAATAAACTGGAAGGAAATGTAATATATCTTACTGGAAAATCAACTGACTGATGATTTCCTTCCTTATCTCTTTTTAATTAGATCTATTTTTGCTTTTTCATTTTTCTGAGACGAGGATCATTACCCATGATTTTTTTTTAACTCACTTAAAGCATTATAGATTCTACTTTAGCCTTCTACCTTTACGCTAAATGTATCACTCTGCTTAAAATGTCTTTATGTATATAACATATTGTAGAATTCTGCCTTTCAATTCAGTCTACTATCCACTTCCATTTAACGAGACTTGTTCCAATTCACTTTAACAGTTTAAATGACTACACCACCCTGGGTCTTTGCGCTGCCCTCACATGGCTACTTTGGTGCCCCATTAAACTAGACCTTTTCTGAAGATCTTCCAAATTATCTTCTGCTGGAAATTTGTTATACTCCAAATATTTGTGGGTTCTGTCCCTCAAAGACCAATTCAGAGGCTTTATTTGCTGTTAATTTGAGGGACATTGGGGAGAGTTAAAAAAAAAAAAAAAAAAAGATGTGTCTCCCCTCTGCAATCTTGGCTCTGCCCTAGGTTCCAAATTTTTTCTCCCTCCCTTGCTTTCATTCTTCCCTTAGACAGCAAGTATTCCTATATATGTTAAACATGTGCAAGTCTTCTATACTTATTTTCACATTTATCATACTGCAAAAAAACTAGATCAAAAAGGAAAAGAAAAATGAAAAAAAATTAAGCAAACAAGAAAGGTGAAAAAAAATTTGTTGTGTTCTAGACTCAGTCTCTAGCCATCCACAAATTAAAAATCACCTAATGCTGTTGCAATCACTGGAGATGCTGCAATTATGAGGCCATACTGTCCCTACACCATCACAAATGCCTCGACAAAAATCATGGTTGAGCTGAAACAGGGATGAATGGGCTTGAAGTAGCAATCAGTGACCAGAGTCTTCTCTCTGGTTGTGGATATTTCTCTCCATCTTAAGTCTAATACAACTTGCTAGAATCACCTCAGTGTTGAAAAGAGCCGTGCCCTTTAAATGTTCTAATAAAAACCTAATTTCTAAAATATAATAATAAAGAATTGATTAAAATTCATGAGAATTCAACCCATTCTACAATTGACAAATGGTCAAAGGATATGAACAGACATTTTTCAGATGATGAAATTGAAACTATTTCCAGTTATATGAAAGAGAGTTCCAAATCACTATTGATCAGATAAATGAAAATCAAAACAACTCTGAGATATCACTATAAACCTGTCAGATTGGCTAAGATGACAGGAAAAATAATGAAGAATGTTGGAGGGGATGTGGGAAAACTGGGACATGGATGCATTGTTGGTGGAGTTGCAAAAGAATCCAACCATTCTGGAGAGCAATCTGGAATTATGCCCAAAAAGTTACCAAACTGTGCATTCCCATTGATCGAGTAGTGCTACTACTAGGCTTATATCCCAAAGAAATACTGAAGAAGGGAAAGGGGCTTATATGTGCCAAAATGTTTGTGGCAGCCTTTTTGTAGCAGCTAGAAACTGGAAAATGAATGAATGCCCATAAAATAGGGAATGGTTGGGTAAATTGTGGTATATAAATGTTATGGAATAATATTGTTCTGTAAGAAATGACCAGCAGGATGAATACAGAGAGGCTTGGAGAAACTTACATGAACTGATGCTGAGTGAAATGAGCAGAACCAGGAGATCACTATACACTTCAACAACAATGTTGTATGAGGATGTATTCTGATGGAAGTGGATACCTTCGACAAAGAGAATAATTCAATTCCAGTTTACCAATAATGGACAGAATCAGTTACATCCAGAGAAGGAACACTGGAAAATGATTGTAAACTGTTTGCATTTTTGTTTTTCTTCCTAGGCTATTTTTACCTTCTGAATCTAATTCTTCCTGTGCAACAAGAAATTTGGTTCTGCACACATATATTGTATCTAAGATTCAGAGGTTCTCAAACTCTGGCCTGCAGGCCAGATTTAGCCCGCTGAGAATGTTTGAGGCCCTCTGGGTTATGGCAAATGGGCTGAGGGGTGGAGACAGAGTGTGAGTTTTTGTTTTTACTATAGTCCGGCCCTCCAACAGTCTGAGGGACAGTGAACTGGCCCCCTATTTAAAAAGTTTGAGGACCACTGAATTCTAGGATACACTATAAAATACTTAACATGTATAAAACTGCCTGCCATCTAAGGTAAGGGGTGAAGGGAAGGAAGGTAAAAATCAGAACAGAAGTGAGTGCAAGGAATAATGTTGTAAAAAATTACCCATGCTTATGTACTGTCAAAAAAGTCATAATTATAAAAGAAAAAATTAAAATTAAAATTAAAAAAACATAAAAAAGGATATGAACAATTTTCTGATGAAATTAAAGCCATTTCAAGGGAAATGAAAAGGTGTTGTAGATCACTTTTTTTTTCAGAGAAAGGCAAATTAAGACAACTCTGAGGTACCACAACAAACCTCTCAGATTGGCTAATATGACAGGAAAAGATAATGACAAATGTTGGAGTAGATGTGGGAAAACAGAGACACTAATACATTGTTGGTGGAATTGTGAATTGATCCAGCCATTCTGGAGAGCAATTTGGAACTATGCTCAAAAAGTTATCTTTGACCCAGAAGTGTTACTACTGGTCCTATATCCCGAAGAGATCTTAAAGGAAGGAAAGGGATCCACATATGTAAAAATGTTTGTGGCAGTCCTCTTTGTATTAGCAAGAAACTGGAAATGAAGTGGATGCACATTAGTTGAAGAATGGCTACATAAGTTATGGTGTATGAATTCTACAGAGTATTATTTTTCTGTAAGAAATGATCAGGAGGGTGATTTCAGAGGCCTGGAGAGACTGACATGGACCAATGCTAAGTGAAGTGAGCAGAATCAGGAAATCATTGTACATGGCAACAAGAAGAGTATACTTTGATTAATTCTGATGTCTGTGGCTCCTTCCAACTATGAAATGATTGTGGCAAGTTCCAGTGATCTTATGATGAAGAGAGCTATCCCCACCCAGAGAGAGGACAGTAAGATCTGAATGTGGATTACAACATAATATTCTCACTCTTTTTGTTGTTGTTCTCTTGCATTTTGTTTTCTTATTCATTTTCTTTCCTTTTTGTTCTGATTTTTTGCAGCAAGATTATTATATAAATAGGTTTACATATATTGGATTTAATATATATTTGAACATATATAACATATATTGGATTGCTTGCCATTTAAGGGAGGGGGTGCAAAGGGAGGAAAATGTGGAACACAAAGCTATGCAAAAGTTGATGTTGAAACATTATCTGTGCATATGTTTTAAAAACAAAAAGCTTTAATAAAAAGATAAAACAAAAAAAAAAAAAGAAAAGAAATGAAACATCTCAAAACAAAACACAAAATGAACCATGCCCAACAGAATTGATGCTAGTATAATCTTATTGTTGCTGTATACAATAATTTCTTGGTTCTACTCACTTCATTTAGCGTTAGTTCATTTAAGTGACTCTAGGCTTTTCTGAAATCTTCTTGTTGATCTTTTCTTATAGAATAATGATATTTCATAGCATTTGTATATCATTATTTTATTCAGATAATTTCAAATTTATGGTCATGCACTCAATATCCAGTTCCTTCCAGTACAAAAATGGCTGCTACAAATACTTTTGCACAAGGGAGTCCTTTTTCCCTTTTTATTTTTTTATTCATCAGAATCCTTTGATGTAAAAAGGGTTTTCTTTAAAGATATATGTGTGTGTGTGTGTATGTCTGAAATATACTACATTTATAAGATGTAGGAAGTTTATAATTTTAAAACATATATATATATATAGACACATACATATAGTTATTTTTATTTTCTGTTTGCATATTTCACAATAAAATCAATAATAAATTTAATATGACTTTCCACACAATCCACTTCTTTCCAGATGGTCAATTGAAATTAGTTAGCAAAATGCATATTAACTTTTCATCTCTACAGTAAATAAACAAACAAAAAATTCTTGTCTTTAATTCAAAATCAGTTGGAAAGTTCTGAATAAATGGCTTTCTATCTTTCTGCTTGTAGGGAAATAACATCCTTACCTAATACGGCACATGAATATAGAATGCAACAACAGAAATAAAATATGCTGGCACAGAACATTTTATATAAAAAATCCAAACTTTATAAAAATTCTCACTGCAAGAGAGCTTTCTTTTTTAATTTTTAGATTACTTGAACTTTTAATTTTATTCACACTTGGCCTTCTTTTTACTTTATTTAATAAGATAGTGAGAGCAGAGAAGGGTGTTTACAAAAGAAAGACAAACAATAAAAATGTTACTGTTTATGCTTTCAATTCCTTGAAAGCAGTTGTCTATCTATTTACTTCACATTCTATTTCCTGAGCATATACAAAAGGACAGCTGATCTCCCATCTTCAGTATTGATATGAGTAGCTAGAGCCTGGGGACAGGTGTCGAATCCTTTTCCTTTCCTTCTTCTGACTGCACTTGCTTCTTCAGTGTTCTGAGTCAAATAGTCTAACAATGGTGATAGGCTTGAACTGACTTAGGCAAAATAATAGAAATTCTGAATGGCCATCATTAACCCTGAGAAGACATTCACTAAGCACTACATTGATCTGAGATACTTCTGCATTGGGGTGAAAATTGTAGCTGAAGTAGAATATAAGCCCAAATCCTACTATTCAATCACATATAATTGTGCCTCATAATGTATGTATAAATATGAACTTATTTTTCCTTTCCTTTTTTTTTTTGGTATTCTTTGAACTTTCTTATTTAGTAAGATAGTCCTCTTTTTGTCTGGGACTATGTGGGTCAAGGTCTGGAATGATTGTAATCTGTAGTCAACAGAGTAATTCCTATGTGCTTTGTTAAAATCCATAGTGTTAATTGAGGTCATGGTAGTATTATGGAACTATACAAAAGCTCTCTTTGTTTGATCATGAATGAGAAGGATAGTCCCAGACAAACTGTACAGCACAGTGGAGGTAAAAGTAGAATTCCAGGAGATAAGTAAGTCTCTTGAAGACAAGGATTTTTTTTAAATATACAACCTGTAGTTAGCATAATTTCTTGTATCTTGTACAGAGTTGGCAGTTACCATTGTTCATCAAATTATAATAATATGACACTAAAAGGAAGAACAGGAGTAAATAGACTTCTCTTTCTTTTTCTTCTCCTCCTTAGTGAGAGACCTTATTAATTTTTAAGCTGCTATTCTGGGGATCAAGGAAGAAAAAAATCAATAATATAGAGATTTGGTTTCACAAAACTTTGTTACATCCCCTATTATGTAGTACAATTAGATCTCTCTTAGTGAGAATAACAAATCTCCTGAAGTGATTGCCTATATTGGAATTTGCACTATTCAAAGTTAAAACTATACAAAATAAGATAATTGATTTTGTCTCAATGGAAAAATGCTGTATAAATTTGAATAATGTGACCACTTCATAGGATTCATTATTTGTATTTAAAATAATTACTAATATTTGCATAAATAAGAATTTTATCAACAAATAGAAAAGAGCTAAGCCATTATGACAATCCATACAAAGGAAAAAAAAAAGTAATTTCTGATAATGATTAATCATCAGAATCAAGGAAATTATCATGGAAGAAACACTATTAGGCTGAAGTTTTTCATGTACTAGTTTTCCTAATTTTGGAGCCCCTCTACATTGTTTTACAAGCAACATCCTATGCCATCAAATTTTATAGCACTTCAATATCTTTGATACAATCCAAGTGAAGATCCATTATATATTGTGTACAACATATATAACTTAATTCATTTCCATTATGATTTACCAGATTACCAAAATTAGTTCAGAAATTTCCTTACTCATTATGTAAAAAGTAATATGGGAAAATGATGCATTCTGAAAATGTTAATTAAAAATAAAGCAATAATACTACTCACATTTTACAATGAAAAAGAAGATAATCTAATGCATTTTAGTTATAATTTACATTTCTAGGCATGCCGAGTATATTACCTGAAAATGTAATAAAGAGCTCACTAATCCTTGAGCAAGGGTAAATAAGTTATTAAAATGTTAAGTGTGAGTATGTATGTGGTCAGAAAAACTAATTATAGGATAAATAATAAAAACAGATGAAACAATGAACTGATACTGCATTTATAATTTTAAAGATAACACTTTGAAATTCATTAATTTTTTTTCCTGAAATTGAAATTCATTGACCTATCTTTGTTCAAAGAAAGGGAACCAAGATTACAAAGAACTTGAAATGTGCCATGTGGGCAGAATTTAGTAAGTTTCCCCATTGGGTAACAAGATTTAGACTTGATATTCTTAACTCTGGAGTACAGAGATAATAATAAAAAATGGAAATTATGAAAGCATATTTTAGCTCAATATAAAGAAAAAAATAAAAATATGTTCTTTCTAATTATAGCTGCCCAAAATAAGTTTTGTAAGTCTAGAGAAAAGAGGTTTCAATTTAATTTGAGTTAGTTAAATTTGATCCCCAAAAATGTGCATTAAGCAATTACTACATACTGTGGTAGATGGTTAAAGAGATAAAAGTAAAATTTCCAAATAAAGTTTTTTCTGTCTTCAAGTAATTAATATTATGATAGAGAACTAAAGGTGCACTCAAGTACAGTTGCAGTGACCACTTTCAATGATATTATAGGTGAATTCTTGTATGGATGTATATTGAAATATATGATCTTAAAGTCTCTTCAACTCATATTAATTTCAACTTTTTAATAGAGAGAGGAAAGGACTTCCAAGGGAACATGTGAGCAATAAATTTGACCACTGAATAAGAAAATAAAAATTATTACTGCAAAATAAACTTAGAACTTTATCTTAATCTGCTGGATAATTGATTTTCCTTTTCATAATCATAAGACTATCAGTAAAATGTTTGCAGTTATACATTTGAGTGTTGGAAAAAAGCTTCTGGCTAGGAAGATTTCTTAGAAAATAAAAATTAAAGAAATAAAAAACAAACAAACAAACAAACAAAAAAGACTATTTTAGCTTAAGGAAAAGTTGGTTAAAGTTAATAAGAGATTTAAATGTGGAAATAAATTGTAATGAAACAAGGTTGCCCACTATCACCATTACTATAAAATATAGTACTAGAAACTCTAGCCTCGGTAATAAGAGCCAAGAAAGAGATTCAAGGAATTAGAGTAGGAAAAGAGGAAATCAAATTATCACTCTTTGCAGATGACATGATGGTATACTTAGAGAACCCCAAAAAGTCTGCTGAAAAGCTATTAGAAATAATTCAGAGTTTTAGCAAAGTTGCAGGATATAAAATAAATCCACATAAATCCTCAGCATTTTTATACATTACCAACAAAATGCAACAGCAAGAGATACAAAGAGAAATTCCATTCAAAATACCGGTCGATAGCATAAAATATTTGGGAGAGTCAGGAATTATATGAGAAAAATTACGAAACACTTGCCACAAAAATAAAGTCAGATTTAAATAATTGGAAAGACATTCAGTGCTCTTGGATAGGCCGAGCGAATATAATTAAGATGACAATACTCCCTAAACTAATCTACCTATTTAGTGCTATACCAATCAGACTCCCAAGAAACTATTTTACTGACCTAGAAAAAATAACAACAGAATTCATATGGAAGAACAAAAGGTCGAGAATTTCAAGGGAAGTAATGAAAAAGAAAATTAAATGAAGGTGGTCTAGCTGTACCTGATCTAGAACTGTATTATAAGGCAACAGTCACCAAAACCATTTGGTATTGGCTAAGAAATAGACTAGTTGATCAGTGGCATAGGTTAGGTTCACAGGGCAAGATAGTGAATAAAAATAGCAACCTAGTGTTTGATAAACCCAAAGATCCCAAATATTGGGATAAGAATTCATTATTTGATAAAAACTGCTGGGAAAATTGGAAATTAGTATGGCAGAAACTAGGCATGGACCCACATTTAACACCACATACTAAGATAAGATCAAAATGGGTCCAAGATTTAGGCATAAAGAACAAAATCATAAATAAATTGGAGGAACATGGGATGGTTTACTTCTCAGACTTGTGAAGGAGGAAGGAGTTTGTGTCCAAGGGAGAGCTAGAGACCATTATTGATCACCAAATAGAAAATTTTGATTACGCCAAATAAAAAAGTTTCTACACAAACAAAACTAATGCAAACAAGATTGGAAGGGAAGTAACAAATTGGGAAAACATTTTTACAGTTAAAGGTTCTGATAAAGGCCTCATCTCCAAAACATACAGACAATTGACTTTAATTTATAAGAAATCAAGCCATTCTGCAATTGATAAATGGTAAAAGGATATGAACAGACAATTTTCAGATGATGAAATTAAAACTATTTCCACTCATATGAAAGAGTGTTCCAAATCACTATTGATCAGATAAATGCAAATTAAGACAACTCTGAGATATCATTACACACCTGTCAGATTGGCTAAGATGACAGGAACAAATAACGATGAATGTTGGAGGGGCTGTGGGAAAACTGGGACACTGATGCATTCTTGGTGGAGTTATAAAAGAATCCAACCATTCTGGAGAGCAATCTGGAATTATGCCCAAAAAGTTATCAAAATGTGCATATCCTTTATCCAGCAGTGCTACTACTGGGCTTATATCCCAAGGAAATACTAAAGAAGGGAAAGGGACCTGTATGTTTGTGCCAAAATGTTTGTGGCAGCCCTTTTTGTAGTGGCTAGAAACTGGAAAATGAATGGATGTCCATGAATTGGAGAATGGTTGGGTAAATTATGGTGTATGAATGTTATGGAATATTATTGTTCTGTAAGAAATGACCAACTGGAGGAATACAGAGAGGCTTGGAGATACTTATATAACTGATGCTGAGTGAAACGAGCAGAAGTAGGAGATCATTATACACTTCAACAATGATATTGTATGAGAATGTATTCTGATGGAAGTGGATATCTTCAACATAGAGAAGAGTTAATCCAATTCGAATTGATCAATGATGGACAGAATCAGCTACACCCAGAAAAGGGACACTAGGAAATGAGTATAAACTGAGAGCATTGTTTTTTTGTTTTGTTTTGTTTTGTTTTGTTTTGTTTTGTTTTGTTTTGTTTTGTTTCTCTTCCCAGATTATTTTTACCTTGAGAATACAATCCTTCCTTTTCAACAACAACAAAATTTGATTCTGCACATATATATACATATATATATATATATATATATATATATGTATATATATATATATATATATATATATATATATATATATATATATATATATATATAGTACCTAAGATATACTGTATGATATTTAATATGTATGGGAATGCCTGCCATCTAGGGGAGGGGTGGAGGGAAGGAGGGGAAAAACTCTGAACAGAAGGGAGTACAAGGGATAATGTTTAAAAACAAAACAAAACAAAAAAACAAACAAACTATACATATGTACTGTCAAAGAAAATGTTATAATTATAAAAATTAATAAAAAAAGAAAAAAATTAAGAACCTTGCTCACTTAGTTATTTCAAATTAAAAAAAAAAGAAAAGAAATTGTAAAAGTTATTTGAGTTTTTTAAATACATCCAAGAAATATCTCCAACTATTAGTGTGGCAAGAAAACTTCAGATAATCTGATTCAGGGATTCTTGATTGTTTTTGTGCCATTTTTCCTTTGGAGATAGTCTGGTGAAATCTCTGAATGTCTTCTTAGAAATTTTTTTAATGGACAAAATAAAGTAGAGGATTACCTCCATACACATACATTTAATTAAAATATAATAATTAATTTTCTCAAGACCATAAATCCCAGTTTAATAATTAGATTCATTATCAAGTTCGTTATTGACCCAAATGAGAATATAGAAACCTGGAGAATTGGTGTGTTAAACTTCTATGCTCCCAAAGAAAGAATATAAGGGAACAAGCATTTATTAAGCATCATTATTGACATTATTGAGTTTATGCCATATTGCTTTCAGATTCTTAATTCTGATCTTCATTAAATTTATAATTGCTGAAATTTGTTCCAATACTATACATATTGATTTATTTTTAAATTTTAATTTTTCTGAAAAACTGAATTCAATTTTAAAACTCATTATTTTAATACCTATGTGACAAGCTTTGTCCTGGTTTCTAAGACCATAAAATAAAGATCTTTCTGTTCTGAAGCAACACACAATTTTTTTTAGGATAAATATCCTTCCTATATTATATCTGCTTAATTCTTATGAGCAAGCCAAGGAAAATGAACCAGTCAATCAATAAGCATTTTAAAGCACCTACTATGTGCTTCTTTCTGAAGATACAAAATAAAAATGGCACTATTCATGACCTCAATGTGTTTATATTATATTTGTTTCAAAGACATGAATTTGCATATGTAAACATATAAAAATGGTTTATTAAGCCTTGGAGCTTCCTGCTTTTTCACTGATTTTTTCTAGAATATTTCTTCTGATATCTGAGATATGTGATAGTTTCTGACTAATAGAAACTGGAGAGTACTTCTGAATATATATTTTAAAAATTACTGATGTTAGGAGGTAGTGAAGAAATTGGTGCAGTTTATGGATATAAACCAATAATCCTACAAAATGTTTTCATTTTTTTTCTCCATTAGTGGAAAACTTAGGTTGATAGGCTTACAATTACTTCAATCCAATCTCTTAAAAATGAAATTGAAATTGCTGTATGTATGTATAGATTGTTGAAAGAATATTTTATCATAATAGCAGCATTCTATATTCCAATTCCAATCATATGTAACTTTACTCCTAAAGTCCCTTGGTATGGGATTTTTTCCATTGGTGGAGATCATACTTTTTCCTGAATGAAGAACAAGGTAGAAGTGCCAAGAGCAAGAATATTCTAACCTTCTTAAGGTTCTCAATGAGTTCCTTCAAGATCTATTTAGGTTTCAAATTGCTTCAGTCTCTGTAATTACTTCTGGCATCCAACTTCAAGAGGGAAGATGGAGGAAGTCAGTCACAGTTTGGGTTACTAAAGGAAAAGAATCAGGGTCAATAGAGAGGAGCTGGCATCTTCCCTTGTGTCCCTATTTCATTTGCTTCACTAGAAACTGCACTTGGGTGACATCTAGGATGGTTTTTCTTCATTGAGATGAGTTATTTTACTCTTAATAGGAGAGGTTCTTTATTCTCTAATGTCTGGAATATATTCTGCTCTTTTTACTTTTTCTAATTTCTATTTTGCTGCTAATTTAAATAAATGGGATTTCTTTGAAAATTGCTATATTAATCCAGTATGGCATTATTGGGAGAGAAAGGGGCAGAGTATGAGTTAGAAAGCTTGGGGTTCTGCTTTCCCACAATATCTCTAACAATGATTACAAACTGTACTGAAACCGAAATTCACATGTGCTAGATTATGTAATGTTCTGTTTCTCTAAATTGTGATCATTCTCTGTGAGCAGATCGTTGGGGAGCTTTTGAGAGCAGCCTTAGTTTCAGTTCAATTCAATATATATCCCAAAATGCAGCCAGGAGTTAAAGTCCAGGTCCTTTATTGTGTCCTTCAAAATCCTGAATCTTTTCCTGGGCCCAGATAGCTTTAGTAGAGGCCTATCTCTCTCCTTGGTTCCCCAGGAGCTCTTCTCTGAATGTCTCCAGCCAGCACAAAAGTCAAAGTAGGAATGACTCTTCACTCTTAATCTCCCGAGAAGTTTTCCCAAAGTCCTCCTTGACCCTGAGAGCTTCCTGCTTATATGGTGTACACTGAGTATACACCAATCATTTCATCACTAGGAAACCATTATTTGTTGTAGGATTAAATCAATGTTAAATTAGATTTAATCATGGTATCCTCAATTCCACTAAGTAACTTGTTTCAAGCATCTCCTTGTAGCATCAGATCAATCATACTGAACCATTAGATAATTATATCCATTCCAGTGACTTAGCACCTTGTAAAAATCCTAACAAATAATATTGAAATAAACAGATAGATAAAATTCTTCCTAGTCATATGCCTTTATTGGATGATAACAAGATGGCAGCCTGTGAACCCTAACTGTATGTTTCCTTTCCTGGCAGGAAGTAAAGTCTTTCTTGTAGAACTTGAAAGATGGGTGGGAAAAATGCTAGAGATGCCTTTTTAGCCTCTCTTCAAGGCACACAAATAAAAGACACTCCCATGCTACAAGGTATATGTGTGTGGGAAAGAGAGCCTCTTGGCACATGTGGGCTTAACATATAAAATATTATTACCATCTGAGAACATAATTCAAAAAAGGAGCATTCTCTGCCAAGTGTAGCTTCTAAGGTGAATCTGCTGGATACCCTTTAGTTTAGAAAACGAGGAAGGTAAATAAATCGTCTATAAATATCCAAAGTTAATTTTAAATATTCTATTCTGAGTGAAGAAAAATAAAGAAAATGTATCTCACACTCTCTTTTTTAATCTTCAGGCTTAAGGCTGAATTTAGATGGTGACCATGCTGCCAACATTTACTTCCACACACTTTGTGTCTCCTCCCAAAATGGAATAGTATTTGTGTTGTTTCTGTGACACATTTTATGGTTCTTTTCTGACATAAGCCTTCCCTGCTTGAATACAGTGAAAAGCTTTTGAGGAGAAAATAAGTATAGCTAAAAATGCATTTATCATTTAAGGGCTGTAGTCTCTTTTCAGCTACTTCCTTCCTGGGAAATCTAATAAGAAAGACAACAGACCTGGAAAACAGATCCAGGAGAGACAATTTGAGAATAATCGGACTCCCTGAAAAATGTAAGGAAAAAAAGAGCCTAGATACTATTTTCCAGGAAATTATCAAAGAGAACTGCCCAGACGTTTTGGAAACAGAAGGTAAAATAGACATTGAAAAAATTCATCAATCAGTTACCGAAAGGGACCCTAAAATCAAAACGCTAAGAAATATAGTAGCCAAGTTCAAGAACCATCAGACAAGGGAAAAAATACTGGAAGCAGCTAGAAAAAAGCAATTCAGATATGGAGGAGCCACAATAAGGATAACCCAGAATCTAGCAGTGTACACATTAAAAGAATGAAGGGATAGCAGAAACTAGGCACAAACCCACATTTAACACCACATACTAAGATAAGATCCAAAAATGGGTCCAAGATTTAGGCATAAAGAACGAGATCATAAATAAATTAGAGGAACATAGGATAGTTTACCTCTCAGACTTGTGGAGGAGGAAGGAATTTGTGTCTAAAGGAGAACTGGAGATCATTATTGATCACAAAATAGAAATTTTTGATTCCATAAAATCAAAAAGTTTTTCCACAAATAAAACTAATGCAAACAAGATTAGAAGGGAAGTAACAAATTGGGAAAACATTTTTACAATTAAAGGTTCTGATAAAGGCCTCATCTCCAAAACATACAGACAATTGACTTTAATTTATAAGAAATCAAGCCATTCTCCAATTGATAAATGGTCAAAGGATATGAATGGACGATTTTCAGATGATGAAATTAAAACTTTTTCCACTCATATGAAAGAGTGTTCCAAATCACTATTGATCAGAGAAATGCAAATTAAGACAACTCTGAGATATCATTACACACCTGTCAGATTGGCTAAGATGACAGGAACAAATAACGATGAATGTTGGAGGGGCTGTGGGAAAACTGGAACACTGATGCATTGTTGGTGGAGTTGTGAAAGAATCCAACCATTCTGGAGAGGAATCTGGAATTATGCCCAAAAAGTTATCAAAATGTGCATATCCTTTGATCCAGTAGTGCTACTACTGGGCTTATATCCCAAGGAAATACTAAAGAAGGGAAAGGGACCTGTATGTGCCAAAATGTTTGTGGCAGCCCTTTTTGTAGTGGCTAGAAACTGGAAAATGAATGGATGTCCATCAATTGGAGAATGGTTGGGTAAATTATAGTATATGAATGTTATGGAATATTATTGTTCTGTAAGAAATGACCAACAGGAGGAATACAGAGAAGCTTGGAGAGACTTACAACTGATGCTGAGTGAAACGAGCAGAACTAGGAGATCATTATATACTTCAACAATGATATTGTATGAGGATGTATTCTGATGGAAGTAGATATCTTCAACATAGAGAAGAGCTAATCCAATTCCAATTGATCAATGATGGACAGAATCAGCTACACCCAGAAAAGGAACACTTGAAAATAAGTGTAAACTGTGAGCATTTTTTTTTGTTTTTCTTCACAGATTATTTTTACCTTCCGAATACAATTCTTCCTTTGCAACAACAACAACAACAAAATTTGGTTCTGCACATATATATTGTACCTAGGATACACTATAAGATATTTAATATATATGGGAATGCCTGCCATCTAGGGGAGGGGGTGGAGGGAAGGAGGGGAAAAACTCGGAACAGAAGGGAGTACAAGGGATAATGTTGTAGAAAAAAATTGCCTATTCATATGTACTGTCAAAAAATGTTATAATTATAAAATTAATAAAAAAAAAAGATTAGATTGCCAAGTTCATGGTACTTTAATTTGAATGAAGGCTAGGTACACCTACTAAATTCAATTCAATTTACTTCAAGTAAAGAATTAGTTATTAATAGCTTACTGGAGGCAACATACTCTGGCTCTGAGGTTACATAAATGACCTCCTAAAAAAGTATAATTGCTGTTTTTTATGGGACTTAAGATATAATGAGAGTCAAGGATGGACTTGGCATGAGTGAACAAAAAGCACTAAACAGTAAGAATTGGATAAAGAAGAGAGAGATCAAGATAAAGTGATTTAGGAAAAAAAATGAAGAGGAAGAGGTAATTTTTCAGTTGGGATTACTGAACTAAACCATTCCTCCTTGAAGAGGGAAATGAAATAGTCAAGATATAGTTTACTCCAGTTGAAAATTTCATAACACAATTTCAGAGACATAACTACAAAATCAGCATTTATATTCTGAGAGTCATATAACTAAATCATTTGAGATTTATTTGTTCCTTTGCATCAATAAACATGATTGAATATGTTTGCAAGATTTCATGAAGACATGTTTAAAATACATACATAAGTTTGTGCATATATGAACATATGATATGTAATTCACATTGTATAAATGAGAAATATTTTAATGTTTTAGATAGTCAACTCAGTGCTATGTGGACAAAAATACAGAAGGGCAGTATTATGTGTTGATAATGAAGCATCAAACCAATTCTTGAATTATATGAATTTTTTTGTGATAATGGATTGGTTTTGAAAGAAAATTAAAGTTCAGGTTATTTTCATTATAAATATTTAACAGCTAAAATTCTGAGGTTAATTATACCAATAAACAAGGTCAATATATAAATATATGTGATGGTCTTCTCAGAAGCACCTCTTATCCTATGAAATTATGTTGATAACATCCAACTATAGAATAATGTAATACAGAATAAAAGTCAGAATACCTGTTTTCATTCCCTTATATTTTCTCCTCATTAATTATCTTCAAATTGAGTGTATGATCTTGAAAGTCCTTTATATATAAATATATAAAACTATAATATATGTCTCAAAAAGAGGTATGTTTATGCTAAATTTTATTTTTATCATTTACTCAAGAAAAAGTAATGAAGACTATTAATAATCTCTAATAAAATTTGGCATACTATGATCCATTCATAAAATTCAGCTCACTGTATTTTATAGGCTACATGAGTGTTTTTTTTTTTTTTTTGTCGTTGTTGTTTTTACTTTGTTAAATAAAACTAACATGGCCTGTTCAAATACAGTTTGTGTTTATGACTTCCATATACTCTCCTCATAATATATACTAAGCCTGTTTATTTTTTTCTACTGCATAGTATCCACCTAAGACTTTATTTTATTCAGTAGTTTTGCTAGGAACCTAATACAAAAAAAATCTTCTTTTCCAGTAACACAATTTATAGATATTTATATAATTCTACACTAAAAGTATATTATATGCAATTAACTAAAGGGAAAGTTACAGAGTGATTTTTTGTTCACACATAATTGTATACTCATGCCAATTTCTGAGGCTGAAATGCAACAGAGGATTAATAAACTGCTGACATTTTGATCTAATAATTAATACCAAGATGCTAGGAGTTCTCTACCAGCCAGCATTACATCATCCATATGTGGAAACATCAGTTACAACAAATGAAGACATTTTGAATTCTTTGATTAAGTTCAGTTACCTTGGTAACTATCCAGTAATGTCCACATAGATGATGAAATTGATGCATATATTACTAGAGTCAGCTCACAGTTTGGAAAGCTCTAAATAAAAGTGTAGGAGAGAAGAGTTAATAGGTTTCCTACTAAACTTAAGGTCTACCAAGCCATTTTGCTGACTTCATTGTTGTATGTCTGTGAAAGCTAGACAGTATGTCAGCTTTGTGCAAAGAAACTGACTCACTTGCATTTAAATTGTATTAGGAAGATTCTGAAGATAACCTGGTAAGAAAACTATTAAACATTGAGGTCCTTTATTGAACTGAACTATTAAGCTTTTAATTTCTACTAAAGAAAGTACTACTTTGATAAGCTATCTTGGATTCCACAAATATCCATTCAACAAATTATTGTTATTATAAACTTTTCAATGATCCTCTCTTCTCTTCTTCTAGGGAGCAATACCATACCTACATTCAATGTGACTTTTCTCTCTTTTGTTACTACTATCCATCATTACCCTTCAACTGTGCTCAATTGAAAATATTCCTAGTTATGTTCTGATGAGCTTTACTCAGAAATTCCCATGCTTCTGTATAAATCATATATTATTGCAAACCAAATTATTTACATCAATCATTTGAATTTTTGCTATGTAGCCATACATTATTTATTAAAGTTTGTTAAAGAGGATTCTAAACGTATTCATTAACTTGACATAACTTGAAGATTATTCTACTAGTGACGTGGAGAAATATAAGTTCTATATATATTTTCAAATGTACCTCAGATGTCCAGAGAATATTAAAGTAAACATTGTTATCAAGAAAAATTTCCCAGTCTCAGATTGCTCTCTCAATGGAAAATTCATTGATGAATCAGCAAAAAATTAGAAAATATTTACCTGAATTTCCTTTTATTTTCTTATTGCAGTAAATTTATGAATTTCCTTAATTAAATGGACATTTATATCAAAATACCCAAATTAGTTATTCAGCTGTTATAATCCAGAATTTTAATCATGTTTTTGATGAAACAGACATGTTAAATGATTGTTATATAGTAATAGGTCACTTTTTATGACAAATATTGTCATAAAAATTATAATAAAAATTAAAAATTATTATTATTATTATTATTATTATTATTATTATTATTTGGGGTTTTTTTGCTGAGGAAGTTGAGGTTAAGTGATTTGCCCAATACTTCCCAGAAAGTATTAAGTGTTTAAGACCACATTTGAACTCAGAACCTTCTGACTTCAAGGCTGGTGCTCTATCCACTATACCAACTTGCTGCCCTTGACAATCGTTATTTCTTAGCATGATTGCATATGCTGATATAGATAAAATGATACACATTTATCTACATCTTCATTTTTCTATTGATTGTCTAAATCATCTATCTGCATATATGCATATATAATAGTTTCTGTAGTCTTTTGAGCTGTTAGTACTCAGGCTTCATGAATGAGCTGTTTTTCTTCCTTAATTCTTCTGAAGGAAAGGGAATATTATTTTTCTATGCTCATTTAAATGTATTTATAATATATCACATTTTTTTCAAGTTAAAGATATAGTCATTCCACTTTTTAATTTACAAAACTAAAATAGGACTTTGAACATTTAGTATATTTCTCCTTTGACATGCATACTCATACACATATGCATACAAATTCATATATATATATGTATACATATATATTATATGTAGATAGATAGATAGATATGTATATATGCACATATTCTTTGAAGGTAATTTTTGGATGTTGTCAGTCTCATTAAATATTTCCTTGAGATCAAGGATTTTTTTCCTTTTTTTAATATATACATAACTTATCAAGAGTTTAGTACATAATAGTTACTTAATATCTGATTGTAGACTGTCTACACATCTGGGCAATTAAAATTTCATTGACATTTCAGTTTTGTCATATTCAAGGAGGCAGATTTTCTGTATTTTTTCTTCTTTTTTCCACATACATTATGATAATTTGATATTGTGTAGATTATAGTATCAGGTTGGATTCATAGTTGGGTCCAAATAGTTGAATCTTTCTTCTGTCATTAATCTATGTATTACAAGAAATAATATTAGTTCCATAATACCAAATGAAAAAAGATAAAATATTCTCATCTTATATTATTTAGAATACTCTGTAAGCAATGATTGAAGAGAAAAAATGCTATGCTAAAAAGTTCCTATGATGTTAAGAGCAAGTTATTATTGATTTAATGATAACTGGAGTACCTAAATTTTTCTGAAAATACACATAATTCATCTTTTTATTATTATAAAGCTTTTGATTCAGTTCAAAGCTCATGAATTTCTTTCATGAAAACATTTTGGATAGAACAAGTATAGAAAAAATGCTAATGTATTTAAGGTTCAGTTGGAAAAGTTTATGAGACCAAAAAATTTAAATCAAGAAAATTTATAAGAAATCTGAGATTTTCAATGAAATGTGTTGACCCTATTATTGTGTTGCATTTTCTTATATATAATATCATCTTTCTAAATGGAACTAATTAGAGTTTCCAAGTGAAGAGAAGATTAAATTTACTCACTGCATGTGCTACCTCCCTCAGTGCTACCTGTCTTCATAGTGTTCTCAGAGGAATTCTCAGAGGAAAACTTCCATCACATTATTATCCATAAATCTCAACAATTTTTTAACAATGTGGATATAAGAGAATGTATATTTGTTACTTTCCTCTTTAGTACTTCACCCTCTTTATTTTGGCTGAATTAAATATTTTAATTTAAACACTTCATTTATCACAACAATGAAACTCATTGATCTTAATTATAATTAGTTACTTAACAATAGAGGAAATTAATAATTCAATTCATATCAAAAGTTCATATATATTAGTATAAATGTATAAATTAATTATATATTAATAATATACATGTGTACTTGGGCTATATTATCCTATCAATGCATTTAACATCTATAGAAAGAGTAGATATTCATCAGACATCTAAAGAGCACCTATAAAAATACACAAGATCCTGTCAAAGAATAACATGAATGAAAACAAAACAAAATAATATACTCACTGTAATTTATATCTCTGGAATTATAAAATTCTTTATTGTGAAGATTATTTTGATGCCCTTATCAATTTGATCAATATCTACTCAGTACATTGTAATTTATGTGCATTAGTGATTATCTACAAGTAAAATAAATAGAATAGAATTAGGTTTAAATGTGAGAATAATAATTATGTTGGTTGGATTTAATTACCTACTATGTATTAACAATAGTAACCATGTATTGGAGATTAGATTGGTTTTAAGTAATTTACAGGATAAATTTATGCTATATTGATTTAAAAGTTGATCCTTAATCTATGTTAAGAGTTTTGCTATATTCTGAATTTTGATGTGTTTTAGAAAATCACATTCCCTTTTTATTTTGTTCTTTTGCACCTACTTTGAATAACATACAAGTGGAAAGTTCCAGAATTCTGTTGTCTACTCACTGACTGAAAACTTATATTTGATGATATGAAAAAAGTGATGAAGTAAATGGTAGTGGTTGATGAAAATTTACTTTGAACAATCATATAGAGTTCTTCTTAGAACTTACTAATGAAGAAATTCACCAACTCATTCTATTCTTAGTCTTCCATTATCTATAAATATTTGCCTAAGGGGCCCATGACTGCAGAGGTAAGTCTTATATCCAATTTCTTAAGGGAATATTACTCTCCCTAAAAAATCAAAATTGCTAGGAATCTGGCACAGTTTTACTTTATTGTAGATTGGAAATCGGGGGACATAGTATCTCCTTCCTTGTTTTTATGTTGAATTAATATTTTCACTAATGAGATGAGTAGAGTAGTTTATTCTTAATTACAACTCACTAAGGGACAGACTCATAGCCAACCAAATCAATCTGCTGAGTAATTTCAGATTTTTTCTTCCCAATCTATTCCTTTGTTCAATTTAAATTATTTCTCAGTAGCACCTCTATCAAAAAGCCTTTTTAAAAAAAAATTATTTAATTAATTTATTATTAGTTTTATAATTATAAAATTATAATTTTTGACACTATATATGCATGAGTAATTTTTATAGGATTATCCCTTGTATTCATTTTTTTCCAAATTTTCCCCTCCCTCCCTTTACTCCCTCCCCTAGATGACAGGTAATACCATACATATTATATGTGTTACACTATAACCTAGATACAATATATGTATGTAAATCTAATTTTCTTGTTGCATGTTAACAATTGGAAACCGAAGGTATAAGTAACATGGGTAGAAAGACAGTAGTTCTAACAGTTTACATTCAATTCCCAGTGTTCCTTCTCTGGATGTAGCTGTTTCTGACCATCACTGATCACCTGGAAGTGATTTGGATCTTCTTTATGTTGAAGATATTCACTTCCATCAGAATATATCTTCATACAGTATTGTTGTTGAAGTATATAGTGATCTTCTGGTTCTGCTCATTTCAATCAGCATCAGTTCATGTAAGTCCCTCCAAACCTCTCTGTATTCATCCTGCTGGTCATTTCTTACAGAACAATAATATATTATAACATTCATATACTATAATTTACCCAGCCATTCTCCAATTGATGGACATCCATTCATGTTCCAGTTTCTAGCCACTATGAAAAGAGCGTTCACAAACATTTTGGAACATACAGGTCTCTTTCCCCTCTTTAGTATTTCTTTGTGATATAAGTCGAGTAGTAGCACTGCTGGATCAAAGGATATGCACAGTTTGATAACTTTTTGGGCATAGTTCCAAATTGATCTCCAGAATGGTTGGATCCTTTCACAACTCCACCAACAATGTATTAGTGTCCCAGTTTTCCCACATCCCCTAGAACATTTGTCATTATTTGTTCCTGTCATCTTAGCCAATCTGACAGGTGTGTAGTGGTATCTCAGAGTTGTCTTAATTTGCAATTCTCTGATCAATAGTGATTTGGAACACTCTTTCATATGAGTAGATATAGTTGCAATTTCATCATCTGAAAATTGTCTTTTCATATGCTTTGACCATTTATCAATTGGAGAATGATTTGATTTCTTATAAATTAGGTTCAGGTCTCTATAGATTTTAGAAATGAGGACTTTATCAGAACCTTTAATTGTAAAAATATTTCCCAATTTTGTACTTCCCTTCTAATCTTGTTTGCATTAGTTTTGTTTATACAAAAGCTTTTTTTATTTGATGTAATCAAAATCTTCTATTTTGTGATCAATAATGATCTCTAGTTCTCCTCTGGTAATAAATTCCTTCCAACTCCACATGTCTGAGAGGTAGACTATCCTCTGTTCCTCTAATCTATTTATGATCTCATTCTTTATGCCTAAATCATGGACCCATTTTTGATCTTATCTTGGTATATGGTGTTAAGTATGGGTCCATATCTAATATCTGCCATATTAATTTCCAGTTTTCCCAACAGTTTTTTTCAAATAATGAATTCTTATCCCAAATGTTGGTATCTTTGGGTCGGTCAAACACTAGATTGATAGAGTTGTACCCTATTTTGTCCTGTGTATATTATTTACACTGATCGACTGGTTTATTTCTTAGCCAATACCAAATGATTTTGGTAACTGCTGCTTTATAATATAGCTTTAGATCAGGTACAGCTAGACCACCTTCATCTGACTTTTTTTTTTTCATTAATACCCTTGAAATTCTCTACCTTTTATTCTTCCATATGAATTTTGTTGTTCTTTTTAAATGTTGATTTATTTTGTATACAGTAAAATTGCTAAAGTTTGAATTATTTCTAACAACTTTTATTAGAATCTCTGCAGTTCTCTAAGTGTACCATCATATCATCTGCAAATAGTGACAGTTTGATTTCCTCATTACTTAGTCTTATTCCTTTAATCTCTTTCTTGACTCTTATTTCTAAGGCTAGCATATTGAATAGTAATGGTGATAGTTGGCAACCTTGTTTCACTCCTGATCTTACTGGAAAAGGTTCCAGGTTATCTCCATTACATATTATGCTTACTGATGGTCTTAAATATATACTCTTTACTATTTTAAGGAATAGTCCATTTACTCCTATATTCTCAAGCATTTTTAGTAGGAATGTATGTTGTAATTTATCAAATGCTTTTTCTGCACCTATTGAGGTGATCATATGTTTTTTATTAATTTGATTATTAATATGGTCAATTATACTAATAGTTTTCCTAATATTAAACAAGCCCTGCATTCCTGGTACAAATCCTACTTAATCATAGTGTATTATAAAGGGGATGATTTTCTGAAGTCTTTTGGCTAATATCTTATTTAAGATTTTAGAATCAATATTCATTAAGGAGATTGGTCTATAGTTTTCTTTCTCAGTTTTCAACCTACCTGGTTTAGGTGTTAGTACCATGTCTGTGTCATAGGTAGGACTCCTTCAACCCCTATTTTTTCAAATACTTTATATAACATTGGGGCTAAATACTCCTTAAATGTTTGGTAGAATTCACATATGAATCCATCAGGTCCTAGGGAATTTTTCCTGGAGAGTTGATTAATAGCTTGTTCTATTTCTTTTTCTGAAATGGGACTATGTAAGTAGTTTACCTCCTCCTCTGTTAATCTAGGAAGCCTATATTTTTGGAGGTAGTCATCCATTTCACTTAAGTTACCAAATTTATTGGCATAAAGTTGGGCAAATAACTCCTTATTTCTCTAATTTCCTCTTCATTGGTGGAAAGATTCCCCCTTTTCATTTTTAAGACATATAATTTGATTTTTCTCTGTCCTTTTTCTGATCAAATTTACCAAAGCTTTATCTATTTTATTGGCTTTTTCATAAAACCAACTTTTGGTTTTATTTATTCATTCAATAGGGTTTTTTGTTTTTTTTTTTTTTTTTTACTTTATATATTATTGATTTCCCCTTTTAATTTTAGAATTTCATATTTAGTTTTTGGTATGATGTATCATCATTGTCATTATTTTGGATGAAATTATTAATTTTTTTTTAATTTACCTTTTCACCCAGTCATTCTTTGAGATGAGATTATTTAGTCGCCAATTACTTTTTGGTCTATTTACACCTAACTTCTTGCTGAATGTAATGTTTATTGCATTGTGATCTGAGAAGAAGGCATTTACTATTTCTTCCTTCCTGCATTTAATTTTGAGATCTTTATGTCCCAATATATGGTCAATTTTTTATAGGTTCCATGTACTTCTGAGAAGAAAGTATACTCCTTTCTATCACCATTCAGTTTTCTCCAAAGATCTATCATACCTAGTTTTTCTAATGTTCTATTTACATTTTTCATTTCTTTCTTATTTGTTTTGTGGTTGGATTTATCTAATTCTGAGAGTGCAAGGTTGAGATCTCCCATTATTATAGTTTTGCTGTCTATTTCTTCTTGCAACTCTCTTAACTTTTCCTTTAGGAAATTAGATGCTCTACCACTTGGTGGATATATATGTTTAGTGTTGATATGGCTTCATTGTCTATGCTACCTTTTAGTAGGACATAGTTTCCTTCCTTATCTCTTTTAATTAGATCAATTTCTGCTTTTGCTTGATTTGAGATAAGTCTGGCTACCCCTGCTTTTTTGGCTTCACATGATAATAGATTCTGCTCCAACCTTTTACCTTTACTCCGTATGTATCTTCCTACTTTAAGTGTGTTTCCTGTAAACAACATATTATAGGGTTCTTACTTTTGATCCAGTCTGCTGTCTGCCTCTGTTTAATAGGAAAGTTCATCCCATTTACATTTACAGATAAAATTACTAATTCTGTATTTCCTGACATCATATTATCCCCTGATTATGTTTTTTTTCCCCTTGTCCCCCTGAACCCCTTCCCCAGTATTTAATTTATGGACTGCATTTGTGACGCTCAGGCCTCCCTTTTTAGTATTCCTCCCCCCTCCTTTTTAGTCCCTTTTCCTTTCTTGTACCCTTCCCTTATTCTTCTTTTCCTTTTTCCTTTTCCTCTCCCCCTTTATAATGAGGTGAGAGAGAATTCTCTGAAAAAGAAATATGTCAATTATTTACTCTTTGAGCCTACTCTGATGAGAGTGAGATTCACACAATGTTTCTCCCCCTCTCTAAATTCCCTCAGATATGGTAGATTTTCTATGCTTGTTTGTGGGATATTGTTTTCCTCTTTTTATCTCTCCCATCCCTTTATCTGATACTATCTCCTTCCCTTTACTACTTCCCTGTTTATGTTATATCAGTAAAATCAAATTATACATGTGGACTTTCTATATATCCATAACATAAATACACTTCTCAAGAGTTCTTTTTACCTTTTTCTGCTTCTCTTCAGTCTTGTGGATGTAGACCAAATTTTTTGTTTAAGTTTGGTTTTTTCTTAGAAACAAATAAAATTTCTCTGTTTCATTAAATGACCAACTTCCATGGTACAAAATGCTAAACTTAGCTGTGTAGTTAATTCTTGGTTGCAATGCTTGTTCTTATGCCTTTCAGAATATCAGGTTCCAGGCCCTTCGATCCTTTAATGTGGATGCAGACAGATCTTGAGTGACCCTTATTGTGGCACCTTGATATTTGAATTGTTTTTTCCTAGCTGCTTGTAATATTTTCTTCCTTAGTTTGGTAGTTCTGCAGCTTAGCCACAATGTTCTGTGGAGTTCTTTTTTTATGGTCTTTTTCAGAAGGTGTTTGATGATTTTCCTATTTTCCCTTCTGTTTCTATTATCTCTGGATAGTTCTCTTTTATGATTCCTGTAAAATAGAATCTAAGCTCTTTTTTTCCTCATATTTTTCGGGAAGTCCAATGATCCTCAGATTATCTCTCCTAGATCTATTTTCCAGGTGTATAGATTTTCCCAGTAAATATTTGACTTTATTCTCCAGCTTTTCATTTTTTTTTGTTTTGTTTGACTGATTCTTGGTTTCTCAATGAATCATTCATTTCTATTTGTTCCGTCCTGATCTGATTTTTAATGTGTTATGCTCTTCGTTCACATTTCTAGCTTTTTTTATATATGTCCAATTGAATTTTTAAATGAATTATTTTGCTCTGTTGAATTTTTTCCATTACACTATTTTTAGTGAGTTATTTTCTTTTGCAAATCACAAATCATACTTTCATGAGAATTTTTTATCTTTTCCAATTCATAAATCCTACTTTCCTGTGATTTTTTTAAACTTTTTTTTAATTCACAAATTTTGTTTCCCTGCACCTCCTGTGAATTCTTTATTTTTTCCAACTCATATATCAGGACATTGTTATTCTCCATCATAGCTGCTCTTTCCTTTCCCCATTTTTCTTCAAATTCTCAACTTTTTAATAGTCTCTTCCATGAGAGAGCTATGTGATGGGGGGAAGGTATCATTCCCTTATAGGGTGTTATCTGGAGACTCTCTGCTGTTAGCCTCCTGGGCTTTGGATACCCGCTCTTTCTCTGAATAGAAGGTGCTAATCATTCTCTTCAGCTTCTTACTCATTGTTAACACTATGTAAGTGGTCTGCCCTTGGGGTAAGAAATTTATTTATCAGCTTTCTCCCAGACTGGTGTAGAATGCAACAACCCTATGCCTGGGTAAGAGAGAAGTCTGAGAGAGAATTCTCCTCCCCCCTCCCCAGAAATGCCTCAGAGGTTGTTAGCACCACTGAGCTGTGAAGAGTGCCCAGTGAGGAATCTTGCTTTGTGGCCTAACGATTGCCCTGAAGTTTAAGGCTGAACAGTGAAAGCATCACAAACCCCAGCCAAAGCCTCCTGTGGGGCCATGGATAATAGTTACTGATGTGAAAATCCCCTGCTCTCAAACTGGAAGTGTCTACCTGGAAACCACGGTCCCTACTTCAAAGTTTCTGCTTCTCTGGGAGTTCCGCTGCTGCTAGAATTTTACTTCCTCAGGTTAAGCCCCAAACTATGTGAATTAAAAGTTGCCCTGGGCTCTGTGCCCTGCTGTTCTGGCTCTCAACTACCCCAAGGAGAAGTCCTGGGCAGCAGAAGGCGGCTGCACAGCCATGCCAAGATTGGGGCTAGGCCAATTCTGGATTGGGGTGGATCTAGAATCTGGCTTTATATTTTAAAGTAGCTTGAGTTCTCTTCTGATCTGCTGTTTTATAAACAGAGAAGAGCTATAAGTCTGTGCCAGATTCCTCTATCTCTGTGGTTTCTCTGATCCTAGAGTTCTCCCCAGCCCATTTAGCACAGCGTGCTTGCACCTAACCTTGTCCATGTTGACCTTTTTTTCCTCCCCTCTGAACCGACCTTTTCTGTTGAAATTCCAGATTCTCTTCAGCAGGTAATTTGTGCTTCTAATCCTTGTGGTTTTTATCAATCCAGCATTATTTTTGAGGCTGATTTAAGTAGTTGGTATTGAGAGAAGAAGGGAGCTTACAAATTTGTGTGTATCTTCTCCACCATTGGCTCCACCCCAGGGAATAACCTTTTAACAACAAGTGAAAAAAAGTTGTAGTGAAGTTGATTTCAGCAAGCCTATAGAATATGAGTCTATATTCTAAGATTTTAATTCAAATATTATTTTACAAAACTATTTTATTTTGAAATAGCCCATATAATATTAAATAAGAATATAATAGCAGTAATGTTAAACAATGCAGAAAAAATTCTAATATGATTTTGTAGAAAAATTGCTTTACACGATGTACTTGCAATGATGAAATTGCAAATCTGAGCAATGATTGAACATATTTTTGGATATGCAAGTGTGAGGATTTATTTTACTTGATTATGCATATGTATGATAAGATTCTTTTTCATTTGTTTTCCATATAGATATAGATATATAAATGAACAAGTATTCACATATGTGTGTGTAGACATGTATATTTATAAACAAATAATAAATGATAAAATCATTGTCCATTTTTCTCTTCTCCCCTAAAAATTAGCATGAAAGAAATTTTCCTGAGGAACATTTTCATATAAAGTCCAAATAAAATTGGAAGAAGATAATAATAGTTAATCAAAGCTTCCAAAAACCTTTACATATATCATATCTTTTGTTCATCAAAACAATTATCTGAGGTAAATCCTGTAGGCATTGTTTGCTTTGTTTTATAGATGAACAACAGCTCCATGAAGTAAGGTGACTGGTAGAAAATCACAATCTACCTGAGGCAACAACTTAGCCTTTTGCTTTCTGACTAAATCCAATCCTTCATGAACTATACCTAAAAACACAGAAGTAAAATATGTAAAAAATAAAATAAAATAAAATAAAATAAAATTTAGTTCTTAGGATATGACAAGTTTCAGAAAAAATAATACTTTTAATGCTGGCTACAAAATGGGCCTAATTCATATTTAATTTTTTTTTCAAATGATATTTGCTGGTATTATTCTTTCAAGTTATTCTCTCAACTCAGAGGTAGCCATTTGTATTATTAAAAGAGTCTGGCTTCCCTAATGACAATAAAGCACTAGGGAAAATTCTAAAGTAACCCTTCTTAAGCTTATCAGTCATTTATAAGGTGACAGCCTCCAAAAATGAGTTTCATTAAAAAAATGTTAAGCAACAAAGTATTTTCTTCAGAATATGAAGTTGGTTCCAGAGCACTTTGGAAATAATTTTTCCCATCATATTCACATCTTGACAATGATATAAACAGCATCACTTCTCAAGTCGACTGGCACCTCCAAGCACTAGGCTCAGAAATTGGAATAAAAAAAACACACTTACAAGCTTCATTTCGCAGTTTACTAGTGGAAAAAAGTACAACTTGTTCTAATTCTAAAATGAAGCCTTCCACACCATTGGAAAAAATATTCCAAGGTCATGGTTGAAATAAGCATTTGTTTTCTTTTGTGCTTTGCTGATATTTTATATCATCAAACAACTTATAAATTACATTACCAGACTCATTTCCAGGAACTAGACTTATTGTTGTAACCTTTATTTCCAATGAACATTCCCTTTTTCATCTTTCTGTAGCTATCTACATCAACAGGCTAGCACAATATCTGGAGTCACAAAACATGTTTAACATTTGCTAATTTAGTGCTTCAGTTGCCTTATTGCTAATCTTATTTTAATGGAATGTCACTTCTTTGTGATGTCCTGTCAGGAAGAAATAATGATAAGATGGGAAGAATTGAAATGCTTTAAATGATTGCACCTATATAATCTATATTGCTTACCTTCTTAAGGAAAAAAGTGAAATAGAAAAGTAAACAATTTAAAACTCAAAATTTAGAAAATTAATCTTCAAACTCCCTTTACAAGTAATTGGGAGAAACAAATATAATATAGAAATAGTATAAAGAAGATAGGAAGAATTATATTGATCATGGTACAATATTTTAGGATATGAAGTTGAACAAACAAGCCACAAATGTGTTCCCTTAAGGTGAAGTATAAAATATATTCTATGAAAAATGAAAAGGGAAAGGTTAGAGCCAAGATGGCGGAGAAGATACACATTAATTTCTAAGCTTCCTTTTACTCTTAATATCAAGTAGTTAAATCAGCCTCAAAAATAATGCTGGACTGATAAAAACCACAAGGATTAGAAGCACAACTTACCAGCCAAAGAGAATATGGAATTTCAACAGAAAAGGTCGGTTCCACGGGAAGGAAAAAAAAGACCTGCACAGACAGGGTTGGACTAGGGGCTAGCACATTGTGCCAAATGGGCTGGGGAGAATTATTGGCTCAGAGAAGCCACTGAGATAGAGGAATCTGGCATAAGCTGGTAGCTCTACTCTGCTTGTAAAACAGCAGATCAGAAGAGAAATCAAAGCCACTTTAAAAAAACGCCAGAACCTATAACTACCCCAAACAGGAAGTGACCCAACACCTAATGTAGCACAGTTATGCAGACACCTTCTGCTGTCTGGGGCTTTTCCTTGGGGAAGTTATGAATCTGAACAGCAAGAGACAAAGCCCAAGGCAGCCTCTAATCCATATGGTGGGGGGCTCAGCCTGAGGCAATGGAATTCACACATTAGTGAAACTCCCACAGCAGCTGAACCCCCTCAGCAATGACTGTGCTTCCTGGGCAGAGACTTCCGGTTTGAGTGCCCGGGGCTTTTCATATGTCAGCTGCTAATATCCAAGGCCCCACAGGAGGCATTGGGTGGGGTTTGTGACGCTTTTACTGTTTAGCCTCTAGTCTCAGGGCAGTTGCTAGGACACAGAGGGGGGTCCTTCACTGGGCACTACTCACAACACAGCCATATTGACCACCTCTGAATCATTTCCGGGGGGAGGAGGGTAACTCACTCCAAGAGCTCTCTCTTAGCCCAGTCACAAATTTGCTCCTTTCCATCCAACCTGGGAGGAAGCTGGTAAATTTCCTACAGAAGAGGCAGAGCCCATAGAGTTTTAACAATGAGTAAAAAATTGAAGAGAATAATTCCCATCTTCTATACAGAGAAAGGATGGTATCCAACCCTGAGGAGGATAACAGCAGACAGTCTCCAGATAACACCCTAAAGGTGAATGATACCTGCTCCCCATCACATAACTCTATTCTAAAAAGTTAAAAGAATTTGAAGAAAAATGGGGAAAGAAAAGAGAAGCTATGATGGAGAATAACAATGTCCTGATATATGAGTTGGAAAAAATAAAGAATTCACAGGAGGTGCAGGGAAACAAAATTTGTGAATTAAAAAAAAGTTAAAAAAAATCACAGGAAAGTAGGATTTCTGAATTGGAAAAGATAAAAAAAATCCTAAGAAAGTAGGATTTGTGATTTGGAAAAGTAAAATAACTCACTTAAAAAAATAGTGAAATGGAAAAAAAATAAAACAGAGCAAAATAATTCATTTAGCAATTCAAATGGACATATACAAAAAGAACTAAAAATGTGAATGAAGAAAATAACTCATTGAAATTCAAGACTAAACAAATAGAAATGAATGATTCGTTGAGAAACCAAGAATAAGTAAAAAAAAAAAAAAATGAGAAGCTGGAGAATAACGTCAAATATTTGCTGGGAAAATCTATAGACCTGGAAAATAGATCTAAGAGAATAATCTGAGGATCATTGGATTTCCCGAAAATTATGATGAAAAAAAGAGCCTAGATTCTATTTTATAGGAAATCATCAAAGAGAACTGTCCAAAGACAATAGAAACAGAAGGGAAAATAGGAGTTGAAAGAATTCATCAAATACCTTCTGAAAAAGACCCTAAAAAAAAAACACTCCACAGAACATTGTGGATAAGCTGCAGAACTACCAAACTAAGGAAAAAATATTGCAAGCAACGAGGAAAAAAACAAGGTCACTCAAGATCTGGCTGCCTCCACATTAAAGGATCAAAGTGTCTGGAACCTGATATTCTGAAAGGCAAAAGAACTAGGAATGCAACCAAAAATAAACTACCCAGCTAACTTTGTCATTTTCTTCCATGGAAGAAGGTGGACATTTAATGAAACAGAGGAATTCAATTTGTTTCTAAGAAAAAAAAAACAAACTTAAACAAAAAAATTGGGTCTACATCCACAAGACTGAAGAGAAGCAGAAAAAGGTAAAAAGAACTATTGAGAAGTGTAGCGAGCTGTCGTCTCCAGAAGCTGCTGGATCGCTCTCTGGGAAGAGATCTGCTGTGTCTACTCAAATCTCTCAGACAGATTCTTCTTCCTGTAGTGAACCGTTGTCTCCAGGCAGTTGCTGTTAACTCTTGTCCTTAGAAGTGACTTCCCTTCCTGCAGAGAGCCCCGTCAGGCCTGATGTAATGCAGAGAGTCTTTCTTCTTGAATCCTGGCTCTGAATCTCCTCCAGCTCTTATCCTTCTCCAGGCCGATCTGCTCTCTGCGCCCAGTGCTGTCTCTTTTTATCCTCCCAGAGAATGGGCGTGGGATAATGCAAGGGCTTCTGGGAAGAACCACCCCAGCCAATGAGCTTGCCCCCTCTATCAAGTCAACCTGAGTTCTCACCTTGTAATTGTCCAGAAAACCTGAATTCTCACCTTGTCACCATCCAGACAACCTCAGTTCTCAATCTAGTGTTTGACAGATCCAAAGATACCAACTTTTGTTATAAAAATTCATTATTTGAAAAAAACTCTTGGAAAAATTGGAAATTAGTAGGGCAGAAATTAGATATGGACCCACATTTAATACCATATACCAAGATAAGATCAAAATGGGTCCATGATTTAGGATAAAGAATGAGATCATAAATAGATTAGAAGAACAGAGCTCCCAGACCTGTGGAGGAGGAAGGAATTTTTGACCAGAGGAGAACTAGACATCATTATTGATCACAAAATAGAAGATATTGATTACATCAAATTAAAAAGCTTTTGTACAAACGAAACTAATGCAAACAAGATTGGAAGGGAAGTAACAAATTTGGAAAATATTTTTACAATTAAAGTTTCTGATAAAGGCCTCATTTCCAAAATCTATACAGAATTGACTCTAACTTATAAGAAATCAAACCATTCTCCAATTGATAAATGGTCAAAGCATGTGAACAGACAATTTTCAGATGATGAAATTGAAACTATATCCACTCATATGAAAGAATGTTCCAAATAACTACTGATCAGAGAAATGCAAATTAAGATAACTCTGAGATACCACTACACACCTGTCAGATTGGCTATGATGACAGGAACAAATAATGATGAATGTTGGAGGAGATGTGGGAAAACTGAGACACTGATGCATTCTTGTTGGAGTTGTGAAATAATCCAGCCATTCTGCAGAGCAATTTGGAATTATGGCCAAAAAAAGTTGTCAAACTGTGCATACCTTTTGATCCATCAGTGCTACTACTAGGCTTATATCCTAAGGAAATACTAAAGAAGGAAAAGAGTCCTATATGTGCCAAAATGTTTGTGGCAGCTCTTTTCATAGTGGCTAGAAACTGGAAAATTAATGGATGTCCATCAATTGGAGAATGGTTGGGTAAATTATGGTATATAAAGTTTATGGAATATTATTGCTCTATAAGAAATGACCAGCAGGATTAATACAGAGAGGTTTGGAGAAACTCACATGAACTGGTGCTGAGTGAAATGAGCATTACCAGGAGATCACTATCCACTTCAACAATGATACTATATGAAGATATATTCTGATTGAAGTGGATATATTCAACATAAAGAAGATCCAAGTCACTTCCAGGTGATCAGTGATGAATAGAAACAGCTACACCCAGAGAAGTAACACTGGGAATTGAATGTAAACTTTTTGCACTACTGTCTTTCTACCCAGGTTAATTATACCTTGTGGAATCCTATTCTTACCGTGTAACAAGAAATTTGGTTTTACACACATATATTGTATATAGGTTATACTGTAACACATTTAATATGTATGGGATTGCCTGTCATCTAGGGGAGGGAGTAGAGGAAGGGAGGGGAATATTTGGAAAAATGAATACAAGGGATAATGTTGTAAAAACATACTCATGCATATGTAGTGTCAAAAATTATAATTATAAATTTTATAAATAATAAAAGAATAAAAAAAGAAATTAAAAAAAAGAAAAATGAAAAGGGAAAAATAAGAAGGGAAGCAGCTGAATTACCAAAATTATTAAAGCTGAAGTTAATAAAGATAAGGTAAAAAAATACAAAAGAGGACTGATATAAATTGGGGAAAATTTTTTACAGTTAAAGGTTCTGATAAAGGTCTCATTTCCAAAATATAAAGAGAATAGTGACTCAATTTTTTAAGATTTTTAAGCCATTCTCCAATTTGACAAATGATCAAACAATATGAGCAGACAATTTTCAGATGAAGAAATTAAAAACATTTTCAGTCATATGAAAAATGCTCTAAATCACTATGAATCAAAGAAATGCAAATTAAGATAACTCTGAGTTACCACTATACACCTCTCAGATTGTCTAAGATGACAGGAAAAGTTAATGACTGATTTTAGAGGGGATGTGGTAAAACTGGGACACTGATTTATTATTAGTTGTGTTGTGAATTCATCCAACCATTCTGGAATGCAGTTAGGAAGTATGCCAAAACGACTATCAAAGCATGCATGCCCTTTGATCCAGCAGTGTCTTTAATGGGAGAACTAGAGACCATTATTGATCACAAAATAGAACATTTTGATTACACCAAATTAAAAAGTTTCTGCACAAACAAAACTAATGTAAACAAGATTAGAAGGGAAGTAACAAATTGGGAAAAAACATTTTTACAGTTAAAGATTCTGATAAAGGCCTCATCTCCAAACTATACAGACAATTGACTTTAATTTATAAGAAATCAAGCCATTCTGCAATTGATAAATGGTAAAAGGATATGAACAGACAATTTTCAGATGATGAAATTAAAACTATTTCCACTCATATGAAAGAGTGTTCCAAATCACTATTGATCAGAGAAATGCAAATTAAGACAACTCTGAGATATCATTAAACACCTGTCAGATTGGCTAAGATGATAGGAACTAATAACGATGAATGTTGGAGGGGCTGTGGGAAAACTGGGACACTGATGCATTGTTGGTGGAGTTGTGAAAGAATCCAACCATTCTGGAGAGCAATCTGGAATTATGTCTAAAAAGTTATCAAAATATGCATACCCTTTGACCCAGCCATACTAGTACTGGGCTTATATCCCAAGGAAATACTAAAGAAGAGAAAGGGACCTGTATGTGCCAAAATGTTTGTGGCAGCCCTTTTCATAGTGGCTAGAAGCTGGAAGATGAATGGATGTCCATCAATTGGAGAATGGTTGGGTAAATTATGGTATATGAATGTTATGGAATATTATTGTTCTGTAAGAAATGACCAACAGGAGGAATACAGAGAGGCTTGGAGGGACTTACATCAACTGATGCTAAGTGAAACGAGCAGAACCAGAAGATCATCATACACTTCAACAATGATACTGTATGAGGATGTATTCTGATGGAAGTGGATATCTTCAACATAGAGAAGAGCTAATCCAATTCCAATTGATCAATGATGGACAGAATCAGCTACATCCGGAAAAGGAACACTGGAAAATGAGTGTAAACTATTAATTTTACCTTCTGAATCCATTTTTTCTTGTGCAACAAGAGAACTGTACAGATTTGCACACATATATTGTATCTAGAAAATACTTTAACATGTTTAACATGTATATGACTACCTGCCATCTAAGGGAAGGGGTGGAGAGAGGGATGGGAAAAGTTGTAACAGGAGTGAGTGCAAGGAACAATGGTTTAAAAATTACCCATGATCTTGTTCTGTCAATAAAAAGCTATATTAAAATAAAATAAAACATATATTGGATTACTTGCCATCTAAGGGAGGTGGTGGGGGAAGGGGAGGAAATAGGAACACAAGGTTTTGCAAGGGATTAATGTTGAAAAAATATCCATGCATATGTTTTGAAAATAAAAAGTACTGCTGAGCCATTTGCATGAAATTTAGTAAATATAGTGGTCTTACTTAGAGTTGCCTAATAACTCATCTACATTTGCTTTCTTACTGAACAATATTCTTAGGTGCCACTGAGCCCTTATGTTGTTAAAATGAAAATATAAACAAATAAAAAAGTACTATTGAAACAAACTCAGTAAATATTCATATTATGTATTAAAATTAAAAGTAAGACCTTTTTAAAGAAATTTGTCCAATAAAATCATCTACTTGCTTCTCTAGACCTTCATAAGATGCACTTTTACCATAAGAAGTCACTACAGTGTATTAAAACATTATTATACCAGTTGTCTAAATGATATCTTAGTTGTTTGAATGGGTTCAATCACTGAACTTATTACCAAATAATAATGCACATACTGAAGAGATCAGATTAATGATAAAACTTTGGATAATGTAAATTCATCACAAAATTCCTATATGAATTTAGACTAGAACTTTGAATCTCAAACTGGTATTTGTAGAAACCATTTATGTTAGAGGCATGGATTTCCAAATTGTTATTCTTTAGCTACTTCAAATTTCCAGGGATATAGTCCAACTAAAACAAGCAACCTCCCCAAACAAAGAAGTAAATAAATAAACAAAATTACTTTAATATTTTCCTATCGCCTTATGAACACAATATAAATTCTTCATTCTGACCCTCAAGTTTCAACCATATCCTGATTACCATACCTTTTCATATTAATTCACATTTAACCTTACAATATTCTTTGTTCCAGACAAATTGAAATATTAGCTCTGCTCTTATCTAGCTTTGTCTTTGGCTACATGATCTAGAACATATTCCATGTCTAGAATGATTCACATCCTTAGCATCTTTACTTGTGATGATTTTTTTTTCTTTTTTGATAGGGAAATGGGAGAGGAAGGAGGGTAACATGGTGGCATTGGGCAGGAACTACTTCATTCTTGATTTTTGCCTGATTTCTACAGCTGAATCTTGTCTCTCCCTCTTCTAATTTCCATAGAGCATTTTTTGTATCTTTCACTTTTTCTATGACTCTATCACATTCATTTGCATTTCATCATATTTTCAAATAGGTACTCAAACATAGTTTTTCCTGTGAAATTCACTCACAAATGAATTTCATGTATGCCCAACGGAGAATTTCTTATGAACATTTTATTTTACTCCTACTTGCATTCTTCAAAGAGATTTCATGAAATTATTAAACAACTTGCAATAACTTCCTTTTTCTTGACTTCTTCATTGATCCATCCCCATAGTTGAAGAATTAGCATTTGGAAAGAAATTACAGGGAATACTAGTTATTAAAATGTGTTTTCTCTCTCTCTCTCTCTCTCTCTCTCTCTCTCTCTCTCTCTCTCTCTCTCTTTCTGTATGTTATGTAATAGATGAGGGGAAATGTCTATTTGAGATATTTTAGATGTTAATGAAGGTAGAAGAAATATTTTGGTAGATTTTTTACCCTCACTGTGATATACACAAAACTTGGCAAAAAATTTATCATGCTCACAACAAATGTATTGATTTCAGTTTATCAGTAATCTCCAGAACATGGCAAAGCATGTTAAATCTTGCTTTCCCCCTTATGTGACTAGAAAATTATGAGTAAATGACACAATTCTAATTCTTTATATGTGAAATTTAAATAGTTGCAATTAGGCTTCTAAAGTGAGATGACATTATGAATGCAGTTGCAGAATACTTGGAAAATGAATTGCTTCAAAAGTATATACATTTAAAATTGTGGACCAAGGACATACAAAACAAAAGCAAAGTTCTTATGGCTTTCTTCAGAATGAAGCAAGAAAAGGGATATGTTTTTAAGTATTGAAAAACAATTTTAATTTAATATATTATCTTTCCCCATTGTATATAAAATAATTTTATCATTTATCGAATTTCAAATTGTCTCTTTTCCCTCTTCCTCCCTCTCATTGAGAAGACAGTCACTTTTAAATAGAGGATACATGTATAGTCAGGCAAAACATATTTCCATATAAGTAATTATAATGAAAAAAACACAGACAAAAAAAAAAAAAGGAAAAAAGTAAAGATAGCATTTCTTCTATCTGCATTTAGCCTTCACCAGTTCTTTCTCTGTAGACTGACAACACCTTTCATCATAAGTCCTTCAGAATTATGTCAGGTCATTGTATTACTAAAATAGTTGTCATTCACAGTAGATCCATGTGCTTAGCAATAAATAATTGTATAAATATGTATACATATATTGGATTTAACATATATTTTATAATGTTCAACATATATTAGATTACTTGCCATCTAGGGGAGGGGTGGGGAAAGGAGAGGAAATTGGAACATAAGGTTTTGCAAAGGTCAATACTGAAAAAAAATTATCCATGCATATATTTTGAAAATAAAAAAAAACCTTTAATAATTTTAAAATTTTTTATTGGATTCCATTCTTTTAATTAAAAATAATAGAATAGCTTTTTGGCATGACAGTGAAGGATTAACCACAATAAAATCTCAACCTAACTTCAATAACTTCTCTCCCTTTGTATAGTAGTAAGATGAATGAATAAGAAATCAAAAGAACTGCATTCAAATCTTATTTGTGACATTTTTATGTCTGTGTACTTAGGACTACACAACATTGACACTCAGTTTCCTTAGTTATAAAGTGGAAAATATATCTATAGTATTTTTTCTCCTAGGATATTTGTGAGACATAAACAAAATATACAAAAGCAATTATCAAGACTTAAAATGACAAGTAAAAGTCACCTAATATTACTGTACTAGACATAGATTATGCTATACCCTCTAAACTTGAATACTTTATAAATCAAAAAGCATTAATTAACCATTTAATATGTGTGAACTAATGTTTTAAGCACTTGGAATACAGAAACAAAATTGAAATAATGACTGCCTTCAAGAAGCTTATATTCTGTTGAAGTAAATAGGTTTTTTAATCATTAATATAGCTTACTTAGGGAAGAAATATAATTCTACTTCCAAAGTCTTTCAGACGAATTATCTTAATCCTTCTGAAACAAATTTCTATTGGCTGGGCCATATGTCCAAAATCGTTTTTCTCAGATAGTCAATGCCAGGGACAATTCTGGAATAGATTGAATGATACTATAAAGTGTCTTTCAATATGAATGGTTACTTCATTTTACAAGTTCTCACATTTTCTATAATATTTGAGTCAATGACAGAGATCTGAACTCTTCTATTACTAATTCTCCTCTTCTAGATGGCAAATAATCCAATATATGTTAAAATATGGTAAATATATATATAATTTCACTATAGGCATACATATTTATATAATTATCATGCTGCACAAGAAAAATCAGAACAAAAAGGAAAAAATGATAAAGAAAATAAAATTCAAGCAAACAAATGTGACAATCCTTGTGTATTTATTTATGCAACCTGACAAGTATCTATGTAGGTATTATGGCATCTGTGTTATCAGTTAGCATAGCTACTGAAGACCAGAAAATGAAAGTTCTTGACTACAAATTCCTTAGAACCATAGAATGGTATCAAGATGTAAACACATACACACATTCTCACACACACATAAACACATACACACATGTTTTTATCAATGGAAATGACTTTTAAAAAGATCCATCACCATCCATTTTCTTGTACCCTCGAGACCATTAACCAATGATTCCTAATTGTGTTCTCTCCTCCACTAAAATGGAAATACCTTGAAACAAGTTACTATATTGCTTTTCTATTTTTATCTTCTATTTGTAGTCTTTTATACATAATAAACCATTAAAATGTGGTTTTAATTCATTCAATAGCATTATTTTCTACTGCTGGGTAATTCATTAAAAAAATTTGAAGAATTTCCAGAGGTCACCTTGCTTTGCCTATTCAAATGAATAGACAGAAAGATGATAAAACACTTTTTTAAAAAAATTTGTTATGTACGAAGTCGTTAATAGGTACTGGTGATGCAAAAAATAATAGTAATAATAAGCAACATTGTAGTTTCTGTTGTCTGGAAGTTTCCATTGTGATAGGAACAGGAAAACACACAATTGAAACTATGCAAGTAGATACAGTTGTACTGAAATTGTCTAGGAATGACTGGGGAATGGTTCTAATAAGATAAGGTGAATGCTTACATATAAGTGGCCAGGAACTCAGGGAATAGAATCCAGACAATTCTGATGAGGGAAACAGTGAATAGAGTGCTGGGCCTGGAATCAAGAAGGCATGAGTTTGAATTTGGCTTCAGATACTAAATGGCTTATACTTAATTTTGTTTTCCTCAGTTCTCACATCTGTAAAATATCAAAATAACATTGAATGGTTGATGTCTTTGAAGATACATAATGGTGCAATATATATTCCTTCACAGTAGAAATTATTTTCAATTCTGCTCTGTTACCCACAATGTCTTTCATTGTATTTTGGATGTAATAGATTCCTAATATAAACAGTGATTTCAATTAAAGGGTGACAATTACTGCTTATGTGGCTTTCGAAAAACTTCTTAACTTTGGAGGATTTCATTTTCTTTATAGATGAAAGCTAAGAATGAACTAAATCATCTCAAAAATGATATCATATACCTGTTCATATTTTAGAAATATGGTGCAGGATCCATCCATATAATTATATATTTTATGACACAAGCTTTGAAATATTTATCTTAGATGTTCCTTTCCCTAGTTCAAACAAATATGTTCCTAAAAGAAATAATGCCATAAAGTTTTCTCCAATGGACATGTCATATCATTGATTTTGTAGTTTCTTTTTTAAAACTTCCCTTACTTCTCTCTTTTAATGAGGTCTATTTCTACTTTTTCTGTATCTGAGATCAGAATTGCTATGCCTGTTTTTTTCACTTCAGCTGATGTGTAAAATGTTCTGTTCTAGCCTTTTCTCTGTATGTGTCTCTCTATGTTAAACGTGTTTTTTGTAAACAACATATTGTAGAATTCAGTTTTTGATGCATTCTGCTATTCACTTCTGTTTTATGGGAGAATTCATCCCATTAACATTCACAGTTATGATTACCAGCTGTGTTTCTCTCCATCCTATTTGCTCCTCTGTGCATACTTTTGTTCTCTGTTTCCACTCTGTCTTTAGTCATGCCTTTTACCTACCCTACTTACCTTAACTCCTATCACCCATTCCCCTTCTCTTAAGATTGTTTTTGGGGCAGCTAGGTGGCACAGTGGATAGAGCACCAGCCTTGAATTCAGGGGGACCCAAGTTCAAATCTGGTCTCAGACACTTAACACGTCCTAGCTGTGTGACCCTGGGCAAGTCACTTAACCCCAACCTAAAAAAAAAAAAAAAAAGATTGTTTTTGTTAGGTTGACCACTATCAACATTACTATTTAATATTGTATTAGAAATGCTAGCTTTGGCAATAAGAATTGAGAAAGAGATTAAAGGAATTAGAATAGGTAATGAGGAAACCAAATTATCATTCTTTGCTGATGATATGATGGTATACTTAGAGAACCTCAGAGATTCTACTACAAAGCTATTAGAAATGATCCACACCTTTAGCAGTTGCAGGATACAAAATAAACCCACATAATTCATCAGCATTCTTATATATCACTAACAAAACCCAACAGTTAGAGCTACAAAGAGAAATTCCATTTAAAGTAATTGCCAATAGTATAAAATATTTATGAATCTCTCTGCCAAGGGAAAACAGAAACTATATAAGCAAAACTACAAAACTAACCAATTGGAAAAATATTAAATGCTCTTGGATACATTGAGCAAATATAATAAAGATGACAATACTACCTAAACTAATCTATTCATTTAGTGCTATACAAATCAGACTCCCAAAAAACTGTATTAATGACTTAGAAAGAATAACAACAAAATTCATATGAAAAAATAAAAGGTCAAGAATTTCAAGGGAATTAATGGTAAAAAAAAAATCAAATGAAGGTGGCCTAGCTGTACCAGATCTAAAATTATATTATAAAGCAGCAGTTACCTACTTAATCAGTGGAATAGGTTAGTTTCAAAAGATAAAATGGTCAATGACTTTAATAATCTAGTGTTTGACCCCAAAGACTCCAGCTTTTGGGATAAAAGCTCACTGTTTGACAAAAATTGCTGGGAAGTACCTCATTGAAAAGTAGGAATGGAAAAGTGAAAAGGGGAGGAGTAAGCTAAATGGAAGGGGATACAGAAATTGTGAGGTAGGGGGATAAACTTTAACATGGGAATAGGGATACTAAAAAGGGAGAGCTGTGAGAAGCAAGTGGTGCTCATAAGTTTAATACTGGGGATGGTGATAAGGGGGAAGGAAAAGGAGAAAAGCATAAACAAGGATTAAAAAGATGGCAAGTAATAAGAATTGGTAATTTTAACTATAAATGTGAATGGGCTAAAAGCCAGAATCCTACAATATGTTGTTTGCAGGAAACATACCTAAAGCAGAATGATACTTACAGAGTAAAGGTAAAAGGTTAGAGGAGTATTTACTATGCTTCAGGTGAAGTTAAAAAAAAAAAAAGCAGGGGTAGCCATCCTCATTTCACATCAAGCAAAAGCAAAAATTCATCTAATTAAAAGAGATAAGGAATGGTACTATATCTTGTTAAAGGGTAGCATAGATAATGAAGCAATATCAATTTTAAACATATATGCACCAAGTGGGGTAGCATCTAAATTCCTAAAAGAGAAATTAAGAGAGCTGCAAGAAGAAATAGACAGGAAAAGTAATAGACAGCAAACTTGCACTCTCTGAAATAAATAATCAAACCACAAAATAAATGAGAAAGAAATCAAAGAGATAAATAGAATGCTAGAAAATTTAGATATGATAGATCTTTGGAGAAAATGAAATGGAGATAGAAAGGAATACACTTTCTTCTCAGCAGTTCATGGAACTTATATAAAAACTGACCATATATTAGGACATAAAAACCTCAAACTCAAATGCAATAAGGCAGAAATAATAAAATCATCCTTTTTAGACCATGATGCAATGAAAATTACATTCAATAAAAAGCCAGAGGAAAATAGACCAAAGCATAATTGGAAACTAAATAATCTCATACTAAATAAAGAAAGATAGGGTTAAACAGCAAGTCATAGACATAATTAATAACTTCACCCAAGAAAATGACAATAATGAGACATCATACCAAAATGTGTGTGATGTAGCCAAAGCAGGGAAAATTTCATATCTCTAAAGGCCTACTTGCCTCTCATAAAATAGAGAAAGAGGTCAATGAATTGGGCTTGCAACTAAAAATGCTAGAAAAAGAAAAAAAATTAAAAACTCCAGTCAAACGATAAACTTGAAATTTTAAAAATAAAAGGAGAGATCAAAAAAATTTGAAAGTTAAAAAAACAAACAAACAAACAAACACACAAAAACTATTGAATTTATTATTAGGATTCTTACAGATGTTATGGGCCAGAACTTGAGACAAGGTAATGCACTTGGTTCACAACTTTAAAAGAATTTGCTCATTCGTCCACACTTTAGACTTCACACCTTTATATAGCACATAAAAGGACAAGCTCACTGGGAGGGGATGGAGAGTCAGGATTCAGTCAAGGGGAGAACTTTAGGGAAGCTTGAAAAGATTCAAAGAGCCAGGATTTCAGTGAGAAGATTCGCAAGTCTGTGAGATTCACAAGTCTAAAGGAAAAGCCTGCTCATGGACTTCTGGGAGATTCAGAACTAGGACTGACTTCCAGGAGATTCACAAGGCAGAAAACCACAATCCCACACTCTTGGAGGCAGAGTCAGATTCATTCCCATATCTACCTTCTTACTGGCTGGAGAGATTGGGAGGAGGAGAGGCTGGAGGCAGAAGGACAAACCTTTGGATTTGGAGACATTCAGACATGAGCTCTTGGGAGTCAAGAAGAGAGATAGCCTCTACTAAAGCTAATCAGGCCCCAGGAAAAGATTCAGGATTTTGAAGGACACAATAAAGAACCTTGACTTTAACTCCTGACTGCATTTTGGGATTATTGAAACTGAACTAAAGCCAAGGCTGCCTCCAGAAGCTCCTCAAGAAACCAGCTCCCAAAGAATGAATATAATCTAGAGAAATAGAACATTATAGAATTAATTAATAAAAATAGGAGTTGCTTCTATAAAAAATTAACAAAATAGACAAATCCTTAGTAAATCTGATTTTAAAAAGCAAAGAGAAAAATCAAATTGTTAGTCTTAAAAATGAAAAGGGAGAACTCACCATTAATGAATAGGAAACTGGAGAAATAATTAGGAGTTACTTTGCCCAACTTTATATCAACAAATTATATAACTTAAATGAAATGGAAGAATACCTTCAAAAATATATCTTACCCAGATTAACAGAGGAAGAAGTAAATAGTCTAAATAGTCTCATTTTAGAAAAAGAAATAGAACAAGCCATTAAAAAGTTCCTAAGAAAAAAATCCTCAGGACTAGATGGATTTACATGTGAATTCTTCCAAACATTTAAAGAACGAATAACTCCAATGCTATATAAACTATTTGAAAAAAAAGAAAGATTGAAGGAGTCCTACCAAATTCCTTTTATGACACAGACATGGTACTGATGCCTAAACCAGGAGGATTGAAAAGAGAGAAAGATAATTATAGACGAATCTCTCTAATGAATATATATTTTTGTTTAAATTTTATTTATTTATAAAAAATTTTGACATTATGTATGCATGAGTAATTTTTTTATAATATTATCACTTGTATTCATTTTTCCAAATTATCCCCTCCCTCCCTCCACCCCCTGCCCCCTGATGACAGACAATCCTATAAATTTTACATGTGTTACAATCTGACATAGATACAATACATGTGTGTAAATACCATTTTCTTGTTGCACATTAAATATTAGATTCCAAAGGTATAAGTAACCTGGATAGATAGATAGTAGTTCTGACAGTTTACATTCACTTCCCAGTGTTCCTTTTCTGGTTGTAGTTGTCTCTGTCCATCATTGGTCAACTGGAAGTGAATTGGATCTTCTCCATGTTGAAGATGTCCACCTCCATCAGAACACATTTTCATACAACATTGAAGTGTACAGCGATCTTCTGGTTCTATTCATTTCACACAGCATCAGTTGATGTAAGTCTCTCCAAGCCTCTCTGTATTCCTCCTGCTGGTCATTTCTTACAGAGCAATAATATTCCATAATAGTCATATACCATAATTGACCCAACCATTCTCCAATTGATGGATATGCATTCATCTTCCAGTTTCTGGCCATTATGAAAAGGGCTGCCACAAACATTTTGGCACATACAGGTACCTTTCCCTTTTTCAGTATTTCTTTGGGATATAAGCCCATTTGCAGCAATGCTGGATCAAACGGAATGCACAGTTTGATAACTTTTTGGGCATCGTTCCAAATTGCTCTCCAGAAGGGCTGTATTCTTTCACAATTCCACCAACAATGTATTAGTGACCCAGTTTTCCCACATCCCCTTCAACATTCATCATTATTTGTTCCTGTCATCTTAGCCAATCTGGCAGGTGTGTAGTGGTATCTCAGACTTGTAATTTGCATTTCTCTGATCAATAGTGATTTGGAACACTCTTTCATATGAATGGATATAATTTCAATATCATCATCTGAGAATTTTCTGTTCATATCCTTTGACCAATTAACAATTGGAGAATGGTTACATTTCTTATATATTAGGGTCAGTTCTCTACATATTTTGGAAATAAGGCCTTTATCAGAACCTTTAACTGTAAAAATATTTTCCCAATTTGTTAATTCCCTTCTAATCTTATTTGCATTAGTATTGATTGTACAGAAACTTTTTAGTTTGATATAATCAAAATGTTCTATTTTGTGATCAATAATGATCTCTAGTTCTCCTTTGGTCATAAATTCCTTCCTCCTCCACAGGTCTGAGAGGTAGACTATTCTCTGTTCCTCTAATCTATTCATGATCTCATTCTTTATGCCTAAATCATTGACCCATTTTGATCTTATCTTGGTATATGGTGTTAAGTGTGGATCCATATCTAATTTCTGCCATACTAATTTCCAATTTTCCCCACAGTTTTTTTCCAAATAATGAATTTTTGTCCCTAATGTTGGTATCTTTGGGTTTGTCAAAGACTAGATTGCTATAGATGTACCCTTTTTTGTCCTTTGTATCCAATCTGTTCCACTGATCTACCGGTCTATTTCTTAGCCAATACTAAATGGTTTTGGTGACTGCTGCTATATAATATAGCTTTAGATCAGGTACACCTAGACCACCTTCCTCTGACTTTTTTTTTTTCATTAGTTCCCTTGCAATTCTCGACCTTTTATTCTTCCATATGAATTTTGTTGTTACTTTTTTTAGGTCATTAAAGTAGTTTCTTGGGAGTCTAATTGGCATAGCACTAAATAAATAGATTAGTTTGGGGAGTATTGTCACCTTTATTATATTCGCTCGGCCTATCCAAGAGCACTGAATATCTTTCCAATTATTTAAATCTGACTTTATTTTTGTGGCAAGCATTTTGTAATTTTTCTGATATAATTCCTGACTATTCTTTGGTAGATGGATTCCCAAATATTTTATCCTCTCAACATTTATTTGGAATAGAATTTCTCTTTGTATCTCTTTCTGTTGCATTTTGTTGGTGATATATACAAATGCTGAGTATTTATGTAGGTTTATTTTGTATCCTGCAACTTTGCTAAAATTCTGAATTATTTATGATAGCTTTTTAGCAGAGTCTTTGGGGTTCTCTAAGTGTACCATCATATCATCTGCAAAGGGTGATAGTTTGATTTCCTCATTTCCTACTCTAATTCCTTGAATCTCTTTCTTGGCTCTTATTGCCGAGGCTAGCGTTTCTAGTACTATATTGAATAATAATGGTGATAGTAGGCAACCTTGTTTCACTCCTGATCTTACTGGAAAAGGTTCCAGTTTATCTCCATTACATATTATGCTTACTGACGGTAGTAAATATATGCTCCTGATTATTCTAAGGAATAATCCATTTATTCCTATATTCTCAAACGGTTTTAGTAGGAATGGATGTTGGATTTTATCAAATGCTTTTTCTACATCTATTGAGATGATCATATGGTTTTTGTTAATTTGATTATTAATATGGTCAATTATATTAATAGTTTTCCTAATATTAAACCAGCCCTGCATTCTTGGAATAAATCCTACTTGGTCATAGTGTATTATCCTGGAGATGATTTTCTGAAGTCTTTTTGCTAATATCTAATATTTCTTTTTTAGGAATTTCCACAGATTTATTTTCAGTCTGTTTAAAAAAAAAAAAAAAAAAAAAAAGGCTTTTTATTTGTTGCACAGAAGGAATACTAAAAAGAAGTTTCCTCTCTCAGTTTTGGTCTGCATAAACCAGAAGCTGAGAATCAACCTTAAAATATATGTTCCCTTTCTTTTTACTCTTGATGGCTGAAAATTAACTTTAAAATACTTGTCAGTATTTCAGCTACAAAAGAGAATTTGTAGAGTAGGAAATTTAGTCTGAAAAAAAAAATCAAGGGCTTTATCTAGGGGCATACTAGTAAATGTTTAACAACTAGCCTTGGGGGTGGAGGAGAAGGAATGTGCACAGAGCACACTTTTAAATTTAATTTGCATTATTAATATTTTTCCCATAAGCCTAGACAATCAACAAAACAATAAAGCAAGCCCTGATCTATAATATTTGTTGCATTTCAAGATATGATGTCAATCCTGAAAATTTGGAGCTAGATTCAACACACCCCTTGCATTAATGAACATCTATATGAGAATTTAATAGTCTATCATTTCAGTTATTGTGATTGGGGGTAGAATTTTTATTGTAATTGAGAGTTGATAGTTTTTTAAAATATTAAATCCTATGATCTTTGTCATTCACTAAGATTTTTTTTTTTATTTTTTATTATATATATATATATATATATATATATATTTTATAATATTATCCCTTGTATTCATTTTTCCAATTTACCCCCCCTCCCTCTATTCCCTCCCCCCGACGACAGGCAATACCATACATTTTACATGTGTTACAATATAGTCTAGGTACAATACATGTGTGCGAATATACTTTCTTGTTGCACAATAAAATTAGAATCCGAAGGTACATGCACTGGGCAGACAGATATTAGTGCTAACAATTTTCATTCCCCTCCCAGTGTTTCTTCTCTGGTGCAGCTACCTCTGTCCATCATTCAACTGGAAGTGAGTTGGATCTTCTTTATGTTGAAGATTTCACTTCCATCAGAATCATCCTCATACAGCATTGTTGTTGAAGTGTACAGTGATCTTCTGGTTCTGCTCATTTCACTCAGCATCAGTTGATTTAAGTCTCTCCAGGCCTCTCTATATTCCTCCTGCTGGTCATTTCTTACCGAGCAATAATATTCCATAACCTTCATATACCACAATTTACCCAACCATTCTCCAACTGATGGACATCCATTCATCCTCCAGTTTCTAGCTACAACAAAAAGAGCTGCCACAAACATTTTGGCACAATAGTCTCTTTCCGCTCTTTAGTATTTCTTTGGGATATAATCCCAGTAGTAGCGCTGCTTCAAAGGGTATGCACAGTTTGATAACTTTTTGGGCATAATTCCAGATTGCTCTCCAGAATGGCTGGATTCTTTCACAACTCCACCAGCAATGTATTAGTGTCCCAGTTTCCCCACATCCCCTCCAACATTTGTCATTATTTGTTCCTGTCATCTTAGCCAATCTGACAGGTGTGTAGTGGTATCTCAGAGTGGTCTTAATTTGCCTTCTCTGATCAGTAGTGATTTGGAACACTCTTTCATGTGAGTGGATATGTTTCAATTTCTTCCTCTGAGAATTGTCTGTTCATATCCTTTGACCATTTATCAATTGGAGAATGGTTCGGTTTCTTATAAATTTGGGTCAGTTCTCTATATATTTTGGAAATGAGACCTTTGTCAGAACCTTTGTTTTTAAAAATATTTTCCCAATTTGTTATTTCCCTTCTAATCTTGTTTGCATTGTATTATTGTACAGAAACTTTTTAGTTTGATGTAATCAAAATCTTCTATTTTGTGATCAATAATGATCTCTAGTTCTCCTCTGGTCATAAATTCCTTCCTCACTCCACAAGTCTGAGAGGTAGATTATCCTCTGTTCCTCCAATCTATTTTTATCTCCCTCTTTATGCCTAAATCATGGACCCATTTTGATCTTATCTTGTATTATGGTGTTAAGTGTGGATCCATATCTAATTTCTGCCATACTAATTTCCAGTTTTCCCAACAGTTTTTTCCGAATAATGAATTTTTATCCTAATGTTGGAATCTTTGGGTTTGATCAAAGATTAGATTGCTATAGATGTACCCTTTTTTGTCCTTTGTATCTAATCTGTTCCACTGATCTACTGGTCTATTTTGTAGCCAATACCAAATGGTTTTGGTGACTGCTGCTATATAATATAGCTTTAGATCAGGTACACTTAGACCACCTTCCTCTGAGTTTTTTTTCATTAGTTCCCTTGCAATTCTTGACCTTTTATTCTTCATATGAATTTTGTTGTTATTTTTTCTAGGTCATTAAAATAGTTTCTTGGGAGTCTGATTGATATAGCACTAAATAAATAGATTAGTTTGGGGAGTATGGTCAATTTTTGTATATGATCCATGAACTGCTAGTTTTTCTAATGTTCTATTTACTTTTTTAATTTCTTTCTTATTTATTTTGTGGTTTGATTGGTCAAAATCTGAGAGTGCAAGGTTGAGATCTCCCACTATTATAGTTTTACTGTCTATTTTTTCTTGCAACTCTCTTAACTTTTCCTTTAGAAAGTTAGATGCTATACCACTCGGTGCATATATATTTAGTATTGACATGGCTTCATTGTTTATGCTACCTTTTAGCATGATATAGTTTCCTTCCTTATCTCTTTTGATTAGTTCAATTTCTGCTTTTTCTTGATCTGATATAAGGATGGCTACCCCTGCTTTTTTTGGCTTTACCTGAAGCATAATATATTCTGCTCCAACCTTTTACCTTTACTCTGTATGTTTCCGTGCTTTAAGTGTGTTTCCTGTAAACAATATATTGTAGGGTTCTGAATTTTCATCCAGTCTGCTATCCGTCTCTGTTTGATGGGAGAGTTCATCCCATTCACATTTACAGTTAAAATTACTAATTCTGTATTTCCTGCCATCATATTATCCACAGATTGTGCTTTTTCCCTTGACCCCCCTGAACCCCTTCCCCAATATTTAATTTATAGACCCCACTTGTGACACACAGCCCTCCCTCTTTTTGTATCTCTCCCCCCTCCTTCCAAGTCCCTTCCCTTATTCCCCTTTTCCTTTTCCCTTTTCCTCTACCCCTTTTTAATGAGGTGAGGGAGAATTCTCTCAAAAATAAATATGTCAAATATTTACTCTTTGAGCATCTTATGATGAGAGTAAGATTCACACAATGTTTCTCCCCCTCTCTAAATTCCCTCAGATATGGTATATTTTCTATGCCTCTTCCTGGGATGCAGTTTCCCTCTTTTTATCAATCCTTCCCCTTTTTTCTGATACTATCCCCTTCCCTTTAATACTCCCCCCCTTTTTTTTTCATATCAATAAATGAAATTATCCATGCGGACTTTCTATATATCCACAACAGATATACAGTTCTCATGGGTTCTGTGTACCATTTTCTGTTTCTCTTCAGTCTTATGGATGTAGATCAAAATTTTTGTTTAATTCTGTTTTTTTTTTTTCTTAAAAACATATGGAATTCCTCTGTTTCATTGAATGACCATCTTCTTCCATGGAAGAAAATGCTAAACTTAACTGGGTAGTTTATTCTTGGTTACAATCCTTGATCTTTTGCCTTCCGGAATATCAGGTTCCAGGCCCTTCTATCTTTTAATGTGGAGGCAGCCAGATCTTGAGTGACCCTTATTGTGGCACCTTGGTATTTAAATTGTTTTTTTTTTCTAGCTGCTTGCAAGATTTTCTCCTTTGTGTGGTAATTCTGCAGCTTTGCCACAATATTCCGTAGTGTTCTTTTTTTAGGGTCTTTTTCAGAAGGAGTTCGATGAATTCTTTCCACACCTATTTTCCCTTCTGTTTCTATTATCTCTGGACAGTTCTCTTTGATAATTTCCTGAAAAATAGAATCTAGGCTCTTTTTTTGGTCATAGTTTCAGGAAGTCCAATGATCCTCAGATTATCTCTCCTACATCTATTTTCCAAATCTATAGATTTTGCAAGTAATTATTTGACATTATTCTCCAGCTTTTCATTTTTTTTTGTTTTGTTTGACTGATTCTTCTGTTCTCAATGAATCATTCATTTATATTTGTTCCATCCTGATTTTTAATGAGTTATTTTCTTCATTCACATTTTTAGTTCTTTTTGTATATGCCCAATTGAGTTTTTAAATGAATTATTTTGCTCTATTGAAGTTTTTTTTTTCCATTTCCCTATTTTTTGAAAGAATTATTTTCTTTTTCCAATTCAGAAATCCTATTTTCCTGTGATTTTTTAACCTTTTCTAATTCACAAATATTGTTGCCCTGAATCTCCTGTGAATTCTTTATTTTTTCCAACTCCAATTTCAGAATGTTGTTATTCTCTATCATAGCTTCTCTTTCCTTTTCCCATTTTTCTTCAAACTCTCTTAACTTTTTAATAGTCTCTTCTAGGAGAGAGTTATGTGATGGGGGGCAGGTATCGTTCCCCTTTAGAATGTTATCTGCTGACTCTCTACTATTAACTTCCTCGGGATTGGATACCCGCTCTTTCTCTGTGTAGAAGGAATTGATGGTTCTTTTTGGCTTTTTAGTCATGGTTAAAAAAACTTTTGGGGTCTGTCCCTGGGGTAAGAAGTTTATTTATTTTTTTCTTTACCAGCTTCCTCCCAGACTGGATGGATGCAGTGGCTCCTGCATCTGAGCTAAGAGAGAGCTCTGGGAGAGAATTCCTCTCCCCCTCCCTGGAAGTGCCCCAGAGGTGATTAGCAGGGCTGCACTTTGAGGGAGCTGTGTGTCCTATAGACTTCCCTGAGGTTTGAGACTGAACAGTAAAGGCGACACAAAGCCCAGCCAATGCGTCCTGTGGGGCATGGATGTCAGCAGCTGAAGTGACAAGCCCCTGCGCTCAAACTGGAAGTTTCTGCCCAGAAACCGCGGTCCCTATTTCAAAAGTTCTGCTTCTCTGGGACTTCTGTGGCTGAGTTCCACAGCCTCCTGCCAAGCCAGGCACTGTGTGAATTAGAAGTTCTTTGGGCCGTGTCCCCGCTTTTCAGTCTCTTAACTACCCCCAGGTGACACCCCAGGCGGCAGAAGCCGGGTGCACTACAGTGCTGAGATCTGTTAGGTCACTTCTGGATTGGGGTTGTTCTAGTATATGACTTTATATTTTAAAGTGGCTTGATTTCTCTTCTGAACTGCTGTTTTATAAGCAGAGAAGAGCTAACACCCTGTGCCAGATTCTTCTATCTCAGTGGCTTCTCTGATCCCAGATCTCTTCCCGGCCTGATCGGGGCAGTATGCCAGCACCTCACCGTGTATGTGCTGGCCTTTTTTTGTTTCCTCCCCTGGGAACCGACCTTTTCTGTTGAAACTTCAGTTTCTCTTCAGCTGGTAAGTTGTGCTTCCAGTCCTTGTGGTTTCTATCAGTCCATTGTTATTTTTGAGGCTGATTTAACTAATTGGTAATGAGGGAAGAAGGGAGCTCACAAAATCGCGTGTATCTTCTCCCCCATCTTGGCTCCGCCCTGAATCCCTAATGAATATTGATGCTAAAATCTTAAATAAAATATTAGCAGAAAGATTACAGAAAATCATTCCCAGGATAATACACCATGACCAAGTAAGATTTATACCAGGAGTGCAGGACTGGTTCAATATTAGGAAAACTATTAGGATAATTGACTATATCAATAACAAAATTAACAAAAAAAAAATGATCATCTCAATAGATGAGAAAAAAAAAAAAAACATTTGACAAAATCCAACCTCCATTCCTATTAAAAACACTTGAGATTATAAGAATAAATTGACTTTTCCTTAAAATAGTCAGGATCCTCCATTTAAAATCATCAGTAAGCATCATATGTAATGGTGATAAGCTGGACCTATTTCCAATAAGATCAGGAGTGAAGGATGGTGGAGAAAGGCACATGTGACATTCTGAGCTCCTTTCATACTCTCATTACCAATTTTTTTTTTTTTAAATCAGCCTCATAAATAAGGCTAGACTGGTAAGGTTTACAAAGATTGGAAGTACAACAACTCACCAGCCAAAGATAATCAAGAAAATCACCAGAAAAGGTTTTTCCTGAGTGGGGGGAATGGACTGGAGCAGGCAGCGATACAATGGGAGTGGGGCAGCCTCTGTCGATTGGAAGGTTTACATAGAGCTCTTTGCCATAGCCTGACTGCTTTGCTTTGGTCACAGAGTAGTGGACAAGCAGAGAAAATGGAGCCTAGTGTAGAGAGTACTCTGAGGAATGCCAGAGCCTAACAGGTTCTGGCTGTGCCAACTCAGGAACTGAAGTGACTCAGCGCAGACCATAACACAGCTTGTCTGTGGTATTCTGCAGCTACAGGCTCTTGTTGGGGGGCAGCCACAAACCTGCACAGCAGGGGCACAGCCTGGGGCAGCCACTAATCTGCACAGTAGGGGGTTTGGCCTGGGGTAGTGGAATTTCCCCAGCTTGACTGTGCTCCCCAGGCAGAGACACTTCTGGTCCAGGGAGGGATAGGGTGACTGCTAATACTCAAAGCAGGTGTTTGGGGGGGGGGGGTGGAATGATACCTTTGCTACTTAACCTCTAGCCCCAAGGCAGTCACTAATCCTCACAGTGGGATTCCTCACAGGGAACTTACACAGCCTGGCCCTTAATACCCAGGCCTAGTCACTTCCATGTGGAGCTCTTCCCAGAGCACTCCCAGAGCACTCTGGTAGCTTGTTGCTCCTTGACGCCCATTGAGAGGATAGCTACTGTTCATATACCAATTTTTGCTCTGCAGAGGAAGCTAGTAACCTCCTTTCCCTGAAGGCAGATCCTAAAGGCTCTTAAAATTGAATAAAATATCAAGAGAATGATTGTTACCTTCTATACAAAAAGAGAGCAGGTTTCCAACCCCAAGGAGACTAATAGCAAACAGCCTCCAGACAATACTCCAAATAATGCTCTACTAGAAGAGACTATTAAAAATCTTAAAAGAGAGTAGGAAGAAAAATGGGGAAAGGTAAGAAAAAACTATGTAAGAGAGTAACAACCTCCTGAAATGTGAATTTGAAAAGGTAAAGAATTCACAGGAAGTGCAGGGAAACAGAATTAGGGAATTGGAAAAGGTAAAGAAATCACAGGAAAGTAGGATCTGTGAAATGGAAAAGATAAAGAATTCCCAAGAAAATAGGATTTGTGTGGTTTTACATACATATATTGTATCTAGGATATACTGTAACACATTTAATATATATGGGATTGCCTGTCGTCTAGGGGAGGGAGTAGAGGGAAGGAGGGGAAAATTTGGAACAGTGAATACAAGGGATAACATTGTAAAAAAAATTCCCATGCATATGTACTGTCAAAAAATTATAATTATAAAATTAAAATTAATAAATTATTAAAACAAGAAAAGAAAATAGGATTTGAGAATTGGAAAAAAAAAATAACTCATTAAAAAAGATATATAATGAAATGGGGAAAAAATTCATAAAGAAAAACAACTCAATTGGACAAATACAAAAAGAATCAGTACTGAACAAATAGGAATGAATGATTACTGAGGCACCAAGAATCAGTCAAGCAAAACCAAAAAAAAAAAAAAAAAAAAAAGAAAAAGAAAAAGAAAAAGAAAAAGAAAAAGAAAAACTAGAAAATAAATGTCAACTATCTACTTGGAAAAATGACAGACCTGGAAAATAGATCTAGGAGAAATAATTTAAGGATTATTGGACTTCCAGAAAATTATGATGAAAAAAAAAAAAAGCCTCGATATTATTTTACAGGAAATCATCAAAGAGAACTGCCCAGAAGGTAAAATGGCACTGAAAGAATCCATTGAACACTTTCTGAAAAAGACCCTAAAAAAACTCCATAGAATCTTGTGCCCAAATTTCAGAACTATCAGACTAAGGAAAAATATTACAAGCAGCCAGGGAAAACAAATTCAAATGCCGAGGTGCAACAATAAGGGTCACTCAAGATCTGGCTGCCTCTACATTAAAGGATGGAAGGGCCTGGAATCTGATATTCCAAAAAGCAAAATAATTTGAAATGCAGCCAAGAATAAACTGCCTGGCTAAACTTAGCATATTCTTCCATGGAAGAAGATGGACATTTAATGAAACAGATGAATTCCAGTTGTTTCTAAGGAAAAAAAAACAGATCTAAAGAAAAAAAAATGATCTCCAAAAAATGATCAGAAAATGATAAAAGGAACTCTTGAGAACTGTATTTCTGTTGTGGATATAAGTTAAGACCACATGTATAATTTGATACTGATATGACATAAAAAAGGGAAGTAGAAATGGAAAAGAAATAGTGTCAGAAAAAGGGAAAAGGGGAGATAAAAAGAAGGAAAATACATCACACGAAGAGGCAAAGAAAACTTACCATATCTGAGGAAATTTAGAGAGGGGGGGGAACATTGTGTGAATATTACTCTCATCAGAATTGGCTCAAAGAGAAAATAATTGACATATTTGTTTTACAGATAATTCTCTCTCACTTCATTAAAAAAGGGGAGAGGAAAATGGAAAAGGAAAAGAGTAATAAGGGAAGGGTATGAGAAAGGGAAAGGGATTTAAAGGGAGGAGAGAGGGATACTAAAGAGGGAAGTTTGTGTGACTCAAGTGGGGCCCATAAATTTAATACTGCGGAAGGGGTTTGGGGGGCCAAGGGAAAAAAAAGCATAATCTGGGGATAATATAATGTAATTTCAACCATAAATGTGAATAGGATATTCTATCCCATTAAGCAGAAGTAGATAGCAGACTGCATCAAAACTCAAAACCCTACAATATTTTGTTTACAGGAAGCACATTTAAAGCAGGGAGATACAGAGTCAAGGGAAAAGGCAGAAACAGAATCTATTATGCTTCAAGTAAAATAATAATAAAAAAAAAACAGGGGTAGCCATACTTATCTCAGATCAAGAAAAAGCAGAAATTGATCTAATTAAAAGAGATAACATAGGAAACTATATCTTGCTAAAGAGGAACATAGACAACAAAGAAATATCAATACTAAATATATATGCATCAAATGCTATAGCATCTAACTTCCTAAAGGAGAAGTTAAGAGAGTTGCAAGAAGAAATGGACAACAAAACTATAATAGAGGGAGATGTCAACCTTGCACTCTCAGAATTTGATAAATCAAACTGTAAAACAAATAAGAAAGAAATGAAAGAGGTAAATAGAATATTAGGAAAATTAGGTATGATTGATCTTTGGAGAAAACTGAATGGTGACAAAAAGGAGTATACTTTCTTCTCAATAGTTCGTGGAATCTATACAAAAATTGACCATATATTAGGACTTAAAGATCTCAAAATTAAACGCAGGAAGGCAGAAATAGTAAATGCTTTCTTTTCAGATAACAATACAATAAAAACTACATTCAAGAAAAAGTAAGGGGTAAATAGACCAAAAAGTAAATGGAAACTAAATAATCTCATCTTAAACAATGATTGAGTGAAACAGCAAATTATAGACAAAATTAATAATTTCACTCAAGATAATGACAATGATGAGACATCATACCAAAATTTGTGGGATGCAGCTAAACTGGTAATAAGGAGAAACTATATCTTTAGAGGCTTAATTGAATAAAATAGAGAAAGAGAAGATCATTAAATTGGGCTTACAAGTTAAAAAGAAAAAGACCAAATTAAAAACACCCAATCAAACACTAAACTTGAAATTCTAAAATTAAAAGAAGAAAATATTAATATTGAATGTAAAAAAATGTATTGAATTAATAAATAAAACTAAGACTTGCTTTTTCCATAAAACCAATAAAATAGATAAACCTTTGGTAAATCTGATTAGAAAAAGGAGAGAGGAAAATCAAAGTGTTAACCTTAAAAATGAAAAGAGGGAACTTTCCACCAATGAAGAGGAAATTAAAGAAATAATGAGTTAGTTTGCCCAACTTTCTGCCAATAAATTTGATAACCTAAGTGAAATGGATGACTACCTCCAAAATTATAAACATCCCAGATTAACAGAAGAGGAAGTAAGTTGAGTAAATAGTCCCATTTCAGAAAAAGACATAGAACAAGCTATTAATCAACTACCTAAGAAAAAATCTCCAGGACTAGAGGGCTTTACATGTTAATTCTACCGAACATTCAAAGAAAAATTAGTCCCAATGCTAGATAAACTATTTGAAAAAAACAGGGAATGAAGGAGTTCTACCCAATTCCTTTTATGACATAGACATGGTACTTATACCCAAATCAGGTAGGTTGAAAATGAAGAAAGAAAACTATAGACCAATTTCCTTAATGAATATTGATGCTTCAATATTTGATCTCTTCCCAGAGAAGGATTATAATTGAGCAGATGACCGGTCCCTCACAATTTAAGAACTTTACAGACATGTATACATATATTGTATTTAATTTATACTTTAACTTATTTAACAAGTATTGATTAACCTGCCATTGAGTGGGGTGGAAGGAGAGCAAATATTAGAACAAAAGGTTGGCAATTGGCAATGCTGTGAAATTACCCATGCATATATCTGGAAAACTAATATATACATATATATACACATACTAATGTGTATACTATAATATATACTACTAACATATATATATATACATACATACACATATATACATACATATATATACACGCATACATATATACATACATATATATACATATATACATGCATACATATATATGTATATATGTATGCATGTATATATGTGTATGCATGTATATATATATATATATATGTATGTATATATGTATGTATATATGTATGCATGTATATATGTGTATGTGTATATATATATATATATATATATATATATATATATATATATATATATATATATATATATATATATATATATATATATGTATGTATACTAGCCTCTGGAAGAAGAGTATAGAAAGAGATTAAAGGAAATAAAATAAAGTAGGTAATGAGACTACCAAACTATCACTCTTTGCAGATATTATGATGGTATACTTAGAGGACTCCAGATAGTCTACTAAAAAGCTATTAGAAATAATTCATAACTTTAGCAAAGTTGCAGGATATAAAAAAAAAATCCACACAAATCCACAGCATTTTTATTCATCACCCAGAAATCCAATAGCAAGAGATACAAAGAGATATTCCACTCAAAATAACTCTCAATAGCATAAAATATTTGGGAACCTATCTACCAAAGGAATTATATGAGCAAAATTACAAAACACTTTCCACAAAAAGTCAGATTTAAATAATTGGAAAAATATTAAGTACTCTTGGATAGGCTGAGCAAATGTAATAAAGATGACAATAGTCCCTAAACAACCTATTTCTTTAGGGCCATACCAATCAGACTCCCAAGAAAATATTTTAATACCCTAGAAAAAATAACAACAAAATTCATATGGAAGAACAAAAGTTCGAGAATTTCAAGGGAATTAATGGAAAAACAAATCAAATGAAGCTGTACCTGATCTAAAACTATATTATAAAACAGCAGTAACCAAAACCATTTGGTATTGGCTAAGAAATAGATTAGTTGATCAATGGAATAGAATAGGTCCATAAGACAAAATAGTCAATAACTATAGCAATCTAGTATTTGACAAACCTAGAGATCTTAACTTTTGGTATAAGAATTCACTATTTGCAAAAGCTGCTGGGAAGACTAGAAATCAGAATGGCAGAAATTAGTCATGGACCCACAATTAACACCATATACTAAACTAAGAACAAAATAGGTCCATGATTTAGGGATAAAGAACGAGATCATAATCAAATTAGAGGAACACAGGACAGTTTACCTCTCAGACTTGCGGAGGAGGAAATAATTTGTGACCAAAGAAGAACTAGAGATCATTATTGATAACAAAATAGAAGAGTTTGATTACTTCAAATTAAAAAGCTTTGCATAAACAAAACTAATCCAAAAAATTTAGAAGAGGAGCAACAAACATTTTTAAAGTTAAAAGTTCTGATAAAGGCCTCATTTCCAAAAATATGGATTGACTCTTATTCTCCAATTGATAAATGGTCAAAGGATATGAACAGACAATTTTCAGATAATGATATTGAAACTATTTCCACTCATATGAAAGTATTCCAAATCACTATTAATCAGAGAAATGCAAATTAAGAAAACTCTGAGATACCACTACACACCTATCAGATTGTCAGACAGGAAAAAATAGTGATGAATGTTGGTGGGAATGCAGGAAAACTGGGACATTGATGCATTGCTGGTGGAGTTGGGAATGAATCCAATCATCCTGGATACCAATCTTGAATTATGCTCCAAAATTATCACACTTTGCATACCCTTAGATCCAGCAGTGCTACTTCTGGGCTTATATCCCAAAAAATACGAAAGAAGGGAAAGGGACTTGTATGTGCCAAAATGTTTGTGGCAGCCGTTTTTTGTAGTGGCTAGAAACTGGAAAATGAATGGTTGCAAATCAATTGGAGAATGGTTAGGTAAATTGTGGTATATGAATATTATAGAATATTATTGTTATAAAAGAAATGACCAGCAGGATAAACACAGAGAGTCTTGGAGCTACTTACATGAACTGATGCTAAGTGAAATGAGCAGAACCAGATCATTATACACTTCAACAAAGATACTATATGAGGATGTATTCTGATGGAAGTGAAAGTCTTTGACAAAGAGATCTAATTCATTTCCAATTGATCAATGATGGATACAATCAGCCACATCCAGAAAAGGAACACTGGGAAATGATTGTAAACTGTGTGCACTTTTGTATTTCTTCCCAGGTTATTTTTACCTTCTAAATCCCTGTGCAACAAGAGAACTGTTCAGTTATATATATATATATATATATATATATATATAAATATAAAATAAAAAAATTTCTGGGAAAATTGGAAACTAGTATGGCAGAAACTAGGCATTGACCCACACTTAACACTGTACACCAAGATAAGGTCAAAGTAGGTTGATGACCTAGGCATAAAGAATGAGATTATAAATAAATTAGAAGAACATAGGGTAGTTAGGTCTCAGACCCATGGAAGAGGAAGGAATTGATGACCAAAGAAGAACTAGAGATCATTATTGATCAAAAAAATAGAAAATTTTGATTATATCAAATTGAAAAGCTTTTGTAAAAATAAAATTAAAATAGACAAGATTAGAAGGGAAGCAATATGCTGGGGGGGAAAAAAACATTTTTACAGTCAAAAGTCCTGATAAAAGCCTCATTTCCAAAATATATAGAAAATTGACTAAATTTTATAGGAAATCAAGCCATTCTCCAATTAATAAATGGTCAAAGGGAATGGAAAGACAATTCTCAAATGAAGAAATTGAAACTATTTCTAGCCATATGAAAAGATGCATCAAGTCATTATTAATCAGAGAAATAAAAATTAAGACAATGCTAAGATAACCACTAAGCAGCTTTCAGATTGGCTAGAATGTTGGAGGGTATGTTGGAAAACTGGGGCACTGATACAATGTTGGTGGAATTGTGACTACATCCATCAATTCTGGAGAACGATTTGGAACTATGCTCAAAAAAGTTATCAAACTATGCTTATCCTTTTATGCAGCAGTGTTATTATGGGGCTTATATCCCAAAGAAATTTTATTTTTTTAAAATTTTTTTATTATTTATATATTTTTCACAGTATATATACATGAGTAATTTTTTTAAAATAATATTATCCCTTGTGTTCATTTTTCCAAATTATCCCCTCCCTCCCTCTACGTGCTCCCCTTGATGACAGGCAATCCCATACATTTTACATAGGTTATAATATAAACTAGATATAATATATGTGTGTAAATACGATTTTCTTGTTGCACATTAAGTATTAGATTCCGAAGGTATAAGTAACCTGGGTAGATAGACAGTAGTGCTAACAATGTACATTCACTTCCCAGTGTTCCTTCTCTGGGTGTAGTTATTTCGGTCCACCAATGATCAACTGGAAGTGAGTTGGATCTTCTTTATGTTGAAGATATCCACTTCCATCAGAATATATCTTCATACAACATTGAAGTGTACAGCGATCTTCTGGTTCTATTCATTTCACTCGGCATCAGTTGATGTAAGTCTCTCCAAGCCTCTCTATATTCCTCCTGCTGATCATTTCTTACAGAGCAATATTATTCCATAACATTTATATACCATAATTTACCCAACCATTCTCCAATTGATGGACATCCATTCAACTTCCAGTTTCTAGCTACTACAAAAAGAGCTGCCACAAACATTTTGGCACATGCAGGTCCCTTTCTGCTCTTTAGTATTTCTTTGGGATATAAGCCAATACCAGCAACGTTGGGTCACAGGGTATGCACAGTTTGATAACTTTTTCGGCATAGTTCCAAATTGCTCTCCAGAATGGCTGGATTCCTTCACAACTCCACCAACAATGCATCAGTGTCCCAGTTTTCCCACATCCCCTCCAACATTCATCTTAATTTGTTCCTGTCATCTTAGCCAATCTGACAGGTATGTCTCAGAGTTGTCTTAATGTGCATTTCTCTGATCAGTAGTGATTTGGAACACTCTTTCATATGAGTGGAAATAGTTTCAATTTCATCATCTGAGAATTGTCTGTTCATATTCTTTGACCATTTATCAATTGGAGAATGGTTTAATTTCTTATAATTTAGGGTCAGTTCTCTATATATTTTGGAAATGAGACCTTTGTCAGAACCTCTAACTTTAAAAATATTTTCCCAATTTGTTACTTCCCTTCTAATCTTATTTGCATTAGTATTGATTGTACAGAAACTTTTTAGTTTGATATAATCAAAATGTTCTATTTTGTGATCAATAATGATCTCTAGTTCTCCTCTGGTCATAAATTCCTTCCTCCTCCACAGGTCTGAGAGGTAGACTATTGTTTGTTCCTTTAATTTGTTTATGATCTCATTTTTTATGCCTAAGTCATGGACCCATTTTGATTTTATCTTGGTATATGGTGTTAAGTGTGGATCCATATCTAATTTCTACCATACTAATTTCCAGTTTTCCCAACAGGTTTTTTTTTCCAAATAATGAATTTTTATCCCTAATGTTCTTATCTTTGGGTTTGTCAAAGACCAGATTGCTATAGATGTACCCTTTTTTGTCCTTTGTATCCAATCTGTTCCACTCTACCGCTCTATTTCTTAGCCAATACCAAATGGTTTTGGTGACTGCTGCTATATAATATAGCTTTAGATCAGGTACACTTAGACCACCTTCATCTGACTTTTTTTTCATTAGTTCCCTTGCAATTCTCGACCTTTTATTCTTCCATATGAATTTTGTTGTTATTTTTTCTAGGTCATTAAATAGTTTCTTGGGAGTCTGATTGGTATAGCACTAAATAAATAGATTAGTTTGGGGAGTATTGTCATCTTTATTATATTCGCTCCGCCTATCCAAGAGCACTGAATGTCTTTCCAATTATTTAAATCTAACTTTATTTTTGTGGCAAGTGTTTTGTAATTTTTCTCATATAATTCCTGACTTTTCTTTGGTAGATGGATTCCCAAATACTTTATACTCTCAACATTTGTTTGGAATGGAATTTCTCTTTATATCTCTTGCTGTTGCATTTTGTTGGTGATATATAAGAATGCTGAGGATTTATGTGGATTTATTTTGCATCCTGCCACTTTGCTAAAATTCTGAATTATTTCTAATAGCTTTTTAGCAGAGTCTTTGGGGTTCTCTAAGTATAACATCATGTCATCTGCAAAGAGTGATAGTTTGATTTCCTCATTTCCTACTCTAATTCCTTGAATCTCTTTCTCGGCTCTTATTGCCGAGGCTAGCGTTTCCAGTACTATATTGAATAGTAATGGTGATAGGGGGCAACCTTGTTTCACTCCTGATCTTACTGAGAAAGTTTGCAGTTTATTTCTATTGCATATTTTGATTACTGACGGTCTTAAATATATGCTCCTGATTATTCTAAGGAATAGTCCATTTATTCCTATACTCTCAAGAGTTTTTAGTAGGAATGGATGTTGGATTTTGTCAAATGCTTTTTCTGCATCTATTGAGATGATCATATGGTTTTTATTAATTTGATTATTAATATGGTCAATTATACTAATAGTTTTCCTAATATTAAACCAGCCCTGCAGTCCTGGTATAAATCCCACTTGGTCTTAGTGTATTATCCTGGGGATGATTTTCTGAAGTCTCTTTGCTAATATCTTATTTAAGATTTTAGCATCAATATTCAATAAGGAAATTGGTCTATAATTTTCTTTCTCAGTTTTCGATCCACCTTGTTCAAGCATCAGTACCATGCCTGTGTCATAAAAGGAGTTTGGTAGGACTCCTTCATTCCCTATTTTTTCAAATAGTTTATATACCATTGGGGCTATTTGTTCTTTAAATGTTTGGTAGAATTCACATGTAAATCTATCTGGTCCAGGGGATTTTTTTCCTGGGGAGTTGATTAATAGCTTGTTCTATATCTTTTTCTGAAATGGGACTATTAAAGCAATTTATTTCCTCCTCTGTTAATCTAGGAAGCCTATATTTTTGGAGGAAGTCATCCATTTCACTTAAGTTATCAAATTTATTGGAATAAAATTGGGCAAAGTAACTCCTTATTATTTCTCTAATTTCCTCTTCATTGGTGGAAAGATTCCCCTTTTCATTTGTAAGACTAACAATTTGATTTTCCTCTTTCTTTTTTTTTTGATCAAATTTACCAAAGGTTTATCTATTTCATTGGCTTTTTCATAAAACCAACTCTTGGTTTCATTTATTAATTCAATAGTTTTCTTACTTTCCATATTATTGATTTCTCCTTTTAATTTTTGTATTTCAAGTTTAATTTTTGGTTGGGGGTTTTTAATTTGGTCTTTTTCTACCCTTTTAAGTTGCAAGCCCAATTCGTTAATCTTCTCTTTCTCTATTTTCTTCAAATAAGCCTCTAAAAATATAAATTTCCCCCTTATTACTGGTTTCCCTGCATTCCACAGATTTTGGTATGATGTCTCATCATTGTCATTATCTTGGGTAAAATTATTAATTGTTTCTATAATGTACTCTTTCACCCAGTCATTCTTTAAGATGAGATTATTCAGTTTCCAATTACTTTTTGGTCTATTTACACCTAACTTCTTACTGAATGTAGCTTTTATTGCATTGTGGTCTGAGAAGAAGGCATTTATTATTTCTGCCTGCAAACATTTAATTTTGAGATCTTTATGCCCTAATATATGGTCAATTTTTGTATAGGATCCATGAACTGCTGAGAAGAAAGTATATTCCTTTCTATTGCCATTCAGTTTTCTCCAAAGGTCTATCATACCTAGTTTTTCTAATGTTCTATTTACTTTTTAAATTTCTTTCTTATTTGTTTTGTGGTTTGATTGGTCTAAATCTGAGAGTGCAAGGTTGAGATCTCCCACTATAATAGTTTTACTGTCTATTTCTTCTTGCAACTCTCTTAACGTTTCCTTTAGAAAGTTAGATGCTACACCACTTGGTGCATATATGTTTAGTATTGATATGGCTTCATTATTTATGCTACCTTTCAGCAGGATATAGTTTCCTTTCTTATCTCTTTTAACTAGATCAACTTCTGCTTTTGCTTGATGTCAGATAAGGATAACTACCCCTGCTTTTTTGGCTTTACCTGAAGCATAATAGATTCTGCTCCAACCTTTTACCTTTACTCTATATGTATCTCCCTGCTTTAAGTGTGTTTCCTGTAAACAACATATTGTAGGGTTCTGATTTTTGATCCAGTCTGCTATCCGTCTCAGTTTGATGGGAGCGTTCATCCCATTCACATTTACAGTTAAAATTACTAATTCAGTATTTCCTGCCATCATATTATCCCTAGATTATGCTTTTTCCCTTTACCCCCCTGAACCCCTTCCCTAATATTTAATTTACAGACCCCCCTTGTGACGCGCAACCCTCCCTCTTGTTTTTTTTTTTTTTTTTTTTTTTTTTTTTTAGGATCCCTCCCCCCTCCCTCCAAATCCCTTCACTTATTCTCCTTATTCCTTTTCCCTTTTCCTCTCCCCCCTTTTAATGAGGTGAGAGAAAATTCTCTAAAAAACAAATATGTTAATTATTTACTCTTTGAGCCTCTCCTGATGAGAGTAAGATTCACACAATGATTCTCCCCCTCACTAAGTTCCCTCAGATATGGTGTATTTTCTATGCCTCTTCCTGGTATGTAGTTTCCCTCTTTTTATCATTCCTTCCCCTTTTTCTGATACCGACCTCCTTCCCTTTACTACACCCCCCCCTTTTTTTCTTTTATATCAGTAAAATCAAATTATCCTTGAGTACTTTTTATATACCCACAACAGAGTTACAGTTCTCAAGGGTTCTGTGTACCTTTTTCTGTTTCTCTTCAGTCTTGTGGATGTAGATCAAATTTTTTGTTTAAGTCTGGTTTTTTTCTTAGAAACATATAGAATTCCTCTGTTTCATTGAATGACCATCTTCTTCCATGGAAAAAGATGCTAAACTTAGCTGGGTAGTTCATTCCTGGTTGCAGTCCTTGATCTTTTGCCTTATGGAATATCAGATTCCAGGCCCTTCTATCTTTTAATGTGGAGGCAGCCAGATCTTGGGTGACCCTTATTGTGGCACCTTGGTATTTAAATTGTTTTTTTCTAGCTGCTTGCAAGATTTTCTCCTTTGTGTGGTAATTCTGCAGCTTAGCCACAATATTCCGTGGTGTTCTTTTTTTAGGGTCTATTTCAGAAGGAGTTCGATGGATTCTTTCAACATCTACTTTCCCTTCTGTTTCTATTATCTCTGGACAGTTCTCTTTGATAATTTCCTGTAAAATAGAATCTAGGCTCTTTTTTTGGTCATAGTTTTCGGGAAGTCCAATGATCCGCAGATTATCTCTGCTAGATCTATTTTCCAGGTCTATAGATTTTCCCAGTAAGTATTTCACGTTGTTTTCCAGCTTTTCATTTTTTTTTTGACTGATTCTTGGGTTCTCTGTGAATCATTCATTTCTATTTGTTCCATCCTGACTTTTAAGGAGTTATTTTCTTCATTTACAGTTTTTAGTTCTTTTTGTAAATGCCCAATTTCGTTTGTAAATGAGTTATTTTGCTCCATTGAATTTTTTCTATTTCCCTAATTTTTTTTTGAGAATTATTTTCTTTTTCCAATTCAGAATTCCTATTTTCTTGAGACTTTTTTTATCTTCTGCATTTCAGAAATCCTACTTTCCTGTGATTTTTTTACCTTTTCTAATTCACTAATTTTGTTTCCCTGCATCTCCTGTGAATTCTTTATTTTTTCCAATTCCAATTTCAGAACATTGTTATTCTCTATCATAGCTTCTCTTTCCTTTCCCCATTTTTCTTCAAACTCTCTTAACTTTTTAATAGTCTCTTCAAGCAGAGAGTTATGTGATGGGGGGCATGAATCGTTCCCCTTTAGGTTGTTTTCTGCTGACTCTCCGCTGTTAATTTCCTCGGGATTGGATACCCGCTCTTTCTCTGTATAGAAGGAATCTATAGTTTTTCTTGGCTTTTTACTCATACTTAAAAAATCTTTTGGGGTCTGTCCCTGGGGTAGGAAATTATTTATTTCTTTACCAGCTTCCTCCCAGACTTGGTGGATGTAGCGGCTCCTGCACCTGAGCTAAGAGAGAGCTCTGGGAGAGAGTTCCCCACCCCCTCCCTGGAAGTGCCTCACAGGTGACTAGCACTGCTGTGCTTTGAGGGTGCTGTGTTCTAGCGGCTTCCCTGAGGTTTGAGATTGAACAGTAAGGACGACTCAAAGAGATTTTAAAGAAGTTTAAGGAACCTGTATTGCCAAGAATGTTTTTGGCAGCCCTCTTTGTAGTAGCCAGAAACTGGAAACTGAGTGGATGCCCATCATTGGAGAGTGCTGAATCAATTGTGGTATATGAATATTATGGAATATTGTTGTTTTGTAAGAAATGATCAGCAGGATATTTCAGAATTGCCTGGAGTGACTTAGGTGAAGTAATGCTCAGTGAAATGACCAGGACAGGGAGATCATTATATACTTCAAAAACAAAACTATGTGATGATCAAGTATGATCGACAAGGCCCTCTTCAACAATGAGATGAACCAAATCAGTTCCATTAGAACAGTAATGAATTGAACCAGATACACCCAGTGAAAGAATTCTGGGAGATGAGAATGAACCACAATATAGAATTCTAAATACCACTTTTTTTTTTGTTTGCCTGCATTTTTGATTTCCTTCATAGGCTAATTATACACTATTTTAAAGTCCAATTATTTTTGTACTGCAAAATAACTGCATGAACGTGTTTTCATATATTGTATCCGATTTATACTTTAACATATTTAATATATAGTGGTCAACTTTCCATCTGGGGGAGAGGGTGTGAGGAAGGAGGGTGAAAATTGGAACAAAAGGTTTTGCAACTTTCAATGCTGAAAAATTACCCATGCATATATATTGTAAATAAAAAGCTATAATTAAAAAAAAAAGATTGCTTTTTTTTACCTACTCTACCTGCTATCTTATCTTCTATCACCCCTTCCCTCCTTTTCTTTTCCCTTAGTTTTTCTGTCCTCCCTTTTATCCTGCCCCTATCTTTTCTTGATTTTTTCTCCTACTTTTTATAGAGTTAGATATATTTGTCTACATAATTAAATAATTAAGTTATTCCATTCTAGAGCCAAAATTGATGAGATAAAGCTTCAGACAAAGCTCATTCTTCCTCTTTTTTCCCCTCAATTGTACATTTCATTTGTGCTTTTCAATATTATATTATCATCCAAGTATACCTTCCCTTTGCTATTTTTACAGTAACTTATTTCCCTTGGATGTCATCATATCAAAATTTATTCACAACCATATCCTTACTCCTATCTGTCTGCCTCAGTGACACATTCAGTTCTCAAGAGCTGCAGATATAGTGTTCCCATCCAGGGATGTGAACAGATTAACCTTTAATTTATATATAGGTATTTGATTTGAAAGGTAATTGATGGATTATTTTAATTAATATTTAACCCTCCATTTCTAAAATGTTGGGGAAGTTTTCCTTAATAATCTCTTGAAGGGGACTTCCAGCCAAAATGATCGAGAGGACACAAGCATCTATTTAAGCTCTTTCTTGTCCTCAGAATACGTTTTTTTTTTTCATGATATGGCCTCAGAATTAGTGTTTCATTGAAAGAAAAACATGAATACATATCCTCTAAATTTGTCAGAAAAAGATCGGTTTTTGCCCGCGTGTGGGAACAGTTGGACCATGTGCAGACTGCAGGCAGGCAGTGAAAGCACAGAAGACAACTAACCCTGAGTAGAGCAGAAGGGGGGGTCAAGGTGTAGTTGCAGCCCTTGGAAAATTTGTGGGGAGAACTTTACCACTGTGTGAGCTACTATGCCCTGACAGCAAGCCAGTAGATCAGTAGAGAAGCTATAAACACAGGGGGTAAAGGCTTCAATCCTGAAACACTGGGATCTTTCAGGACCTGACCACATCTGCCCAAAACCAGAGGGACTCAGCATGTTCTCAGAGTCTAAAAAAGTGGCCACTATTCAGGCAGCACAGCCATTGCTGTACCACTGATGCCTCACTGTTACTTCCTGCAGTCTGTAGAGGAAACTTGCTAACACCACAATGCCCAAAAAGCAGACCGCATTTGCTTTTTGTTGTTGTTTTTGTTGTTGTTGTTTTGATACTTTTTTTTTATCAAAATGAACAAACATTTAAAGCAAGTTCTAACTATAGATAGCTTCTATACAAATAGATAGTAGATTTCAAACTCTGAGGAAACTAAAAACAAAGTGTCTCCAGATGAATACCCAAAGGGGAATGTGATCTTGTCCCCATCACACAGGGTTCTCATAGAAGAAACTAAAAGGCTCTTACAAGATAGCTAGAAGAAAAATGGGTAAAGGAAAGGGAAGCTTGGATAGAAGGTCTAGATAACTCTTCCCACTCATTTAAAGATGAAGTGTATAAAGAAATCAAATTCCTGAAAAACAAAATTAGCAAATTGGAAAAGATAAACAATTCCAAGGAAAACAGAATTAGTAAACTGGAAAAAGAAAATAATTCTCTAAAAATTAAATTGGCAAAATGAAAAAAATTTATAGAACAAAACAAAACTCAATTAAAAACTCAATTGGATAGTTACAAAAAGAAATAAAAAAGGAAGTAAAGAAAATAATTCATTAAAAGTCAGAATTGAACAAATGGAAATGAATGCCTTGAGGAGACACCAAGAACAACAGAACTGGAAAATAGATTTAGGAGAGATAATCTGAGAATTATTGGACTTCCTGAAAATTATGATGAAAAAAAAAGAGCCTAGACACAATTTTCCAGGAATTTATCAAAGAGAACTTCCCATATGTTATAGAAACACAGAGTAAAATAGCCATTGAAAGAATTCATGAATCACCTACCAAAATCAAAACTCCAAGAAATATTGTGACTAAATTCTAGAACTATCAGACCAAGGAAAAAATACTACAAGCAGCTAGGGAAAAAATCAAATATAGAGGACCCACAATAAGGATTACTCAGGATCTAGCAGCATCTACATTAAAAGATCAAAGGAGCTCGAATCTGATATTCTGAAAGGCAAAGGAACTTGGTATGTAGCTAAACAATAACTTACCCAGGCAAAATGACCATTTTTTTCACCAGGGAAGAAAATGGACATTCAATAAAATAGGTGAATTTCATCTATTTCTGATGAAAAAAACAGAATTAAACAAAAAAAGTTTGATCTCCAAATATAGCACTCAAACAAAACATAAAAAGGTAAAAAATAAATCTTGGGAACTATATTTCTGTTACAAATATGCATAAAGAACACTTGTATAATCTGGTTTTACTGTTATTATATAAAAAAGAAACTGTAGGTGGAAAGGAAATTATACCAGAAAAAGGGTAAAGTGAGGATACTACATCTCATGAAGAGGCAAAGGAAACCTATTATATCTGAGGGAAAGAAGGAAGGGGGATGAACACAGTGTGTATCTTAATCTTGTGAGATTTGCCTTAAAGATAAATATAATAAACATAATCAATTTATATAGAAACTTCTCCCATCATATTAAAATTGGGAGGGGAAAAGTGAAAAGAGAAGGAGTAAGCTAAATAGAAGGGAATACAGAATTTGTGAGGAAAAAGTGTAAGAAAAGGGGAGGAACTCTAAGTAGGGGGGGGGATCCTAAAAATCCTAAAAAGTGATGAGTGCGAGAAGCAAGTGGTACTCACAAGTTTAATATTGAGAAGGGGGTTAAGGGGGAAGGAAAGGAGAAAAGCATAAGCAGGGGTTAACAAGATGGCAAGAAATAAAGAATTAGTAATTTAATCATAAATGTGAATGGGATAAACTCCCCCATAAAGTGGAAGAAGATAGTACAAACTGGATTAAAAGCCAGAATCCTACAATATTTTGTTTACAGAAAGACACTTGAAGCAGGGCAGTACACACAGAGTAAAAGTAAAACCTGGAGCAGAATCTACTATGCTCGGGTGAAGTAAAAAAAAAAAAAAAAAAAAAAAAAAGCAGGGGTAGCCATCCTGATCTCAGATCAAACAAAAGCAAAAATTGATCTAATTAAAATAGATAAGGAAGGGCACTATATCTTTCTAAAGGATAGCATAGATAGCAAAACAATATCAATATTAAACATATATGCACCAAATGGAGTAGCATCTAAACTCTTAAGAGAAATTAAGAGACCTGCAAGAAAAAATAGACATCAAAACAATAATAGTGAGAGATCTCCTTGCACTCTCAGAATTAGATAAATCAAACCACAAAATAAATAAGAAAGAATTCAAAGAGGTAAATAAGATACTATAAAAGTTAGGTATGATAGATCTTTGGAGAAAACTAAAATGAGACAGAAAGGAGTATACTTTCTTCTCAGCAGTTCATGAAACCTATACAAAAATTGACCATATATTAGAGCATAAAAACCTCAAATTCAAATGCGGAAAGGCAGAAATAGTAAATGCATTCTTTTCAGATCACATTGCAATGAAAATTGCATTCAACAAAAAGCCAAGGGAAAATAGAGCAAAAAAAAAAAAAAATTGGAAACTAAATAATCTCAGACTAAAGAATGATAGGGTTAAACAGCAAGTCACAGACATAATTAACAATTTCACCCAAGAAAATGACAATAATGAGACATCATACCAAAATGTGTGGAATGCAGGCAAGGCAGTAGTAAGGGGAAATTTTATACTTCTAGAGGCCTACTTTCATAAAATAGAGAAAGAGAAGGTCAATGAGTTAGGCTTGCAACTAAAAAAGCTAGGAAAGGAACAAATTTAAAATCCCCACGCAAACACTAAACTTGAAATTCTAAAAATAAAAGGAGAGGTTAATAAAATTGAAAGTAAACAAAAATATTGAATTAATCAAGAAAACTGAGTTTGTTTTATGAAAAAAACTAACAAAATAGATACAACCTTAATAAATTTGATTAAAAACGGAAAGAGAAAAATCAAGTTGTTAGTCTTAAAATGAAAAGGGAGAACTCACCACTAATGAAGAGGAAATTAGAGCACTAATTAGGAGTTACTTTTCCCAACTTTATGCCAATAAATTCTATAAATTAAATGAAATGGAAGAATACCTTCAAAATATAGCTTGGCCAGATGGAGAGAGAAAGAAGTAAATTGGTTAAACAGTCCCATTTTAGAAAAAAATGAAATAGAACAATCTATTAATCAACTTCTTAAAAAAATCTCCAGGACAAGATGGATTTACATGTGAATTTTTCCACATATTTAAAGAAAAATTAACTCCAATGCTACATAAACTATTTGAAAAAAATAGAGATTGAAGGAGTCCTATCAGTTTCCTTTTATGACACAGACATGGTTCTGACACCTAAACCAGGCAAGTTGAAATCAGAGAAAGAAAATTATAGAACAATCTCCTTAATGAATACCGATGCTAAAATCTTAAATAAAATATTGGCAAAAAAGATTACAGAAAATCATCCCCAGGATAATACACCATGACCAAGTAAGATTTATACTAGGAGTACAGGGCTGGTTTAATATTAGGAGAACTATTAGTGTAATTGACTATATCAATAACCAAATTAACAAAAAACATTGATCATCTCAATAGATGAGAAAAAAGCATTTGATAAAATCCAACATCCATTCCTATTAAAAACACTTGAGAGTAAAATAATAAATGGACTTTTCCTTAAAATAGTCAGGAGCCTCTATTTAAAATTATCAATAAGCATCATATGTAATGGGGATAAGCTGGAACCATTTCCAATAAGATCAGGAGTGAAAAATGCTGCTCAATATCACCATTACTATTCAATACTTTATTAGAAATGCTAGCCTTGGAAATAAGACTCGAGAAAGAGATTAAAAGATTTAGAGTAGGTAATAAGGAAACCAAATTATCACTCTTTGGAGATGATATTATTGTATAGTTAGAGAACCCCTGAGAGTCTACTAAAAAGCTATTAGAAATAATTTCCAACTTTAGCAAAGTTGCAGGATACAAAATAAATCCACATACATCCTCAGCATTTTCATATATAACCAACAAAATTCAACAGCAAGAGATACAAAGAGAAATTCCATTTAAAATAACTGTTGATAGCATAAAATATTTGGGAATATATCTCCCAAAGGAAAGTCAGGAATTATATGAGCAAAACTACAAAATACTTTCCATGCAAATAAAGTCAGATCTAAACAATTGGAAAAATATTAAGTGCTCTTGCATAGGCTGAGCAAATAAAATAAAAATGACAATACTACATAAACTGATTTATTTGGTACTATACTAATCAGACTCCCATGAGTTATGTTAATGACTTAGAAAAAAATAACAGCAAAATTCATATGGAAGACCTAAACTCAAGAATTTCAAGGGAACTAATGAAAAAAAAATCAAATAAAAGTGGCCTAGCTGTGCCTGATCTAAAATTATATTATAATGCAGCGGTCTACAAAACCATTTGTTATTCGCTAAGAAATAGACTAGTGGAATAGGTTCGATTGACAGGACAATATAGTTTGAAAAACCCAAAGAACCCAAGTTTTGTGTTAAGAATTCACAATCTGATAAAAAAAAATGCTAGGAAAACTGTTCATTAGTATGGCAGAAACTAGGCATAGACCCACATTTAACACCAAACACCAAAATAAGAACAAAATGGGTCCATGATTTAGACATAAAGAACAAGATTATAAATAAATTAGAGGAACATAGGATAATTTACCTCAGTGTTGTGTAGGAGAAAGGAATTTGTGACTAAAGAACTAGTAATTATCATTGATTACAAAAGAGAAAATTTTGATTATATCAAAGTAAAAAGCTTTTGTATAAATAAAATTAATGCCAACAAGATTAGAAGGGAAGCAATAAACTGGGAAAACATTTTTACAGTTAAAAATTCTGATAAAGGCCTCATTTCCAAAATATATACAGAATTGATTCTAATTTGTAAGAAATCAAGCCATTCTCCAATTGATAAATTGTCAGAGGATGTGAACAGACAATTTTCAGATGATCAAATTGAAACTTTCTACTCATATGAAAGGGTGTTCAAAATCATTATTGATCAGAGAATTGCAAATTAAGACAACTCTGAGATATCACTACACACCTGTCAGATTGGCTAAGATGACTGGAAAAGATAGTGATTAATGTTGGAAGGGATGTGGGAAAACTGGGAGCTGATGCATTGTTGGTAGTAAAGTGAATGGATTCAGATATTCTGGATAGCAATTTGGAACTATGCTCAAAAAGTTATCAAAAGTTATCATAACCTTTGATCCAGCAGTGTTACTACTAGGCTTATATCCCAAAGAGATCTTAAAGACAGGAAAGGGACCTGTATGTGCCAAAATGTATGTGGCCCCCTTTTTGAAGTGGCTAGAAACTGGAAATTGCATGGATTTCCATCAGTTGGAGAATGGTTGGGTACATTGGGCAAATTGTGGCATATAAATGTTATGAAATATTATTGTTCTGTAAGAAATAACCAGAAGAATGAATGAAGAGATGCTTGGAGAGACTTACATGAGCTAATGCTAAGTAAAATGGGCCGAACCAGGAGATCATTATAAACTTAAACAACAATACTGTATGAGGATATATTCTGATGGAATTGGATATTTTAAACAAAGAGAAGATCCAATTCAGTTCTAATTGATCAATGATGAACAGAATCAGCTACACCCAGAGAAGGAACACTGGGAATTGAATGTTGACTACTTGCATTTTTGTTTTTCTTCCAAAGTTATTTTTACCTTCTGAATTCAATTTTTCTTGTGCAAAAAGACAACTATACAGATATGCACACATGTATTTTATCTAAGGTATACTTTAACATGTTTAACAAGTATGAGACAGCCTGCCATCTAGGGGAGAAGGTGGAGGGAGAGAAGGGGAAAGTTGGAACTGAAGTGAGTGCAAGGGGCAATGTAAAAATTACCCATTTATGTTGTGTCAATAAAAAGCTATAATTAAAAAAATGATGTCTTGGAGAATGATATCAGGCTCTTTTTTTTAATCTTTCAGTCAATAATTTTTAAATTGTCTCTTCTTGATCTCTTTTCCAGGTTGACTATTTTTCCAATAAATTATTTGACATTTTCTTGTATTCTTTCATTCTTTTTTTAGTTTCTTGGACTAATTTTTGCTGCCTCACAGTCATTGGCTTCCATTTTCTTCATTCCAGGTTTTAATGACTGATGTTCTTCAGTTAGCCTTTGTATCTATTTTTTTTTCCATTTGGAGAATTCAACTTTTTAAGTAGTTGATTTCTTCAGACAATTTTTCCCTTCCTTTTCCAAATTCCAATTTCAGGAGTAATCATTAACAATATGACAAAAATTTCTGGGGAAAATTGGAAATAATAAGTCAAAAACTTGGCGTAGACCTACATCTCAAACCCCATTCCAATTGTATGTTTAAGAAGTTGTTTTCTTCAGTCAGTTTTATTCTCTCTCTTGCATACCTCTCATTTATTTTCTCACTTTTTCTTCTACCTTTCTTATTTGCCTTTTAAAGTCTTTTATTAGCATTCCAAGAAGCCTCTTTGGGCTTGATACCAATTCATATCACTCTTTGAGTTTTGCTTTGTAGACATTTTTTCCTTGTCTGAATTGGTGTTCTGGTTTTCCCTGTCACTAAAATAGCTTTCTATGGTCAAGGTTCTTTTCTGTTTCTTGCTCCTTTTCTTTCCTTTTCTTTTGGTATTTCCTTTTTATTATTATTATTATTATTATTATTATTATTATTATTATTATTTTACTTTTATGGTTGAGTTATGTTCCTGGGTTAAAGGTGGTGCTGTCCCAAACATTTTGTGCTTTGGCATTGAACATAGGATCCCTTATGCTTGCAGGGGGATCTTTGTCTGTTCTTTTTAAGAAACCGACTGGTTTCTCAGTTTGCCTTCTGAGCTGAGATTGGAGTCTACTTCCCCCCAATTTGTTTCTCTACTGAGCCAGGACTGAGGGTTTTAATTGCTTATTTGCTGTGATTAAGACGCTCTTACCTGATTTCCCTGAGTTAAGAGGAACACACTTTTCACCTAATGAGACTGATCTTTCTTAAAGGTTTTCCAGTCTGTCTTGAGCTGGAAAGTCGGTAGTGTCCATTACACATTGTTCAGAGACTTGGTTTCATGAGTATTTTGAGGGAAACATGTACTTTCTTTCAGTGGTGGAAATCATAAATTACCTGTTTTCCTCTCCATTGTGAGTCATGTTCATATCCTCCCAAAAGGTCACCAATATGCTAGATGTTTTCCTTGATTTTCTTGACTTTTTGAGGGTATCAATGTATCACTGAAGGCATTCATTTGCCACTCATCACTATGGCCTTGTAACCAATCCATCTTCTCTTCCTATTACATGAGTTTTTGATGATATCTTTCATTCCTGTTCCCTTTTGATGTTTTTAATGCATTGTATGTTACAGCACACATATTCCACTATGGTCAATTTTGATATTACAAATATAGATCTTCATTTTCTTTGGAATTATGAGGCCACCGAAAGAATATTTGCCATTTTCTGAAATTCAATATATTTTCTACTCTTTATATTCATTTTAAAATCAAATTTATTATCCAATTTTCTCATATTTCTCAGATACAAACAGTGATGAACAAACTCTATAGGTTTTTCTTCCAAATGAATTACTCTTCCTGAGCATTAAACAGTCTTCACCCATTTATTTCTGCATGGATATATAATAAAGCTATCTCTTTTAGAATTTTGGGATTTGATGCAATTAGAATTACATCACCTTTAAAAAGGAGCCTGGGCTATGAACTTAACATGGATGTAATTCAAATTTTGAAATTTGGATACACTTTGGAAAAAAGCAAAAGATGGAAACAATTTACAAATGTTACTATAATAAACAGTTTTGCAGTCATCATATATAATTGAGTATCACACTAGTTTTATTTTACAGTTGTCTATTTCATCATAGAGGAGGTATCAGTAGCACAAAACAGAAGAAAGATGCAAAAAATCAGCATTGAGCCATCTATTTAGAATGGTATATCTCCAACATATTGTAATTCATATGAAGAAGACCAAAATGAAGAGAAGAATGAAGAAATCAGGGGTAGATGAGCACCCTAACTAAAGTCATAGGAAAAATAAGGTAAATAGAGCACTGCCATAAGTAAAGCATCACCTTCTCACCTCCCAACACTTCTGTGCCTGCCTTGCCTTGACTTAATTAGACTTATCTCTATACCCTTGCATGTCCCTCCTCAAAGACATTCATAAAGATCACCGCACCCTTAGTAATGTCTGTCAACAGTCATCTGGCATAGTTTCAGCTAGTTATATGTCTCCCAAAGGCAACCTTTTCAGACATCAGCTTTTTCCCAAGGGCTAACCCCAGTCTTTCAGTCTGACCTTCTTTCCATCCTGTGGATTGTCCTGCCACAGACTATGAAGCAGACATAATGAATCAGAATGTTATGTAACTAAACACCCCCTGGCAGACACTTGACTCTTTCCTAAGGCTGTCCTTGACAGAAATGAGCTGTATTTAAATCAGAAATGGCAACACATGGTTAAATATGCCAACAATATTGAAACAGATTCAGTCATGGCAAATCTGCCCTTTCTGTTTGTTACAGGGTCTGGCATCGCCTAAAACTCATGCAGCTGTTTCTATGTAAGGCAGTCCACACTCAGAGCAGCAACATTTGGCTTCAAAAAGTATTATTTGCTCAGGGGGAATCATTAAATTTGAATCAGAGGGTGATGATGGCTTTTGTTAGTACAAGAGTCCAGGCCATCCTCAGTCCTCTGAAGAGAGTATTCATCAAACTTCATTTGCTTCCAGTTTCTGAACTGTAACCCACAGCATTACCACCAACATGCTGCATTTGGTGGAATCTGTTCTTGTCATTAGCAAACACATTTTCAATGCCTGAACAGAACTCTGCAGGGCAATTCTTTCATTAGTAAACACTGTGTACACTTGGATTATTTAAGGATAGGGAAAATGGAGAGAGACAAAGGGAAAGAGAAAGAGAGAGAGAGAGAGAGAGAGAGAGAGAGAGAGAGAGAGAGAGAGAGAGAGAGAGAGACAGAGAGAGACAGAGACAGAGACAGATAAATAGATAAAAAGACTGACAGAGAGAGAGAGAGAGAGAGAGAGAGAGACAGAAACAGAAAGTTAGGGAGATACAGAGACAGACAGAGAAGTAGGAATATAAAAATATATAGAAAGTGGGAGGGAGTAAGATGGGAGTGAGAGACAGCAAAAGAAAGATACAAACTCATACAAAGACAATTAAGAAAGACAGAAAAGGCTAGGTAGGCATATATGAGGAACAAAGACATAAATGAGAAACAAAAAGAGAGAAAAACATAGACAGAGAAAGAGAGGCAGAGAGACAGAGTGAGAGAAAAAAAAGAAAAAGAGAGAGAAAACTTAGATAGACACATACACACAGAGTCAGAATCATAGCCACAAAGAAATGGAGAGATAAGGCTAGAGATACCCAGAAAGGGATATACAGAGACATGAATAGTCAGAGACACAGATAGAGAGATAGACATACAGAGAGAGACAGAGCGGGGAGAGAGAGACAGAGAGAGAGAGAGAGAGAGAGAGAGAGAGAGAGAGAGAGAGAGAGAGAGAGAGAGAGACAAAGACAGAGAGAGACAGAGAGAGACAGAGAGAGACAGAGAAAGACAGAATCAGAGATAGAGGGACAGAGACAGAAAGAAGCAAATTTACAGGAGAAAAGGAGAAAGCATAGATTAAAGCATAGGCTTAGATACAAGGAAGTCTTTGTTAAAGAATTGTGTTTGTTTATTTACTTCAATTAGAAAAAATAAAATCTTTGTCTCTCATTCAATGTAGTTAATTTTACTTATTTTATGATTTGTAAGGGCAGGAACAATGTAATAAACTTGTGGGTTTCAAATCATAAAGCTTGGGTCCATATCTCAGCTGTGTCATTATGACCATGAACTAGGAAAGTAAGTTCTTTTCTTTCTTCCTGACTTGGAAACTGGAGATAAAAATATACCCTGAAGCTCTGGTGTGGTGTCATGAGTAGAGTACTGGTCTGCAGAGCTGAGAAGAGCAAAGGCCAGATCTTGTCTTAAACCTTTACTCTCAGTGTGACAATGATCAAGTAGATTGACCTTTTTAGTTTTCTGTTTCCACACACATAACACAGGAATAATAATAGTATTTACATCATAGGTCTGTCATGAATTTAAAGTAAGATTATCTACATAAAATGGTTTTGTAATCTTTAAGGTATTATATAAATGGGACTCCTCATTATCTACTTTAAGGAAAAAATACAGAAATGTATACTGAACTGTTTCATGAATTGGCCACTTTCCATATTATCACTCAGTCTTTTCTGACCCTTCAAGACTCCATTTGGTGTTTTCTTGGCAAAGATATTGGAATGCTTTGCCATTTCCTTCTTCAGTGGAAGAAGGTAATTTTTGTAGGTAATCAGATATTAAGTGACTTGTTCAGGGTCATAAATGTGAGTAACTTATAAAGCTGAGTGTAATATTATAAATCCTAAGATATAAAATGTTAGGCCTTCACAAAAACCCTGTGAAATAGGTAGTAAAAATATTATCTCACTTTTATAGATAGGGAAAACAAAGGTTGAGAGGTAGGATAATGTGGTCCTATAACTAGTAAGTGGTAAGGCAAGAAATCAACTTTGTTTCCAGGGTTCTTTCCATTTTAATTAGAAGAGTATCCAAAATCTAGAGCATTTGAGTTGTAGCAAACTAGTTATATAAATTTAATATAAATTAGTAATTAGGATTGTGCATCTTTTGTCCTAAAAGTTTATATCTAAATTCTCTTTCAGAAAGATATAAATTGCTAAGCAATTGATACATAATGGCTGGTGGCTGAAATCAATTTGGGGAATCAGATTTTTGACTGAGACCAATCCTATAGGTTAGCTAGCTATTCCTTGCTCGTATCGCTCTTAGATAAATTCTGTACTCTGGCTTTAGAACATGATGTAGAACTAAGAACTATATGAAACATCTAACAGAGCCCAGGTATACATAAAACTTACTGACTTCTTCCAGGGAATTCAGTGACAAGGGCCACAGTATATTGCAATGCAGTGTTTTTGGATTTCCCTCTTAGTAGAATGTGGATATACCAAAGGCAATCACTAGTGTGTGTGTGTGTGTGTGTGTGTGTGTGTGTGTGTGTGTGTGTGTGTGTAAATATTAACCAAATGTTTTGGCTTTTGAGCTGATTGGCTGTCAAAACAGAATTAATAATAATAATAATAATAATAATAATAACCAGGACAGAGGAATGTTGCTATATATACTAATTAAAGGAACTTGGCTTTTTTATTCAAGTTACACCACAGGAAAGAAAAATATGATGATAAAGTTAAAATCTGCAGACGTTTACATCTGTCTTTTTACATGCTCATAAGGGAAAAGGATGTCATTGATACAGGATTTCAGCCAGATAGTTGCAATAAACACAGCATCACAGAATGCCAGTAGTGAAAGAGATGTTCAAGTTCAGAAAGTCTAACCATCTTATTTAAAAGCAAAGCAAAAAAAACAAAAAGCTTTGGATTCTGAGATCTAAAACGATTAAGATTTGTACAAAAGCATAGTGCTACTACAGAAGAGAGCCAGAATTTAAATCTCAGACATCTGAAATCAAATTCAGGTGCTTTATTCCAAATCAGCTTTCTCACTTATGGTATAGAACCTGCTACTTTATCTCCAATAGTTTTAATAGTCTCTTTGGTTACATTCCTCTTGACCCAAATAACATAGCCATGTCAAATAAGATAACCATAGCATTAGATGGAAATTTGCCTCTGTGTTTTAGTATCAACTTATAATAGGGAAACAATTATTGGTGTAAAAAAGAGACAAATATTGATATCATCTTCAAGGCTGAGTGATTCAAGAGTCTTTTCTTTTCTTTCCAACCAGGGACAGTATCATGCTATATCGTCTCACATAGCAGGTCAATTTTGCTAAGGAAAGACAATCTCTATAATTTTCAATACTTTCCCTGGAACCAAAACAGTTCTGAAATTTGCAGTTAGATCTCTGCAAAACCAGTTCATATTTTAATAACAGTCTTAGAAAAATCTGGAATTGGTACCAAAAACACTCTATCTGAGTCACATTTGGCACAAGCAATACTCCATCTCACATTGCTGTCTGTCTCTGTTTTAATTATTTGAAAGTTTAAGTGTGAAGGGGGGGAATGGAAAGAAATTGAAATAGCAATAACTCTGTATCCAGGTCACGCAAAGCAAGAAGAGCAGTATTCCACAGCTGAACTATTCAACTGAGATCTGAAACTCTTATTTATTTGTTATTATTAACAATAATATCTAGAATTAATTTAGGATTTTATATCTGGCATAACATTTAATCAATATTTTCTCATTTTATCTTTATAACAACCTTGAAAATTAGGTACTATTATTATCCCTATATTATGGGTGAGGAAACTAACACAGTTAAGTGACTTACCCATGTTTATACTGCACATAAGTATTTGAAATTATACTTTATCTCATATTACTGACTCCAGTTTAAGTATTTTACCCAATATCTAGTTGTCCTTATTTAAATTGTGCCTCAAGTTTCCTCATTTATCCAGATTATCCTCCATTTACCTGTCATGAGTCTGACCATGTTATTCCCCTTCTCAATCTCCCAATAAACTACTTCTTACAGTATCAGATAAAAAATTCAATGTTTGGGTAACAAAACCATTCACTCCCTTGCCCTTTCCTTCATATCAACTCTTCTTTTTATTCCCTTCCATACACTCTTAGGATCCAGCACTTCAAGCCTTGCTCTTTATGTTATTTCATTTCCCAACTATGTGCACTTTCTTCTCTGTGTTTCATTCTTGGAATATTATTCCTTTTTGTGTGTCTCATGGTTTGGTTAGCTTCTAGCATTTCCAACAAGTCTTTCTTGGCTTCTCTTCTGTTGGAACTATCTCTGTGCAATTTCTTCCTATTTGTATTGACTATGTCTTTCACATGCATGTAGCTTTCCCAATTAAAATGTGAACCTCTTAAGGAAGAGAATTGTGTGTTTGCCTTTCTTTGAATTTATAGTACATAGCAGAGGTCTGAAATGCTAGCACTTAATGAAAGAGTATTAACTGGTACAGTGAGTTCGATTTTCAACTCCATGCCATTGTTTGAATGGGCCTTTTTCATCATTTATTTTTCTTTCCTATATAGATGACAGGGCTTATATAATTTAAGTCCTCATTAATCTGAAATGATTGTATAATGTTCTGGGATTTGAAACAATCAGCATTATTTCTTTCATTAACATTTTGAGAATCTCAGTATATGTTTGGAATTCCTCCATTTTGCTCCATGAGTAGCATAACTTTCATCACTATGGTATAAATCATTGGTGATCATACATTTCATTGATAGCAGTGAAGCAAAGATTAGAACTGGAACAAATAAGTGTCATCACAAGAGAAAAAAAAAATTAGCTGTATTATTATAAGACAGCAATTATCAAAACTATTTTGTACTGACTAATAATAGAAAAGTACACCATTGCTATGACATAGACACACTTTAAAGCAGAAAATAAATATGCTAATATTGTATTTGACAAGTATAAAGACTTAAGAATTGGGTATAATAATTTATTATTTGGCAAAAATTATTGGGAAAACTGGAAAACAATATGGCAGAAACGGGAGATACATATCTCATTTACCAAGATACAGACAAAATGGATACATGATATAGAGAGATTTTCACAAAAAAAATAAAAGAATATGAAGCATATTTGTTTATCATACTTATTTGTTTATTTTTGTTTATCATACTTATAGAGAGATAATCCATTTATGAATAAATAAGAGAAAAAGAAAGCAAAGTTATATGTAACAAGGATAATTTCAATTACATTAAATTTAAAAGGTTTTGAAAAATAAAACATATTGTCACGATTAGAAGAAAAGCATGAAATTGAGAAATGTTATCGACATTTTATCAGATACAGGTCTCTTATCTAAAATATATATAAAGAACTTTGTTAAATCTATAAGTATATGAGTCATTCCCCAGTTGATAATATGGCCAAAGGATATGAACAGAAAGTGTTCTTTTTATTAATTTAATAATTATAATTTTTGACAATACATATGAATGAGTATTTTTTTAATAAAATTATCTCTTGTATTCATTTTTCCAAATTTTCAACCTCCCTCCCTTGACTCCCTCTCCTAAATGACAGGCAATCCTATACATATTAAATGTGTTACAGTATAACCTAGATGCAATATATGTGTGTAAATCCAATTTTCTTGTTGCACATTAAGAATTGGATTCCGAAGGTATAAATAACCTGGTTAGAAAGACAGTAGTGCAAACAGTTTACATTCAATTCCCAGTGTTCCTTATCTGGGTGTAGTTGTTTCTGTCCATCATTGATCAACTGGAAGTGAGTTGGATCTTCTTTATGTTGAAGATATCCACTTCCATCAGAATAAATCTTCATACAGTATTATTGCTGAAGTGTATAGTGATCTTCTGTTTGTGCTCATTTCACTCAGCATCAGTTCATGTAAGTCTCTCTGTATTCATCCTGCTGGTCATTTCTTACAGAGCAATAATATTCCATAACATTAATATACCATAATTTACCCAACCATTCTCCAATTGATGAACATCCATTCATTTTCCAATTTCTAGCCACTGCAAAAAGAACTGCCACAAACATTTTGGCACATACAGGTCCCTTTCCCCTCTTTAATATTTCTTTGGGATATAAGCCCAGTAGTAGCACTGCTGGATCAAAGGGTATGCACATTTTGATAACTTTTTGGGCATTGTTCCAAATTGCTCTCCAGAATGGCCAGATTCTTTCACAACTCCACCAACAATGCATCAGTGTCCTGGTTTTCCCCCAGCCCCTCCAACATTCATTATTATTTGTTCCTGTCATCTTAGCCAATCTGACAGGTGTGTACTAGTATCTCTTAATTTGCATCTCTCTGATCAGTAGTGATTTGGAACACTCTTTCATATGAGTGGATATAGTTTCAATTTCATCATCTGAGAATTGTCTATTCATATCCTTTGACCATTTATACATTAGAGAATGGTTTAATTTCTTATAAATTAGGGTCAGTTCTCTATATATTTTGGAATTGAGGACTTTATAAGAACCTTTAACTGTAAAAATATTTTCCCAATTTGTTACTTCCCTTCTAATCTTGTTTGCATTAGTTTTGTTTGTACAAAAGCTTTTTAGTTTGATGTAATCAACATCTTCTATTTTTTGATCAATAATGATCTCTAGTTCTCCTCTGGTCATAAATTCCTTCCTCCTCCAGAGGTCTGAGAAGTAGACTATCCTCTTTTCTTCTAATCTCTTTATGATCTCATTCTTTATGCTTAAATCATGGACCCAATTTGATCTTATCTTGGTATATGGTGTTAAGTGTGGGTCCATATCTAATTTCTGCCATACTAATTTCCAGTTTTCCCAACAGTTTTTTTTTTCAAATAATGAATTCTTATCCCAAATTTTGGTATATTTGGGTTTGTCAAACACTAGATAGCTATAGTTGTACCCTTTTTTATCCTGCGAACCTAACCTGTTCCACTGATCAACTAAACTATTTCTTAGCCAATACCAAATGGTTTTGGTGACTGCTGCTTTATAATATAGTTTTAGATCAGATACAGCTAGACCACCTTCATATGACTTTTTTTTTTCATTAATTCCCTTGAAATTCTTGACCTTTTATTTTTCCATATGAATTTTGTTGTTATTTTTTCTAGGTCATTAAAATAGTTTCTCGGGAGACCGATTGGTATAGCAGTAAATAAATAGATTAGTTTCAGAACTATTGTCATCTTTATTATATTCGCTCGGCCTATCTACAAGCACAGAATGTCTTTCCAATTATTTAAATCTGACTTTATTTTTGTTCCAAGTGTTTTGTAATTTTGCCCATATAATTCCTAACTTTTCTTTGGTAGATGGATTCCCAAATATTTTATACTCTAGACATTTGTTTTGAATGGAATTTCTCTTTGTATCTCTTGCTGTTGCATTTTGTTGGTGATGTATCCAAATGCTGAGGATTTGTGTGGATTTATTTTGTATCCAGCAACATTGCTAAAGTTGTGAATTATTTCTAATAACTTTTTATTAGAATCTCTGGGGTTCTCTAAGTATACCATTATATCATCTGCAAAGAGTGACAGTTTGATTTCCTCATTACCTACTCTAATTCCTTTAATTTCTTTCTTGACTCTTATTTCTGAGGCTACCATTTCTAATACAATATTGAATATTAATGGTGATAGTGGGCAACCTTATTTCACTCATGATCTTATTGGGAAAGGTTCCAGTTTATCTCCATTATATATGATGCTTACTGACATCATTAAATATATTCTCCTGACTATTTTAAGGAATAGTCCATTTATTCCTATAGTCTCAAGCACTTTTAGTAGGAATGGATGTTGGATTTTATCCAATGCTTTTTCTGCATCTATTGAATTGATCATATGGTTTTTATTAATTTGATTATTAATATGGTCAATTATACTAATAGTTTTCCTAATATTAAATCAGCTCTGTATTCCTTTTATAAATCCTTATCCTGGTGATGATTTTCTGAAGTCTTTTTGCTAATATCTTATTTAAGATTTTAGAATCAATATTCATTAAGGAGATTGGTCTATAGTTTTCTTTCTCAGTTTTCAATGTACCTGGTTTAGGTATCTGTGTCATAAAAGGAGTTTGGTAGGACTCCTATATTCCCTATTTTTTCTAATAGTTGATATAACATTGGGGTTAACTGCCTTTTTAAATGTTTGGTAGAATTCACATGTAATTCCATCTGGTCCTGGGGATTTTTTTTCCTGGGGAGTTGATTAATAGCTTGTTCTATTTCTTTTTCTGAAATGGGACTATTTAAGTAGTTTCCCTCCTCCTCTGTTAATCTAAGAAGCCTATGTGTTTGGAGGTAGTCATCCATTTCACTTAAGTTATCAGATTTATTGGCATAAAGTTGGGCAAAGGAACTCATTATTTTTCTAATTTCCAGTCTGCTATCCACCATTGTTTAAGGGGAGTGTTCATCCCATTCACATTTACAGTTAAAATTACTAATTCTGTATTTCTTGCCATCATATTATCCCCTGCATATGCTTTTTTCCCCTAGATTCCCCCCAAACATCTTCCCCCTCAGAATTCCTCTGTTTCATTAAATGACCATCTTCTTCCATGGAAGAAAATCCTAAACTTAGCTAAGTAGTTTATTCTTGGTTGCAATCCTTGTTCTTTTGCCTTTCAGAATATCAGGTTCCAGGTCCTTTGATTCTTTAATGTGGAGGCAGCCATAACTTGAGTGACCCTTATTGTGGAACATTGATATTTGAATTATTTTTCCTAGCTGCTTGCAGTATTTTTTCCCTTAGTTTGGTACTTCTGCAGCTTAACCACAATGTTCTGTGGAGTTCTTTTAGGGTCTTTTTCAGAAGGTGTTTGATGAATTCTTTCAACGCCTATTTTCTTTTCTGTTTCTATTATCTTTGAACAGTTCTCTTTGATGATTTCCTGTAAATTAGAATCTAGGCTCTTTTTTTGATCATAGTTTTTGGGATGTCCAATGATCCTCTCCTAGATCTATTTTCCAGGTCTATAGATTTTCCCAGTAAGTATTTGACGTAATTCTCCAGATTTTCATTTTTTTTTTGTTTTATTTTGTTTGATTGATTCTTGGTTTCTCAATGAATCATTCATTTCTATTTGTTTAGTCCTGATTTTTAATGAGGTATTTTCTTCATTCACATTTTTAGTTCTTTTTGTATATGCCCAATTGAGTTTTTAAATGAATTATTTTGCTCTGTTGAATGTTTTTCCATTTCACTATTTTTTAGTGAGTTATTTCCTTTTTCCAATTCAGAAATCCTACTTTCCTGTGATTTTTTAACCTTTTCTAATTCACAAATTTTGTTTCTCTGCACCTCCTGTGAATTCTTTATTTTTTCCAACTCAAATTTCAGGACATTGTTATTCTCTATCATAGCTTGTCTTTCCTTTCTCCATTTTTCTTCAAACTCTCTTAACTTTTTTAATAGTCTCTTCTAGGAGAGAGTTATGTGATGGGGGGCATGTATCATTCCCCTTTAGGATGTTATCTGGAGACTGTCTGCTATTAGCCTCCTCGGGGTTGGATACCATTCTTTCTCTGTATAGAAGGTGTCAATCATTCTCTTCAGCTTCTTACTCATTGTTATAAATCTGTGTGGGGTCTGCCCTTTGGGAGGAAATGTATTTATCAGCTTCCTCCCAGACAGGGATAGGTTGCCTCCTGTGTCTGGATTAAGAGAGAGCTCTGGGAGAGAGTTCACCTCCCCCCGGGGAAGTGACTTAGAGATATTTAGCAAGGCTGTGTTGGGAGGAGTGCCCAGTGAAGGACCCTTACTGTGTGGACTAGCGACTGCCCTGAGACTAGTGACTGAACAGTAAAAGTGTCACAAACCCCAGCCAAAGCCTCCTGTGGGGCCATGGATATTAGCAGCTGATGTGCAAAAGCACCTTTGCTCAAACTGGAAGTGTCTGCCTGGAAAGTACATATCCTGCTCTGAAAGTTCAGTTATTATGGGAGTTCTGCTGCTGCTGGAGTTTTGCTGCAGGGAAAATTCCACTGCCTCGGGCTGAGCCCAGCACTATGTGGATTAGAGGCTGCCCTGAGCTATGTCCCCCTCTGTTCAGGTTCTTTACTGCCGTAAGGAAAAGCCCTGGACAGCAGCAGGGGGCTGCACAACCATGCCGAGATCTGTTAGGTAGCTTCTGGTTTGGAGTGATTATATTATCTGACTATTGCTTTAACATTGCTGTCTATTCGTGTAACTGGCTTAACTTTATGAATTTGCGTGTTGTACCTCTTGTCATTGTGTATTTTAATTAGACCTATTTTTGCTTTTGCTTCATCTGAGATCAGAAGTATTACCCTTGCTTTTTTCTTTGCTTTGGCTGTAGCAAAATAACTTCTGTTCCAGATTTTTACCCTTACATTCTACTATTTTTATATGCATGCTGTACCAGAGAAATCAGAGCATTAAGGGAAAAAAAGAGAAAGAAAATAAAATCAAGCAAACAAAAACAAAAATGATGAAGATGCTATCTTGTGATCCACAATCAATCCCCATAGACCTCATTCTGGATCCAGATGGCTCTCTCCATAATAAGTCTATTGGAATTGACTTGAATCACCTCATTGTTGAAAAGAGTCAAGTTAATCAGTTAATCACAAGTTTATCTCATAATCTTGTTGATATGTATAATGTTTTCTTGCTTCTATCCACTTCAATTAGCCTCTCTATGCCTTTCTGGAATCACTCTGCTGATTGTTTTTTTTTTTTTTTTTTAATAGAAAAAAATAATATTCCATTGCATTCATATACCATAAGTTATACATCCATTCCTCAACTTATGGGCATGTATTCAGTTTCTAGTTCCTTACTAGTAGTAAAAAAGTCGCTACACATATTTTTGTATAGGTGGGTCCTTTTCCCTTTTTATGATCTCTTTGGGATAAAACCCAATAGAGACACTGTTGGATCAAAGGGTATGGACCGTTTGATAGCCTTTTGCACTAATTCCAAATTGTTCTCCAGAATGGTTGGATCAACTCACAACTACACTAACAATATATTAGTGTTTCTCTTTTCCCACATATTCTCCAACATTTATCATTATTTTTCCTGTCATTTTAGCCAACCTGAAAGATATGTACCTCAGAGTTAAGACTAATTTTTCTTGAAGTTATTTTAGTACATCATGAGCTACATAGTGGTTTCATTTCATCAGACTGTTCAGAGACTTGGTTTTATGTGGTTTTTGAGGGAAACTAGCAAAGCTTGAACAACTTCCTGGGTTCACTGTGCCATCTTGCCTCTGTCTCTAGAGTATGTTTTTTTTTTTTTTTTTTTTTTTTTTTTTAATGAGAGGTATTAGTGTAACCATTTCTAATCACTAATCATGTGTTGGGGAATGGTGCCTTCAGTTCAGTTTCACCTTACACTCTGACTTGGAATGTCAAAGCAAATACTCTACCCTCCTTCAAGCAGCATCCCTGCCTACCCAGTCCTCCTCTGCAGTCCCTGGGTGTATAGGTCTCTTTTTCCTGAAAGCTGAATTTCTGCATTACAGTTGGGTGTGGCAAACCTAATCAGCAGAAATTCACTGTATTTTCCCAGAATCAGACCCCTGACTCCTCATGCAGTATAGTAGGTGAAAGTTCCTATGATTTCTGCTGAACTTCTATTAAAATCCAGATAACTCCGGGCTTCCTCACTTTCTGTTTCAGTGGAACTAGTCTGGAGGTGTTTGTATATCAAAAGAGTGAAACCCCAGTTATGGCCCTTTTATTGGATTTTCTTGGGCTGTCCAGGAGGACTCCTGTTCTTAGCAAATTGTCTTAGTTTTTCACCATCTTTGCTTTCCATGAGGTGCAAAGTTGTTCTTCTCTTGAAAGAAATCTGAAAAACTTGAAATTTACTGACCTACCCTACTATGTTCCCAAAATATTCCTTCTTCTCCTCTTTTTTCCTTCTTAGCAGCAACATCTGAATGCACAAAAGCAAACAGAAAATGTCCTTCCATTTTTCTTATACAATTGGTGAAAACATAAGAAATGATTAATGGATTACTCTGTATCACAAATTATACTCTTCCAAAAGCAATTCAACTCATTCAAACTCATTTGTTATTATTAACATTTACTACTCTGTGTAAGAGCTTATGCTTTCTAAGAAAAAGAACCTAAAAATTATCTTACAGAAATAATAAAGAAAAACTGCATTGATATCTTAGAATCAGAAGTTTAAAGTCATTGAAAGAATTCACAGATCACCTCCTGAAAGAGATCCCAAAATTAAATCCCCAAGGAATATTACGTCTAAATTTTGGAAGTATTGCACCAAGGAAAAAATATTGCAAGCAGCCAGAAAGAAAAAAAAAATATTGAAGAGCCACAATTAGGATTACCCAGAACCTAGCAGTACCACATTAAAGAACTGAAGAGCCTGGAGTCAGATATTCCAAAAGGCAATGGAACTTAGATTACAGTCAAGAATAAGCTATCCATCTAAAATGAGCATTATTTTTCAGGGAGAAGATCAATATTCGATGATATGGGTGAATTTCATCTATTTCTAATTAAAAGATCAGAGCTGAACAAAAACTTGGTCTGCAAACACAAAATTCATGAGAACCATAAAAAGGTAAAAATGAAAGAACTCTTGAAAACTATATATTTATTATAGATATATTTAGAGAGTGGGGTATAATTTGGTTTTATTATGATAATATGAAAAGAAACTAGAGGTGAAAAAGGGATCATACTTGAAAAAGAAAAAGGAGGCAAAATAAGAAATTATATCACATAAAGAGGCAAAGAATATATGTTATAATTGAGGGAAGGAAGGGAGGAGGATGAACATTGTGAGAATGATATGCTCATCAGATTTGGCTCAAAGAGAGAATATAAACATATTTGGTTTCAGAGAGAAACATGTCTCCCCTTAAAGGGAAGTGGGAGGTAAAAGGGGAAAAGAAAGGGAAAGACAAATAGAAGAGAAAACAAATATTAGGGGAAAGGTGTAAAAAGAGGGATGGGCTCTAAAGGGGAAGGACTTGTCAAGGGATCTGGCCATCAAAAGCAAAATACTGGGGAGGAGGGAAGAGGGAAAAGAAAGAGGAAAATATAAATTAGGGCATATAAGATGACAGGAAATACAGAATTAGTGATTTTAACTATGAATATGAATGGGATGAACTCTCCCATAAAGCAGAATCAGAGAGTTTTAAAAGTCAGAATCTTACAATATGTTATTTACAAGAAACACATTTAAGGCAGAGTGATACACTTAGAGTAAAGGTAGAAAACTGGACCAAAATTTATTATGCTTCAGGTGAAGTAAAAAACAAAAAACAAACAAACAAACCAACAAACCAAAAAGAAAAAAAAAAATAGGCATAATGATCCTGACTTCAGATCAAGCAAAAACAAAAATATATCTAATTAAAACAGATAAAGAAGGAAACTATATCTTGCTTAAGACTATTATAAAGAATGAAGAAATATCAATTTTAAATATATATGCACCAAGTAGAATAACTTCCAAATTCCTAGAGAAGTTAAGGGAGTTGAAAAAAGAAAAATACAGCAAAACTATACTAGTGGGGGAATCTCAAAGTTCCTTTCTCAGAACTAGATAAGTCAAACTATAAAATTAATAAGAAAGAAGTTGAGGAGGTAAACCGAATTTTAGAAAAGTTGGGTATGATAGATCTTTGGAGAAAATCAAATGAAGACAGAAAGGAGAATATATTTTTTTTTCTCAGCAGTTCATGGAACTTATACAAAAATTGATCATTTATTAGGGCATACAATCTCAAAATTAAATGCTGAAAGGCAGAAATAGTAAATGCATTTTTTCAGATCATGGGACATTAAAAACCACATGCAATAAAAAAAATAGGGAAAAAGAAACCAAAAATGAATAGGAAAGTAAATAATCCAATACTAAAGAATGAATGGGTAAAATAACAAATCATAGAAATAATCAATAACTTCATCCAAGAGAATGACAGTAATGACACAACATACTAAAATTTGTGGGATGCAGCCAAAGTGGTTATTAGGGGAAATTTTATATCTCTAGATGCTTACTTGCACAAAATAGAGAAATAGAAGATCAATAAATTGGGCTTACAACTAAAAAAGCTATAAAGAGAAGAAATTGAAAACCCTCAATTAAATAACAAATTTGAAATTCTGAAAATAAAATGATAGATTAAAAAAATGAAATAAGAAAACTATTAAATTAGTAAATAAAACTGAAAATTGATTTTATGAAAAAAACAACAAAATGGATAAAACTTTAGTTAATTTGATTAAAAAAGGAAAGAATCAAACCAAAGTTTTAGTCTCAAAAATGAAAAGGGAGAATTTTCCACCAAGGAAGAGGAAATTTGAGCAATAATTAGGAATTATTACGCCTAATTATATGTTGATAAATTTCATAATCTAAGTGAAATAGATAAATACCTACAAAAATATAGATTGTCCAGATTAATAGAGAAGAAAACAAATTATCTTAATAGTTCCATTTTAGAAAAAGAAATAGAACAGATTATTAATAAACTCCCTGAGAAAAACTCTCCAGGGCCAGATGGATTTACCTGTAAATTCTACAAAACATTTAAAGAAATATTAATTCCAATATTATTCAAACTATTTCAAAAAAATAGGGAAAAAAGGACTCCTAGCAAATTCCTTTTATGACACAGATATGGTGCTGATAGCTTAATTATGGTAAGATGAAAACAGACAAAGAAAATGAAAGACCAATTTTTCTAATGAATATTGATGCAAAATGTTAAATAAAATATTACCAAAGAGATTACAGAAAGCCATCCCCAGGATAATACACCAGGACCAAGTAGGATTAATACCACAAATGAAGGGCTAGGACAATTTTAAGAAACCTAACCAATTTAGCAAAAATCATATTATCTCAGTAGATGCAGAAAAAGCATTTGATCAAATCCAACACCCATTCCCATTAAAAGCACTAGACTATAGGAATAAATTAACATTTCCTTAAAATGATCAGAAGCATCTATTTAAAACCATCAGCAAGCATAATATGCAATGGGGACAAACTAGCACCAGTACCAATAAAATCAGGGATGAAACAAGATTGCCCACCATCACCATTACTATTCAATAGTGTATTAGAAATGTTAGCGTTGGCAATAAGGAGATAAAAAGAGATTAAAGCAATTAGAGTAGAAAATGAGAAAACCAAATAATCACTTTTTTGCAGATGATGTGATGGAATTATTAAAAAACCCTAAAGAATCAACTAAATGCTACTAGAAACAATTCAGAACATTATCAAAGCTGCAGAATACAAAATAAATCCACATAAATCATCAGAATTTTTATATAATTCCAACAAATCCATCAGGAAGAGATCCAAAAGAAATTCCATTCAAAATAACTATTGCTAGTATAAAATATATGGGAATCAATCTGCCAAGAAACTCAGAAACTCTATGACCATAAATACAAAATATTTTCCATTCAATTAAAGTCATATCTAATCAATTAGAAAAATATCAAGTGCTCATGGGCAGGCTGAACAAATATAATAAAAATAGCAATATTACCTAAATGTATCTGTTTATTCAGTGTCATACCACTCAAACTTGAGCAAGAAATTATTTTTCCAAGTTAGAATAAATAATAACAAAGATCATAAGGAAGAACAAAAGATAAATATATTACCTTTTGGCTCTGTGCAGAAGGAAGGAATTTGTGACCAAAGAAGAACTGGAAATCATTATTGAACACCAAATAGATAAATTTGCTTATATTAAGTTAAAATGTTTTTGTCAAAAAAAAAAAAAAAACTAATGAAAACAAGATTAGAAGAGAAACAATAAATTGGAAAACATTTTTGCATTTAAGGGTTCTGATAAAGGCCTCATTTCTAAAATATCTAGACAGATGAATTAAATTAATAAGAATTCAAGCCATTCTCCAATTGATAAATGATCAAAGGATATGAACAGGCAATTTTCAGATGAAGAAATTAAAATCAGTTCTAGTCATATGAAAAGTTGCTCTAAATCACTTTTGATCAGAGAAATGCAAATTAAGACAACTCTGAAACATCACTACACACCTCTCATATTGGCTAAGATGACAGGAAAAGATAATTTTTGGTAGAATTTTGAATGAGGTGGGATGGAGTCAAGATGATGGAGAAGGCACATGCGACTTTCTAAGCTCCTCTCATACCCTCACTACTAATTATTAAATTCAGCCTCAAAAATAGCACTTGACCATTCTCTAATTGATAAATGGTCAAAGATATGAACAATTTTCAGATGATGAAATTGAAACTATTTTTGCTCATATGAAAGAGAATTCCAAATCACTATTGATCAGAGAAATGCAAATTAAGACGTTTCTAAGATACCATTGCATACCTTTCAGATTGGCTAAGATGAAAGGAAAAAATAATAATGAATGTGGGAGGGGATGTGGGAAAACTGAGACACTGATAACATTGTTGATGGAGTTGTGAAAGAATCCAGCCATATCTTGATAGTTATCAAACTATGCATTCCTTTTGATCCAGCAGTGCTAGTATTGGGATTATATCCCAAAGAAATACTAAAAATGGGAAAGGGACCTGTTTGTGCCAAAATGTTTGTGGCAGCCCTTTTTTGTAGTGGTTAGAAATTGGAAAATGAATGGACGCCCATCAATTGGAGAATGGTTGGGTAAATTATGGTATATGAATGTTATGAAATATTATTGTTCTATAAGAAATGACCAGCAGGATGAATACAGAGAGGCTTGGAGAGACTTACATGAATTGATGCTGAATGAAATGAGCAGAACCAGGAGATCATTATACACTTCAACAATAATATTATATGGGGATGTATTCTGATGGAAGTGGATATCTTTGACAAAGAGAAGATTTAATTCAGTTCCAATTGATCAATGATGAACAGATTCAGCTACACCCAGAGAAAGAACACTGGGAAATGAGGGTATATGGTTTGCATTTTTTTCTTCCCAGGTTATTTTTACCTTCTAAATCCAATTCTTCCTGTGCAACAAAAAATTCGGTTCTGCACACATATATTATATCTAGGAAATACTATAACATATTCAACATGTATAAGACTGCCTGTCATCTAGGGGAAGGGGTGAAGGGAAGGAAGGGAAAAATTGGAACAGAAGTGAGTGTTAGAGATAATGTTAAAAAAATATCCTTGCATATGTACTGTCAAAAAAAAGTTACAATTACTAAATATAAATATACAATAATTTTTTTAATAGCACTTGACTGGTAAAATTCATGAAGATTGGAAGTACAATAACTAACCAGCCCAAGATAATCTGGAATATCACCAGAAAAAGGTTGGCCCTGAGCAGTGGGTGCAGACCAGCTCAATCAAGAAGATAGGAGACACTACCAAATGGAGTGGACCGGGGCAGGGGCGGTCTCAGTGCCTAGAAGATTTACCCTGAGGACTCTACCACAGGTTGGCTGCTCTGCTTTGGTTGCAAAGACCTGCAGAGAAATTATAACCAAAGGTAAAGGGTACTTTAAAATACACCAGAAACTAACAGGATCTGGCTATACCAACCCAAAACTGGAAGTGAGTGACTCAGCATAGACCACAGCACAGCTGTGCAACAGCATTCTGCAGTACGGGGCTTTCACCCAGGGCAGTCACAAATCTGCACAGCAGGGGGATGCAGCCCAGGGCAGCCTATAATCTCCACAGTGAGAGGCTCAGCCTGGAGCAATAGAACTTCCACAACACCACTGTATTCCCCAGGGCAGAAACACTTCCAGTACCTTGCGGGGCTATTCACAGGGCAAATACTAATACCAACAGTGGGCTTTTGGCAGGGGTAGTGGCACATTTGATACACAGCTTCTAGCCCCAAGGCAGTTGCTAATCCCTAGAGAAAGGCACATCACATTCCTCAGCTCAGCCAGGATATGCAGGCATGAGTCACTTCCAGTGAAGAGTTTTTCCCAGAGCACTTCTGCAGTTCAACCTCTTTGTAGCCCTTTGGCAGGATAGCTTACCGTCCATATACCTATCCCTCCTTTGTAGAGGAAGCCAGTAACCTCCTTGAAGGCAGACCATAATGGCTTTAAAAAAATGAGTAAAAAAGCTGAACGACAATTGACAGCTTCTCTACAGAAAGAGAGCATGGTTTCAAACCCTAGGAGATGAATAGCAGTCGATCTCCAGAAAAGAAAAAAAATAATTAATTAATTAATTAAATAAATAAATAAACAAACAAACAAACAAACAAACAAATAAATAAATAAATAAATGAATGAATGAATAAATAAATAATAAATTTAAAAAAACCACAAAGGGGGATGTAACCTGGTCCCCATCACACAAGGCTCTCCTAGAAGAAACTATAAAAAAAAATCTTAAAAGAGAGCTAGAAGAAAAATGGGGAAAGGAAAGACAAGCTATACAACAAGAGATTAACAACTTCTTGAAATGTGAATTGGAAATGGTAAAAAAAAAAAAACTCCCAGGAAAGTAGGATTTGTGAATTGCAAGAGACAAAGAAATCCCAGGAAAGTAGGATTTGTGAATTAGAAAAAGAAAATAACTCAGTAAAAAAAATAGCGAAATGGGAAAAAATTCCATAGAGCAAAACAAGTCATTTAAAAATTAAATTGAGAGGGGTAGAGCCAAGATGGTGAAGAAGGCACACATGACTTTCTAAACTCCTCTCATGCCCTCATGACCAATTATCAAATTCAGCCTCAAAAAATAGAGCTTGATTGGTAAAATTCATGAAGATTAGAAATACAACAATTTACCAGGCAAAGATAATCTGGAAGACCACCAGAAAAGTTAGTCCTGAGAGGCTGGAGCAGATCAGCACAAGCAGGAAAATAGGAGAGGGAGTGTCTATTGTCCGCAGTAGACCAGGGTTAGGGGTGACCTCTGTAACTAGAAAAGTTATAGAGAAAGCTCTGCCATAGGCTGACTTGTCTACCTTCATTACAAAGCAGTAGACCAGCAGAGAAATTAAAGCCAAATGTAGAGGATACTCTAAAAATGACAGAAGCTAACATGATCTGGCTATACCAGAAGTGACTCAGCACAGACCACATGACAGCTGTGCAGCTGCATTTTGCAGCACTACTGAGGCAGTTACAAATCTGCACAAAAGGGAGGCACACTCCGGAGTAGCCTCTAATCTGCACAGTGGGGGCTGCAGTGCGATTGTGCTTCCCTGGGCAGAGCCACTTCTGGTGCCTTGTGGGACTATTCACTAAGCAACTGCTAATACCCACAGCCCTACAGCAGGCTTTGGCTAGGGATTAGGGTAGTGAAACCTTCACTGCTCTGCCTGAAAACTATATTTCTGTTGTGGATATTCAAAAATACCACATGTATAATTTGATTTTACTGATATAATATAAAAAAGAAGTAAAAATAGAAAGGGAATAGTGTCAGAAAAAGGGAACAGGGGAGATAAAGAGGGAAATTACTCCCCATGAAGAGGCAAAGGAAACCTATCATATCTGAGGGAATTTAGAGAGGGGGAGGAACATTGTGTGAACTGTACTCTCATGAGAATTGGCTCAAAGAGAAAAAAAAAAAATTAACATATTTGTTTTAAAGAGAATCCTCTCTCACCTCATTAAAAAGGGGGAGAGGAAAAAAGAAAAGGAAAAGAGTAATAAGGAAAGGGAAAGGGATTCAAAGCAAGAAGGGAGGGATACTAAATAGGGAGAGCTGTGTGACACACATGGGACCCATAAGTTTAATACTGGGAAAAGGGGGAAGGGGGAGCAAGAAAAAGAAAAGCATAATTTTGGGATAATATGATAGCAGGAAATATAGAATTAGTTGTTTTAACTGTAAATATGAATAGGATGAACTCTCCCATAAAGCAGAAGTGGATAGCAGATAGGATCAAAAGTCAGAACCCTACAATATGTTGTCTATAGGAAACACATTTAAAGCAGGGAGATAAATAGGGAGTAAAGGGGAAAATGCTGGAACATAATCTATTATGCTTCAGGTGAAGTCCTTATCTAGATCAACAAAAGCAAAAACTGATCTAATCAAAAGAGATAAGGAAGGAAACTATATCTTGATGAAGACTACCATAGACAATGAAGCAATATCAATACTAAACATATATGCACCAAGTGTTATAGCATCTAACTTCCTAAAGGAGAAGTTAAGAGAGTTGAAAGAAGAAATAGAAAACAAAAATATAATAGTGGGAGATCTCAACCTTGCACTCTCAGAATTAGATAAATCAAACCATAAAACAAACAAGAAAGAAAATAAAGAGGTAAATAGAATATTAGAAAAATTTGGTATGATAGATCTTTGGAGAAAACTGAAAGGTGACAGAAAGGAGTATACTTTCTTCTCAGCAATTCATAGAACCTATACAAAAATTGACCATATATTAGGACATAAAGACCTCAAAATTAAATTCAGGAAGGCAGAAATAGTAAATGCTTTCTTTTCAGATCACAATGCAATAAAAAAACTACATTCAACATAAAGTTAGGGATAAATAGACCAAAAAGTAATGGGAAACTAAATAATATCATCTTAAAGAATGATTGGGTGAAAGAGCAAATTATAAACACAATTAATAGTTTCACCCAAGATAATGACAACAATGAGACATACCAAAATTTGTGGGATGCAGCTAAAGCAGTAATAAGGGTAAATTTTATATCTTTAGAGGCTTACTTGAATAAAATAAAGAAAGAGAAGATCAATGAATTGGGTCTACAACTTAAAAACAAAAAGACGAAATTAAAAACATACAATGAAACATTAAACTTGAAATTCTAAAATTAAAAGGATAAATTAATAATATTGAATGTAAAAAACCCTATTGAATTAATAAATAAAACTAAGAGTTGTTTTTTTTTTTCATAAAACCAATAAAATAGATAAAACTTCAGTAAATTTGATTAGATAAAGGAAAGATGAAAATCAAATTGTTAGTCTTAAAAATGAAAAGGGAGAACTTTCCCCAACTGAAGAGGTAATTAGAGAAATAATAAGGGGGTACTTTGCCCAACCTTATGCCAATAAATTTTATATGCTAAGTGAACTGGATGACTACCTACAAAAATATAGGCTTCCCATATTAACAGAAGAGAAAGGAATTGAGAAAATAGTCCCATTTCAGAAAAAAATAAATAGAACAAGTTATTAATCAACTCCCTAAGAAAAAATCTCCAGGAGCAGATGGATTTACATGTGAATTCTACCAAACATTTAAAGAACAATTAACCCTAATGCTATATAAATTATCAGGAAAAATGGGAACGAAGGAGTCCTATTAAATTCCTTTTATGACACAGACATGGTACAGATACCTAAACCAGGTAGGTTGAAAACAGAGAAAGAAAATTATAGACCAATTTCCCTAATGAATAATGATGTTAAAATCTTAAATAAGATGTTTGCAAAAAGACTACAGAAAATCATTTCCAGGATAATACACAATGACCAAGTAGGATTTATATCAGGAATGCAGGGCTGGTTTAATATTAGGAAAACTATTAGTATAATTGACCATATTAATTATCAAATTAATAAAAACCATATGGTCATCTCAATAGATGCAGAAAAAGCATTTGATAAAATCCAACATCCATTCATATTAAAAACACTTGAGAGTATAGGAATAAATGGACTTTTCCTTAAAATAATCACTAGCATCTACTTAAAACCATCAATAAACATCACATATAATGCAGATAAACTGGAACCATTCCAAATAAGATTAGGAGTGAAACAAGGTTGCCCACTATCACCATTACTATTCTATATTGTATTAGAAATGCTAGCTTTGGCAATAAGAGTTGAAAAAGAGATTAAATGAATTAAAGTAGGTAATGAGGAAACCAAATTAGCACTCTTTGCTGATGATATGATGGTATACTTAGAGAAACCTAAAGGTTCTACTAAAAAGGGTATTAGAAATAATCCACACCTTTAACAAATTTGCAATATACAAAATAAACCCACATAAATCATCAGCATTCTTAAATATCACTAGCAAAATCCAACAGTTAAGAGTTAGAAAGATAAATTCCATTTGAAATAACTATTGATAGTATAAAATATTTAGGAGTTTATTTGCCAAGAGAAAATCAGAAAATATATGAGAAAAAACTGCAAAACACTTGCCACACAAATTAATTCTAATCTAACCAACTGGAAAAATATCAAATGCTCTTGGATAGGGTGAGCAAATATAATAAAGATGACAATACTACCTAAACTAATCTATTTATTTAGCACTATACCAATCAGACACCCCCAAAAAACTATTTAATGACCTAAAAAAATAAAAACAAAGTTCATGTGGAAAAACAAAAGGTCAAGAATTTCAAGGGAATTAATGAAAAAAAAAAATCAAAGTGGCCTATCTGTACCAGATCTAAAATTATATTATAAAGCAGTGGTTACCAAATCCATTTGGTATTGGCTAAGGAATAGACTAGTTAATCAATGGAATAAGTTAGGTTCAAAGGACAAAATAATCAATAACATTAATAATCTAGTGTTTGACAAACCCAAGGACCCCAGCTCTTGGGATAAGAACACAATGTTTGACAAAAATTGCTGGGAAAATTGGAAATTAATATGGCAGAAACTAGGTATTGACCCACATTTAATATCATACACCAAAATCAGGTCAATATTGGTTCATGACCTAGGCATAAAGAATGAGATTATAAATCAATTAGAGGAACATAGGATAGTTTACCTCTCATACTTGTGGAAGAAGAATGAATTTATGTCAAAGAAGAACAGAGATCATTATTGATCACAAAATAGAAAACTTTAATTATATCAAATTGAAAAGTTTTTGCATCAACAAAACTAATGCAGACAAGATTAGAATGGAAACAATAAATTGGGAAAACATTTTTACAGTCAAAGGTTCATATAAAGGCCTCATTTCCAAAATATATAGAGAATTGACTCTAATTTGTAAGAAATCAAGCCATTTTCCAGCTGATAAATGGTCAAAGGATATGAACAGACAATTTTCAGATGAAGAAATTGAAACTTTTTCCAGCCATATGAAAAGATGCTCCAAATCATTATTAATCAGGGAAATGCAAATTAAGACAACTCTTAGAAAAGACTACACACCTATTAGATTGGCTAGAATGACAGTGAAAGATAATGCACAATGTTGGAGGGGACATAGGAAAACAGGGAAACTGATACATTGTTGGTGGAATTCTGAAAACTTCCTGTCATTCTGGAGAATGATTTGGAACTATGCTCAAAAAGTTAGCAAACTGTGCATATCATTTAACCCATCAGTATTACTACTGGGCTTATATCCCACAGAGATCTTAAACAAGGGAAGGGGACCTATATGTGCAAGAATGTTTAGGATAGCCCTCTGTATAGTGGCAAGAAACTGGAAACTGAGTGGTTGCCCATCAAATAGAGAATGGCTAAATAAATTCTGGCATATGAATATTATGGAATATTATTGTTCTGTAAGAAATGACCAAGATGCTGATTTCAGAAAGTCCTGTAGAGACTTACAGGAACTGATGCTGAGTGAAATGAGCAGGACCAGGAGATCATTATATACTTCAACAACATTACTATATGATGATCAATTCTGATGGACGTGGCCATCTTCAACAATGAGATGACCAAATCAATTCCAAAAGAGAAGAAATGAACTGAACCAACTAAACCCAGTGAAAGAACTCTGGGAGATGACTATGAACCACTACATAGAATTCCCAATCCCTCTATTTTTGTCTGCTTGCATTTTTTATTTCCTTCACAGGATAATTGTAAACTATTTCAAAATACGATTCTTTTTGTACAGCAAAACAACTGTTTGGACATGTATACATATATTGTATTTAATTTATACTTTTTTAACATATATTGGTCAACCTGGCATCTGCAGGGGGAAAGGAGCAGAAAAATCGGAACAAAATGTTTGACAATTTTCAGTGTTGTAAAATTACCCATGCATGTATCTGGCAAATAAAAGCTATAATAAATAAATAAATAAACAAACAAACAAACAAACAAACAAATAGATAGATAGATAGATAAATTGATTAATTAATGCAAAAAAAAAGAGAGTTGAGAAAAAGAGAAAAGGAATTAGAGTAGGCAATGAGGAAACCAAATCATCACTCTTTGCTGATGATGTGATGGTATACTTAGAGAACCCCAGAGATTCTACTAAAAAGCTATTAAATAGCATCCATACCTTTAGCAAAGTTGCTGTATACAAAATAACCCACAAAAGTCATCAATATACTTATATGTCACTAACAAAATCCAATAGTTAGAATTGCAAAGCAAAATTCCATTTAAAGTAACTACTGATAGTATAAAATATTTAGGAATCTTCCAAGGGAAAATCAGGACCTATATGAGCAAAACTACAAAACACTTTCCACACAAATAAAGTCAGATCTAATCAATTGGAAAAATAATAAATGCTCTTGGATAGGGCAAGCTAATATAATAAAGGTGGCAATACTACATAAACTAATATGTTTATTTAGTGTTATGCCAATCAGACTCCCAAAAAATATTGTAATGACCTAGAAAAAAATAACAATAAACTTCATCTGGAAGAACAAAGGGTCAAGTCTTTGAAGGGAACTAAAAAAAAAATGATGGTGACTGAGATGTATGAGATCTAAAACTGTATTATATAGCAGTGGTTACCAAAACCATTTTTAATTGCCTAAGAAATAGTCTAATTGATCAGTGGAATAGGTTATGTTCAAAGAACAAAATTGAACTTTATTAACCTAGTGTTTGACAAAGCCAAAGATTCTAGCTTTGGGGATAAGAATTCACTGTTTGACAAAAATGCTGGGAAAATTGGAAATTACTATAACAGAAACTAGGCATTGACCCTCACTTAATACCGTACACCAATATAAGTTCAAAATGGGTTCATGATCTAGGTATAAAGAATGAGATTATAAATAAATTAGAAGAATTAGGATAGTTTACCTCAGACCTGTGGAAGAGGAAGGAATTTAAAACTAAAGAACTACTAAAGATCATTATTGATCACAAAATAGAAAATTTTGATTATATCAAATTGAAAAGATTTTTTTTGTACAAACAAAACTAATGCACACAAGATTAGAAGGAAAGCAACAAACTGGGAAAACATTTTCACAGTTAACTTTCCTGATAAAAGCTTCATTTCCAAAATATATGGAGAATTGACTCTTATTAATCATGCCATTCTCCAATTGATAAATGGTCAAAGGATATGACCAGACAATTCTCAGATGAAGCAATTGAAACTATTTCTAGTCATATCAAAAGATGTTCCAAGCCATTATTAATCAGATAAATGCAAATTAAGACAACTCTGAGATATCACGGCATACCTGTCAGATTGGCTAGAATTACAAGGAAAGGTAATGTGGAATATTGGAGGGGATGTGGTAAAACTGAAACACTGAAACATTGTTAGTAGTATTAGGAATACATCCAGCCATTCTGGGGAGTTATTTGGAACTATGCTCAAAAAATTATCAAACTGTGCATAGACTTTGATCCAGCAGTGTTACTACTGGGCTTATATCCCAAAGAGATCTTAAAGAAGGGAAAGGGTCCTGTATGTGCAAGAATGTTTGTGGCAGCCCTCTTTGTAGTGGCCAGAAACTGGAAACTTAGTGGATGCCCATAAATTGTAGAGTGGCTATATTGTGGTATTTGAATATTATGGAATATGATTGTTCTGTAAGAAATGACCAGCAGGATGATTTCAGAAAGGCCTGGAGTGACTTTACATGAACTGATGCTAAGTGAAATTAGCAGGACCAGGAGATCATTATATATTTGAATAACAATAGTATATGATGATCAATTCTGATGAATCTGGCCCTCTTCAACAATGAGATGAACCAATATTACCAACATATATTGTATTTAACTTATACTTTAACATATTTAACATGTATTGTTCAACCTGACATCTGACATCTGGGGGAGGGGCTGAGAGGAATGTGGGGAAAATAAATTGAAATAAAATATTTTTGAAATTTTCAATGCTTGGGGCGGAGCCAAGATGGCGGAGAAGAAACACACGACTCAGTGAACGTCCTCACTCCCTCCAACCAATTAGATAAATTAAGTCTCAGAATTAGCCCAGGACTGATAGATACCACAAGGACTGGAAGCACGACTTACCAGCTGAAGAGAATCTGGAGTTTCAACAGAGAAGGTCAGTTCTCAGGGGAGGAAGAAGAGAGACCAGCACAGACGGTGGGGTAGTGGCACACTGCGCCCATTGCGCTGGGAAGGGCTCTGGGATCAGAGAAGCCACTGAAGTAAAGGAATCTGGCACAGGCTGTTAGCTCTTCTCTGCTAATTATTTAGCAGTTCAGAAGAGAAAGCCAAAATATTTTAAAACTCAGATTAGATTTCCCCCCCCACCCCACCCCCATCCTGGAGGTGACTCAGCAGATCTCGGGACCAGGGGGCGTGGCCTCAGCTATCACCTGAGAATAGTTAAGAGATTGACAAGTGGGTGGATACGGCCCAAGGCAACACACACTGCCTAGCTTAGCTGGAGGGAGTGGAACTCAGCTCCAGGAAGTCCCAGAGAAGCGGAACCTTTGAACTAGGGACCACAGTTTCTGGCAGACACTTCCAGTTTGAGCACAGGGGCTTTTCACGTCACCTGCTGCAGACATCCACTCCACACCCAGACACATAGGCTGGGTTTTGTGCTGTCTTTACTATTCTACGCCCTCAAAGCACAGTAGTGCTAATCACCTCTGGGGCACTGCCAGGGAGGGGGTGGGGAACTCTCTCCCAGAGCTCTATCTTAGCTCAGGTGCAGGAGCCGCTGCATCCATCCAGTCTGGGAGGAAGCTGGTAAAGAAGTAAATAAATAATTTCCTACCCCAGGGACAGACCCCCAAAGATTTTTTAAGTATGAGCAAAAAAGCCAAAAAAACTATAGATTCCTTCTACACAGAGAAAGAGCGGGTATCCAACCCCGAGGAAGTTAACAGCAGAGAGTCAGCAGACAACAACCTAAAGGGGAACGATTCCTGCCCCCCATCACATAACTCTCTCCTAGAAGAAGCTCTTAAAAAATTAAGGGAGATTGAAGAAAAATGGGGAAAGGAAAGGGAAGCTATGATAGAGAATAACAACGTCCTGAAATTGGAGTTGGAAAAAATAAAGAATTCACAGGAGATGCAGGGAAACAAAATTTATGAATTAGAAAAGGTTAAAAAAACACAGGAAAGTAGGATTTCTGAATTGGAAAAGATAAAAAAGTCTCAAGAAAATAGAATTTGTGAATTGGAAAAAGAAAATAATTCTCAAAAAAAAATTAGGGAAATGGAAAAAAATTCAATAGAGCCAAATAATTCATTTAAAAACGAAATTGGGCATTTACAAAAAGAACTAAAAACTGTGAAAGAAGAAAATAACTCCTTAAAAGTCAGGATGGAACAAATAGAAATGAATGATTCACAGAGAACCCAAGAATCAGTCAAACAAAACAAAAAAAATGAGAAGCTGGAGAACAAAGTCAAATACTTACTGGGAAAATCTATAGACCTGGAAAATAGATCTAGGAGAGATAATCTGTGGATTATTGGACTTCCAGAAAACTATGACCAAAAAAAGAGCCTAGATTCTATTTTACAGGAAATTATCAAAGAGAACTGTCCAGAGATAATAGAAACAGAAGGGAAAGTAGATGTGGAAAGAATTCATCGAACTCCTTCTGAAATAGACCCTAAAAAAAGAACACCACGGAATATTGTGGCTAAGCTGCAGAATTACCACACAAAGGAGAAAATCCTGCAAGCAGCTAGAAAAAAACAATTTAAATACCAAGGTGCCACAATAAGGGTCACCCAAGATCTGGCTGCCTCCACATTAAAAGATAGAAGGGCCTGGAATCTGATATTCCATAAGGCAAAAGATCAAGGACTGCAACCAGGAATGAACTACCCAGCTAAGTTTAGCATCTTTTTCCATGGAAGAAGATGGTCATTCAATGAAACAGAGGAATTCTATATGTTTCTAAGAAAAAAACCAGACTTAAACAAAAAATTTGATCTACATCCACAAGACTGAAGAGAAACAGAAAAAGGTACACAGAACCCTTGAGAACTGTAACTCTGTTGTGGGTATATAAAAAGTACTCAAGGATAATTTGATTTTACTGATATAAAAGAAAAAAAGGGGGGGTGTAGTAAAGGGAAGGAGGTCGGTTCAGAAAAAGGGGAAGGAATGATAAAAAGAGGGAAACTACATACCAGGAAGAGGCATAGAAAATACACCATATCTGAGGGAACTTAGTGAGGGGGAGAATCATTGTGTGAATCTTACTCTCATCAGGAGAGGCTCAAAGAGTAAATAATTAACATATTTGTTTTTTAGAGAATTTTCTCTCACCTCATTAAAAGGGGGGAGAGGAAAAGGGAAAAGGAATAAGGAGAATAAGTGAAGGGATTTGGAGGGAGGGGGGAGGGATCCTAAAAAAAAAAAAAAAAAAAAAAAAAAAACAAGAGGGAGGGTTGCGCGTCACAAGGGGGGTCTGTAAATTAAATATAGGGGAGGGGGATCAGAGGGGTCAAGGGAAAAAGCATAATCTGGGGAATAATACGATGGCAGGAAATACAGAATTAGTAATTTTAACTGTAAATGTAAATGGGATAAACGATCCCATCAAACGGAGACGGATAGCAGATTGGATCAAAAAGCAGAACCCTACAATATGTTGTCTACAGGAAACACACTTAAAGCAGGGAGATACATACAGAGTAAAGGTAAAAGGTTGGAACAGAGCCTATTATGCTTCAGGTAAAGCCAAAAAAGCAGGGGTAGCTATCCTTATCTCAGATCAAGCAAAAGCAGAAGTAGATCTCGTTAAAAAAGATAAGGAAGGCAACTTTCCTGCTGAAAGGTAGCATAAATAATGAAGCCATATCAATACTAAACATATATGCACCAAGTGGTATAGCATCTAACTTTCTAAAGGAAAAGTTAAGAGAACTACAAGAAGAAATAGACAGTAAAACTATAATAGTGGGAGATCTCAACCTTGCACTCTCAGATTTAGACAAATCAAACCACAAAACAAACAAGAAAGAAATTTAAAAAGTAAATAGAACATTAGAAAAACTAGGTATGATAGACCTTTGGAGAAAACTGAATGGCAATAGAAAGGAATATACTTTCTTCTCAGCAGTTCATGGATCCTATACAAAAATAGACCATATATTAGGACATAAAGATCTCAAAATTAAATGTAGGAAGGCAGAAATAATAAATGTCTTCTTCTCAGATCACAATGCAATAAAAGCTACATTCAGTAAAAAGTTAGGGGTAAATAGACCAAAAAGTAATTGGAAACTGAATAATCTCATCTTAAAGAATGACTGGGTGAAAGAGCAAATTATAGAAGCAATTAACAATTTCACCCAAGATAATGACAATGATGAGACATCATATCAAAATCTTTGGGATGCAACTAAAGCAGTAATAAGGGGAAATTTTATATCTTTAGAGGCTTATTTGAAGAAAATAGAGAAAGAGAAGATTAACGAATTGGGCTTACAACTTAAAAGGCTAGAAAAAGACCAAATTATAAACCCCCAACCAAAAATTAAACTTGAAATACAAAAATTAAAAGGAGAAATCAATGAAATTGAAAGTAAAAAAACTATTGAATTAATAAATAAAACCAAGAGTTGGTTTTATGAAAAAGCCAATAAAATAGATAAACCTTTGGTAAATTTGATCAAAAAAAAGAAAGAGGAAAATCAAATTGATAGTCTTACAAATGAAAAGGGGGATCTTTCCACCAATGAAGAGGAAATTAGAGAAATAATAAGGAGTTACTTTGCCCAACTTTATGCCAATAAATTTGATAACTTAAGTGAAATGGATGACTTCCTCCAAAAATATAGGCTCCCTAGATTAACAGAGGAGGAAATAAATTTCTTAAATAGTCCCATTTCAGAAAAAAGAAATAGAACAAGCTATTAGTCAACTCCCCAGGAAAAAATCCCCAGGGCCAGATGGATTCACATGTGAATTCTACCAAACATTTAAAGAACAATTATCCCCAATGTTATATAAATTATTTGAAAAAATAGGGGATGAAGGAGTCCTACCAAACTCCTTTTAATGCACAGACATGGTACTGATACCTAAACCAGGTAGAGCGAAAACTGAGAAAGAAAATTATAGACCAATCTCCTTAATGAATATTGATGCTAAAATCTTAAATAAGATATTAGCAAAAAGACTTCAGAAAATCATCTCCAGGATAATACACTATGATCAAGTAGGATTTATTCCAGGAATGCAGGGCTGGTTTAATATTAGGAAAACTATTAATATAATTGACCATATTAATAATCAAATTAATAAGAACCATATGATCATCTCAATAGATGCAGAAAAAGCATTTGACAAAATCCAACATCCATTCCTACTAAAAACTCTTGAGAGTATAGGAATAAATGGACTATTCCTTAGAATAATCAGGAGCATATATTTAAGACCTTCAGTAAGCATAATATGCAATAGAAATAAACTGCAACCTTTCCCAGTAAGATCAGGAGTGAAACAAGGTTGCCCACTATCACCATTACTATTCAATATAGTACTAGAAACGCTAGCCTCGGCAATAAGAGCCGAGAAAGAGATTCAAGGAATTAGAGTAGGAAATGAGGAAATTAAACTGTCACTTTTTGCAGATGACATGATGGTATACTTAGAGAACCCCAAAGACTCTGCTAAAAAGCTACTAGAAATAATTCAAAATTTCAGCAAAGTGGCAGGATACAAAATAAATCCACATAAATCCTCGGCATTTTTATATATCACTAACAAAATGCAACAGCAAGAGATACAAAGAGAAATTCCATTCCAAACAAATATTGAGAGTATAAAATATTTGGGAATCCATCTACCAAAGAAAAGTCAGGAATTATATGAGAAAAATTACAAAACACTTGCCACAAAAATAAAATCAGATTTAAATAATTGGAAAGACATTCAGTGCTCTTGGATAGGCCGAGCGAATATAATAAAGATGACAATACTCCCCAAACTAATCTATTTATTTAGTGCTATACCAATCAGACTCCCAAGAAACTATTTCAATGACCTAGAAAAAATAACAACAAAATTCATATGGAAGAATAAAATGTCGAGAATTGCAAGGGAACTAATGAAAAAAACTCAGAGGAAGGTGGTCTAAGTGTACCTGATCTAAAGCTATATTATATAGCAGCAGTCACCAAAACCATTTGGTATTGGCTAAGAAATAGACCGGTAGATCAGTGGAACAGATTAGATACAAAGGACAAAAAAGGATACAGCAACCTAATCTTTGACAAACCCAAAGATACCAACATTAGGGATAAAAATTCATTATTCGGAAAAAACTGTTGGGAAAACTGGAAATTAGTATGGCAGAAATTAGATATGGATCCACACTTAACACCATATACCAAGATAAGATCAAAATGGGTCCATGATTTAGGCATAAAGAGGGAGATAATAAATAGATTAGAGGAACAGAGGATAATCTACCTCTCAGACTTGTGGAGGAGGAAGGAATTTATGACCAGAGGAGAACTAGAGATCATTATTGATCACAAAATAGAAGATTTTGATTACATCAAACTAAAAAGTTTCTGTACAAATAATACTAATGCAAACAAGATTAGAAGGGAAGTAACAAATTGGGAAAATATTTTTAAAAACAAAGGTTCCGACAAAGGTCTCATTTCCAAAATATAGAGAGAACTGACCCTAATTTATAAGAAACCGAACCATTCTCCAATTGATAAATGGTCAAAGGATATGAACAGACAATTCTCAGAGGAAGAAATTGAAACTATATCCACTCACATGAAAGAGTGTTCCAAATCACTACTGATCAGAGAAATGCAAATTAAGACCACTCTGAGATACCACTACACACCTGTCAGATTGGCTAAGATGACAGGAACAAATAATGATGAATGTTGGAGGGGATGTGGGGAAACTGGGACACTAATACATTGCTGGTGGAGTTGCGAAAGAATCCAGCCATTCTGGAGAGCAATCTGGAATTATGCCCAAAAAGTTATCAAACTGTGCATACCCTTTGACCCAGCAGCACTACTACTGGGATTATATCCCAAAGAAATACTAAAGAGCGGAAAGAGACATATATGTGCCAAAATGTTTGTGGCAGCTCTTTTTGTTGTAGCTAGAAACTGGAAGATGAATGGATGTCCATCAGTTGGAGAATGGTTGGGTAAATTGTGGTATATGAAGGTTATGGAATATTATTGCTCTGTAAGAAATGACCAGCAGGAGGAATACAGAGAGGCTTGTAGAGACTTAAATCAACTGATGCTGAGAGAAATGAGCAGAACCAGAAGATCACTGTACACTTCAACAACAATACTGTATGAGGATGTATTCTGATGGAGGTGGAAATCTTCAACATAAAGAAGATACAACTCACTTCCAGTTGATCAATGATGGACAGAGGTAGCTACACCCAGAGAAGAAACACTGGGAAGTGAATGTAAATTGTTAGCACTAATATCTGTCTGCCCAGGTTGAATGTACCTTAGGATTCTAATGTTTATTGTGCAACAAGAAAATGATATTCACACACATGTATTGTACCTAGACTATATTGTAACACATGTAAAATGAATGGGATTGCCTGTCATCGGGGGGAGGGAATAGAGGAAGGGGGGGATAATTTTTAAAAATGAATACAAGGGATAATATTATAAAAAAAAAAAATATATATATATATATATATATATATATATATATAATAAAAAAAAGAAATTTTCAATGCTGAAAAATTACCCATGCATATATCTTATAAATAAAAAGAAGGTATAATTAAAATATTTTTGAATTGATCCAACCATTCTGGAGAGCAATTGGGAACTATGCTCAAAAGGTTATCAAACTTTATCCAGCAGTGTTACTAGTGGGCTTATATCCCATAGAGATCTTAAACAAGGGAAGGGGACCTTTGTGTGCAAAAATGTTTGTGCCATTCCTCTTTGTATTGGCTAGAAAATGGAAATTGAGTGGATGCCTATCAGTCAGAGAATAGTGGATATGTTATGGTATATGAATGCTATTTAATATTATTTTTCTATAAGAAAAGATCAGCAGGATAATTTTAAAGAGGTCTTGATAGACATGAACTGATGGTAAGTGAAATGAGCAGAACCAGGAAATCAGTATTTATGGCAGCAGCAAGATTATAAGATGATTAGTCTCATTAACCTGACTTTCTAACAATGAGATGATAGATTGAGGCCAGTTCCAATGATCTTGTGATGATAAGAGCCATCTATACCCAGAGAGATGACAGTGGGAACTGAATATGGATTACTACTCTTTTTGTTGTTGTTTGCTTGCATTTTGTTTTCTTTCTCATTTTTTTTTCTTTTTTGATCTATTTTTTCTTTTGCAGCATGAGAATTGTATAAACATGTATATGTATAATTGGTTTTAAACTATTTTAACATGTTTAACATATATTGGATTAACTGTCAGAAGGAGGGGAACATTTAGAGCATAAGGTTTTGCAAGGGCCACTTTTGAAAAATTATTCATTCATATTTTTTGAAAAAAAACTTTAATTAAAAAAATATTTGTTGGGGGTGGTTTCTGAAAATAAGTGAAAAAACCCAGATGAAGGGCTGCAAAGTGGAGGAAGAACAAGCGGGTCATTGTAGACAACAACTGCAATGTTTTGATGTCAATCAACTTTAAAAGTCTGGACTACTCAGAAAATATGATAATCCAAGATTTTTCAAATTGTTATGTATATTCTGAGTGCAAACTCAAGTATGATTTTTCTCATATTCTTTATTTTTATTTCTTTTAAAAATATTATGGAATTGTGTTTGATATGATTTCATATGTATAATTGATATCAAGTTTCTTGTCTTGTCAGTAGATAACGAAAAGTTGAGAGAATGCAGATAATTTGGAACTCCAAATATAAAAAGAAAAGAATGTTAAAAATAAATCTAGTTTAACTTTTTAAAAATAATTTAAAAGGATAAAAGAAACAGGACAAAAACACCTCTCATATCTTATCCCACAACATTGTGGTGTGTCTCAAATGACATAAAGTATTTTGAAAACTTAAAATGCTATATAAATTTCAGTTGTCATTATTGTTGCTGAAGTTCATGTTAGATAGAGGCGATTATATCTTGTTAATGTCTGCTAGAAGTTTTCACATTCACCATAGTGATGGCTTATTTTGTCCTGTAATTTATCATTTCTTGACAGCTAAGCATATTTGCTCTTAATCAAAAGATATCTTAATTTCTCATCTCAGATGTTAATCAGAGGGAAGGTGTAGATGATTGCATTCTTTTCATTTTTTTTTTGTTTTACACTTTGAAAAAATAGGCATCCTCATTTACCTAATATATTTAATTAAGAAAATGAGATATGAAGATATAATATGTTGGCACCTATCATATAGCTATTAGCCTTTACCTTGTATAACAGTGTTTCTTTAATAGATATTTATCTATAAATTCTCTTGTGGGCTGAAGATAACATTTTTCCTAGAGAAATAATAAGATCATAGAGCCAATCCATCAATAAAAAATTATTAAGCAATTATCATGTGTCAGGCACTTTGTTAAGTACTTGTCAAAAAGTTAAATCTCCACAGAATGCCTTCTGAGATACACAGAAACCAATTTCCTTTCAGTTCCTGCATGTAGTTCTTTTCCCTCGAATTTTGGTCTCACCATCCCTCCATAGCCAATTTTGGTTACTCATTGTCTGTCTCCTTCACTTTGCAAATAAACTTTAGGAATACCTTCATTCTCTATGTATACTCATATTCTAGTCCAGCCATTCATATGTTTTCATTCATATAAAAGAATACTCCTATACCATTCCAAAGTAAAAATATGTGTTGTTTAAAAACTCTGTTTTTATTTTTTTATATTTTTATATTTTAATTGGCTTTAGTAAGTTAACCAAAGCAGATACTGAATCAAAAGTATTTTGTAAACCTAAAAGTACTATATATTTAAAACTACTAGTAGTATTATTTTATCTTTTTCTAATGATCCTTCAAATACAGAAATGTAATTTGATTCAACAAAAATGGCCCTTTTCTCATTTTTCATTCTAATTGCCATTTACTAACATTTGTTACAGTGAATCACTCTCTTTTAAACTCTTATTTTCTTGGTCTTTGTGACACTTTGCTCTCCTAAATTTTTTTCCTGTTTCTTTCTAAACTCTCTTTTTTACTTCTTCCTCCTATGCTCCAAATGTAAGCATTCCAAACATTATTTCTTAGTCCATTCTCTCTTTTTTTAAAGATATTACATTCCTTAAAGATTTCCTAGAGACTTGGAATGTGGATTTTTGGCACATCTGTTTGAAGATTACTTTCCCATCCATCACTCTCTGGATTTCAAATTCAACTTCAATATGGTTTCTCCTTTTAAATGATATCCTGAACATTATTAATAAGCCCTTTTTTGCTACTCTTGTGTCTTGTTATACCTAGTTAATTCCATTCCCTCTTGCTCAAAAAGCCGCCAGCCTGTTATGTAATACTATTAATTAATAAATGACTTCTACAGCATCTATCCATCCATAGAAAACAAAATAGACTCTTCCAAATATACAAGAACCCAACCTATAGAATAGGAGATTAACTCTTACATATTTTTTCTGTTTGTATTCACTGCTTCTTTGGTCTTGCCAAACATAGTTTCCACACTTCCAACATGATTTTTTTTTCTTTCGGTAGCAATAGGCTTCCTTCCCCAACCATGAACCTGGTCATAATGATTGATCCTTCCACACTTCTGATTAAGCTTCTCTCCCAGTTCCAACTCAGTTTAGCAAAAGGCATTTTATTTTAATAAAGACAACTTCAAATATAATCTCAAGCCTCTTGGGGAATGAATAAACAAGTTGTAGTAAGTGATTGTGATGAAATTCTACTATGCTATAAGAAAAGATAAATTTATCATCTTAAAAATTTATGTCATTTTGATCATAATAAATATTCAAATTAACTTACAAAGTATATATAAAAGAAGATGGTATTAACATCTAGAAAAAGAACTGGAAATAGAAATGTATACAAAATGATTATAAACATATATATTATATGTATAATTTATATGCCTCTACATATGCATATTTGTGTATAATGGTAGCTATATCTAAGGTAGGAATGAAAGAAAAAAGGAAAAAAATACATGATGACTTTATTATGTATTTAAAAGTCATAGCAATTATCTGTGATGGATTTGCAGTTCATATACAATCATCTTTTTTATACTATGCTATGGAAAGTTTGTTTTATTCAATAAATTTAAGAAATTAAATAGGAATTTCATATAGATTAACCTGGTTTATACAGAGTGAAGAGGGTTGAAAACCATGCTAAATGAAGAATGCTTAGAAAAACTAAGGATTGTTATTTGTAAAAAGCATTCAGAAAATGATGTTTCAAGTGTCTTCCAATGGCAGAAAGGCTGTCTTAGAGAAGAGCCAGTACACCTCAGAGGCAAAAGTTTTAGTAATAGAAAAGATGTACAAATAGTAATATCCCAGATTGTAATTTCGGGACTAGCTCTCTGGAGGATCTCTGGACCAGCCTTAGTCTTAGGTGGAGAATTGATGAAGGCAGGAGAGCCACTATGGGGATCTCTGTTTCTATCTCTGTCTTCTGTGTCTCTTCTGTGTCTGAGACCTCATCTGTGTCTCTTTTGTGTCCATGCCTGACTCTAGAGAACCATTATTTCATCAATCACATGGTTATAAGGACCCTGCTGTAAGTATCCTTGCTTCAAGTAGAACACAGATTGCCACCCCCTCCCTGACTCCTCAGGGGGGAGGTAAGAAATTCCAAAGGGAAAATGAGGAGCCATACCAGATGTTTTAGCAGGTTTCCTCTGGACTGACGGGTCTTATACCTCACTCAGAGTTGCCCCACTATCTTCAGCCCTCTACATCTCCTGCTTTCTTTTATTTTACTTGAAACAGTTATACATAAATCCATCAACATGGGAAGTATTATACAAGCAAATAGTAATATAACTCAGGTTAGTAGTGATGTAACAAATATGACTCAACATGAGGAATTATACATGCCCATATGTCCTAGAAGGAGGGTATATAAATAACAATCACACAAATGCCTCCTTCAGCAGCCTAGAGATAGTCCAAAAACAATCTATTGTCCATGACTTAATGTGTCAGGGAATCCAATGATTCCTGCAGGTTTTGAAGTCTTGCAGCAGTTTCATTGACCATGTTCATGAGTCAATTGCTATAGACATTGGGTTAACAGCTATGCTCTTTTAGAGATGGAACCACTAAATGTTTTGGGTCTTCTCCTTTTCTTCAAGGGTATTTTCAATATCTCTTTGAAGGACAAAGCGAATATGGCTCATGGCATGCTTCTGATTCCTTCTCCATTTGTAGAAATGCAAGCAAACCCTCTCCCCCAAGTAACTACTTGGTTAATCTATCTGGTCCTTTGGATTCACCACTTTCTATATCTCTCCCCATCACCTGGAAATTATCTAAAGATAGTTTAGCTGCTCACAGTGGATACTGCCCTTTCCAAGGTTATAAAACTTGTCTGCTGGAGCCACTGCACCTTTATCCAAAACAAAAACTTAATAGTATAAAAAGGTAAATTTAGAAGTTCTCTAGGGTTACCTGTGGCTCCCTCTTTCTTTTATTTTTGGAAGAGCATTTTGATGTCAATTTCTGAAAGTCATTTAAAGTGTTCAACTTTTCTATTCTTAAAGAAAGCTTTTGTACTGTAAGCACCTTAGGATCTACTTCATATCCTAAATATTGAAAAGGAACATAACCTTTGAATTTTTTGGAGCTATATGAAATTTGTAGTTTCTTAGTGTATTCATAGTCTTTTGTAGCCAAGCTTCTAATTGCTCCTCAGGTGCAGACCCAAAATATCATCTATGTAATATAATAACATAATTTTTGAAAATGCTTTTCTTACAGGAGTAAGAGCAGTAGCAACATATATTTGACACATAGTAGGGCTATTTTTCATTCCCTGTAGCAAAACTGTCCATTCATATAGTTTATAAGATTCAGCTAAATTAACACTGGGTACTGAAAAGGCAAATCTTTTATATCCTTCTTATCCTTATCCAGAGAGATAGAATAGAAACAATCTTTAATCTCTATAACCCAAAAAGGCCATCCAGGCTGAAGAATTCCCATAGTTTCCATCTATTCATTTACTTTTCTTAATTCAGTCAACATCCTCCATTTTCCGGATTTCTTTTTTTACAATAAGTACAGGGGAATTCCAAAGACTTAGAGAAAGTTGTAAGTGTTCTTAGTCAGTTGCTCTTGTACTATATCTAATAAGGCCTGAATTTTTTCATTTGTTCAGGACCACTGTTCCACCCACAACTGGTGTATTAGTTTTCCATTGAGTGGGAAGAGGTGAGAGTGCAGGCAAGCCTTCAACAGCAGTCCTGCCTAAAAAGCTAAAGTACTCAATTATAATCCTAACTGTTGTAAGATGTCTCTTTTCCATAGATGATGGGGATGTTATTTACTACAAAAGGCGTAAAACTCCCGTTTCACCTTCAAATATCTATCTCAAAGGAGTAGCAATAATTTCAGCTGTTTTTTATCCTCCTACACCAGACATATAGGTGTCTGCCTTAATCTTGGGCCAGTCACTGGGCCAGTTGGCACCTCTAATGACTATATGATCTGCACCTGTGTTTACCAAACCTTTCAATGTTATGTCATTTACATAGATAATGAGCATAGAATGATAAGCTATAACAGTTGCAGTCCAGAAATTCCTGGATTGTATTATTGAGAGTCAAAATCTGTGTAAATATCACCAGGTTTCCTATCAGGAGTGTGTATCAATAAACCTGATGCTTCCACTTCTCTTAGGTGATAAGTCCCACATTATCTACCTGTCTTAAATGACTGGGATATTAGCTATATATTCTCCAGTTTCCCAAATCAGTGTTTGGATAAACACTGTTTTGTAAGCACTCTTGGGAGGTAAAATGGTTAAGCCTACTATACCTGAAGGCAAAGGATACATAGGCTAGAGAGGAACAGATTTCACCTCTCCAGGGGATTTCTTACTAGTCCCAGCTGCATACAACTCTATTCTCCCCAATTGCAATCCCTTTTCCCCATAAGGTTGCTTCTCCAATGATTGATCATGTCTAAAGACTATCCGGGTATAACATCAGGTGCCATCATGCCCCAATTATTTTTTTTGTCTGGGGTCCTGGAATGGAGCCCCACTTCCATTTCCCTGAGTCAAATTATATTCTGATGACCAAGGAAAGTCTCTGTTGCATTTTGCACATGGGGATTTTTGTCTTGTTCTCCCACTCTGTTTTTTCATTCTATTTTTATGCCAACATTGAACTTTAAGAACATCTTTATCACATTGAAAGTATTGATGAGTCTCTCTAAAAGTCCCTTGCCAAAAGGAAACTTGTCTTCCCATGTTCAGATCTTGAAAAGTCTGTATCATAGTATCATAATCTGGATATAAAATGTATTTCTGGCTGTGGGACAGCATCTTATGATGTCCTCTAAAGTACCATGCTTGTGCAGCCCTAGTATATAGCTGTCTGCACATATCCCACGAAATCAGCAAAGAGTTCATTTGGACCTTATACTATTTTTGTGAAGGCTTCCTCTCTATCTTGTCTTCCTGGGAGGGTACCCTATACTTTGATAGCAGCAGAAGCAATCTACTCATATGCTGCCATAGGGTAATTAATCTGTGCTAAAGTGTCTGCATAAAGATCTACACCTGTTATTTGGTCAGAGGCGACTGGCATATTAACTCCAAGTTACCTATTTCATTGGGCTTGTATTCTACAGAGTTCACCATACTCAGAAATCCACAAGTTTTGTCCGGGTTCTAAAGATATCCTCGCTATAGATTTCTAATCACTAGGGGATTAAAATGTCATAATCGAAATTCTCTAGTAACATCTTAACATAAGACAATGCATACGTCTAAAGAGTGCAAGCATTTTTCAGATCTTTGATAATTTCCAGATTAAAAGGAATGTATCTTCTCCTGGTTTGACCTGAAGAGTCAAACTCTTCAATCACAAGGTATGCTTCCATTCTCAAACCAGATGTATTTTTTCCTTCTTCTTTCCTTTTAATTAATGCCTTTTATAATGATGACATGGGGGTGGGCAAAACTGGTACATGGGTGGTGCTGATGGTGTCATTGTCCCTTCCACTCCTCCTCCTCCCTACACCAATGAAAGAAAAATTGAGGGAGGAGGGTCAGGAGATGGGGAATGCAGGGGAATGTGCCTAGTTGGGTGTAACTGAGCTGTGAAAATGAGAAGAACCACAACCCTTAAATTCATCAGTATGGTACTTAATCTTTCTTGTCCCACTCTCCATGTCTTACAGTTGCTTTGTCAATATCATCCCCCTCCTGCTCTTTGTCCTCACACTTCCTTGTCTGGCTGTCCACTTTAAAATTTTTCCTTTATTTTTTTTTCCCAAACTTGTGGGCTTCTTTAAAGCCGATTGTATTATGTTGCACATAAAGAGTGTTTCCTCAGAAATTGAATCAGGTCCCATAACATTGCAATATTCAATTAGTTGCTCTCCCTCTATTTTCCACATATCTGGCTCTATTTTTTTCTTCCTTAGATTGCCAAGTACACATGCACTCTAATATTTCTAAGAGCACAGTGATCTGGCTATGAGTTACTAACAAACCTTGTTGCTTTATTAACTTAACTATGCATTCCACACACTTTCCTCAAGGAGGGGAGACTCTTTTCTTAGTATTTCCCCATTTAAGATGAAAAATAAAAGTGACTAGTTTATCCATTTCCAAAGTTTTCTGCTTGTCTATTTTCATACTCACCCTATTTCCAGGTCACAGGGACTTCTCCACTCAGCTTATTTGTGTGCATATGTCCCAATTTGAGTAGATTTTAAGAATGACCAATCTTCCTCTTCCCTCTATTGCCTCAGAGTTGGTTGTTCCTGTGCACCTCATTTGTATAATTACATTATTTTTTTCACTTTTCCTAGATAATTTTGTTTGTAGCATTAGATTATAGTAACCTCTCTTCTAATCTTTCTTTTGAGCTTCTCAATTACTAATGTCTATCTTAAACATATGGTATATATTTCCATATAAAACCATAAGCAATTTATCGTTTTTGAATCCTTGAGGTGGCAATTCGTGGATTTATTTCCTACTTCTACTTTCCCCTTTTGTTCTATCACTTGAGAGCAATTTTATTATTTCTTGCATTATTGTGTTAAGTTTCTTTTTCCAGTCACAGCTTTCAGGTACTCCAATTATTCTTTTTTTTTTTTTTCTTCTCTTGATCTATTCTCTATATCTGTTGTTTTTCTTGTAAAAATGTTTCACATTACATTGTATTTTTTATTCTTTATATTTTATTTTGTTATTTCTTGGATTCTTGTGGATTCCCTGACTTTTTCCCTTGATTTTAATTTTCAAAGAATGATTTACTTCTTTAAGACTATGTATCTCTATTTTCTAGTTGATTAACTTCTTTTTAATAACCTTCTTGTTTTTCTTGGATGGTTTTTTATTTTTATTTAGTTTTTTTTATCATTCTCTCATATGATTTTTAATATCTTTTTTGAGTCCCTATATAAATTCCCTCTGTGCAAGGAGTTATTTAATGTTACCCATTGGTGTAGAAGAAGCTTTGTTTACATCAGTGTTCTCCTCTGCAGTTCATTGAATTGTATCTTCCCTATTCCTGTAAATTTCTATCTGCATTGTTTCTTCTTTGCCTGTTCATCTTTACACACACACACACACACACACACACACACACAGGCGTGTGTGTGTGTGTGTGTGTGTGTGTGTGTGTGTGTGTCAGTTTAAACACTACTAATTTTGTGGTGAGAGGATGGTGCCTGTAGTTTCACTTCAACTCTTCCCTCTGACCTGGAGCCCCAAACCAAAAGCTTCACACTCCTGTAAGGGCTCATAACCAGCAGTATCCCTATCCTACTTCCTCTGCACTCACCAGATATACACCAAGGTACTGTCTCAGCAGCAGAGTTAGGCTAAATGTTCCTAAGAAGTTTCCCCCAGTCTTATGGGACTCAGACTCTTGACTCACTGCCAGGAAATTAAAGTTCTGATAGTTCAGACTGAAGCAACCTCCAAACCAACTATCCTTAGGGTTCCCACATTGCTGGTGTTTTGGAGCTGGCCTGGTGGTTATTCTCACTGAATAAACTTTTTTTTCTGGTAAATTCTCTTCATAAGTAGAGATGTACGACAGTTATAGCCCCAATTCACATCTCATGTAATTATTCCATAACTACACATAGGGAGAAATGTTCATGTTATCTCATCCTAATTTTAGTTTTCAACTTATCATCCAAGGTACTAGCTTCTGAAATTATTTCCTACCTTTTAAAAATAAAACTATCTATTTTAATCCACTCAAGCACTTTAAGTATCTAGGGAGGATTATAAAATTATTGCTTTTCTTTGAACATTTGTAAGTTTATGAGTCCTTTCTAATTACTGTAACTGATCTATTTGAAACTTCAAAAAATAAAGTTTATTAATTATTCTACTTGTGTTCCACATTTAAAGTTGTATTTTCAAAGTTATTAAGCTTCAATTTTAGATGGTAAATTGATTGAGTTATAAAAATTCCATAGATTGGGAACTCTTTTGACTACAAGTATGACATACATTAAGTCAATTTATTGCATAAAAATAGGGAATTACCATACCTATAATTTCACCTTTATAAAGAAAGCCCTCTAAAAATACAGGATTCTGTCTTCCTTGCAATTTATAGTTTACAAAATTTACTGGTACACCAGCAAATTGCGTGACATCACTATTTGCCAGAATTAATATTTGCACTTAAGTCTTGATGACTCTGAGTTTAGTCTAGTATCCATCAAACCATACTATATATTGTGTTAAAAAAAAAGTCATAGTAATTCAAAGTTCTAAAAACCCCTCCCTATAGGCTATTTCATGAACATGTAGATGAACAGCTCTCCATCCTCCATTATCCTAGCTGGTCATCCATCTTTTGACTAAAGAACTTCCAATGATTGGGAAAACATTACTTCTATAAGCAGCCTATAATACTTTCAGTAACTCTGATTGTCTGAAGTTTTCCACCTATTAAGTCAAAATTTGTTTCTGTGAAACTTCAGTGGTTCTTAAATCTGTCCTATGGGGTCAAAATGAACAATTTTTTTTTGCAAGACACTCTCAAATATTGGAACAGAGTTGTAGTATTCTTCTTCTAGCATATTTTCATTTTGACACTATCATCTATAAAATTTTATGACTCAAGATGAACATGTTACCTCAAAGTTATCTCTATAATGTGTTGCTCTGGAAATGCAACCTCACTTAAGATGGACATGTAATGCTATTAATTCAGATTAAGATTACTGCAGAGAGCCATTAGCATACTGTTCACTTTAATAAAATTTTTAGCCCACTGCAACCTTTGGAATGGGCAGCTACATTAAACAATGGATATAGTACAAGGCTTGGAGTCAGGATGATTCATATTCCTGATTTTAAATGTGGCTTTAGACACTTACTTGGTGTGTGATGCTAGGCAAATCACTTAATCTTATTTGCCTATGGTTCCTTGTCAGTAAAATGAACTGAAGAATGAAATAGCAAACTATTCCAGTATCTTTGCCAAGTAAACTCTAAACTGGGAGATGGAGAGTTGAACATGACTGAAAACAACTGAACAAAAATGACAACAAAACTCTTGTATTTTTTTTTTCTTCAGCCATGCCTTGATTATTCTGGAGTTATGCAGCTGATTATTTGCATATAGGTGAAGGATTTTGCATTTTCATAATTAAATGTCATCTTATTAGATTTCCTACAACTTTGTTGTTCCTACAAATTTGTTGATTCTAACACTGTCATAAGACCACCAATCAAAAAGTATATAGTACATATTTCTATCACAAATCATTTACAAAACCTTCAATCTCAACAAACACAACCACCTAAACATGACTTCAGAGATTAATATGCTATGCCTCCTTCATGGGTTGTCTTATCATACACAAAGTCTCTCCTTGCTTTGAATAATTAGTGATAACAGAAGTAAAGAGTTCAGAAGTCTTGGAATCAATAAGAGTACTTTCAAATCTTGTCTTAGACATTTATAATCTATGTGACTCTGAGCAAGTCTCTTAATTTTTATGTATCTCAGTTACCTCTTCTATAAAATAGGCAGGTTATATTAGATGGCATTCAACATCCATTCCAATTCTAGGCCTGTGATGCTAAGATGATACTATTATTTTGTCATTTTTTAAATTTCTAAGACACAGAGAAAACTGTTGCCACCCATCAGAGTTGTGTGGAGCAATGTCTTGTGGCATGAAGAAGATTTTTAGCTATCATAGAGATTTGAGAATATATGAAACCTCTTTCTATTTTATATCATGCTAATCTATTTTGCCATTATTTATTTGCCCCCCCACAACCATGGTATTGGATTTTTAAATATGCAAATAGAGGGTGTATACAGTAGTGATTCACAGTCAAGTCACAAAGTCATTAATATGAGAAACTACTGAAGATTTATAATAAGGAACCAAGGCTTATTGATTCCCAGATTATGCAACAAATTTAACTTATATATGCACATATTTAAGCTATATCAGTTTGCTTTCTTTCTTGGGGAGAAGAGAAGTAAAGAATGGAAGGAGAAAAATTTGGATGATAAAGTTTCACAAAAATGAATGTTGAAAATTAAATGTGTATTTATTTGGAAAACTAAAATACTATTAATAATTATTATTTAAATGGTATTTAAGGCATTATTTAATTTGAACCTTTATATCCACTTTAAAAAGGCACTATAACAATTTCATTTTACAGATGAGAAAACTGAAGCTCTGAGAAATAAAGTATTTTACAGTTATTCACAAAACTAAAAAAAAAAAAAAGCAGAGGTGGGATTTGAACTGAGGTCTTTCTGTATCTATTTCAGAGTTCACTGTGCAATACTGCTTCAAATGCTACATATCTAATTACTTAAAATGCTATCTCACTTCTATGAACCTGTTTCCTTATTCACAAATGAGGGGACCAAAAGATTCAGCATGGTGCTCAGTAGAAGGAACAGTGACTCTCAATTCAGAGAACTTGGATTCAAAAACTTCCTCTGACAGATCATAACTTGGGAGTGACTGACTGATTATTATAGTCACTTTTTTCCATCCCTCTATCTCCACCTTGCACCTCAGTTTCCTCATCTAGGAAGTGAGTAGATTTCTGTGATTGCTCTAACTTCTCCTCCAAATGGAGATCTTTGATCATAATGTAATCTTCTATGGTTCTAATTTAGGATTCCTTGCACAGAAGCCTAGAGAGACTTATACAAATCGATGCTAAGTGAATTGAGCAGAACCAGGAGATTACCGCACAAGGCAACATCAGTATTATTGGACAATGAATTCTGATGAACGTGACTCTTCAACAATAAAATGATTCAAGCGAGTTCCAATAGTCTTGTGATGAAGGAGAGAACCATCCCTAAGAAAGGAATGTGGGATTTGGGGGTGGATTACAACATAGTATTTTTACTCTTATTGTTATTGTTTGCTTACATTTTGTTTTCTTTCTCATTTTTTTCCTTTTTGATTTGATTTTTCTTGAGCAGCATGATATTTTTGGAAATCTGTATAGAAGAATTGCACATGTTTAACATAAGTTAGATTATTTGCTTTCTAGGGAAGGGATTTAGGGGAAGAGAGGGGAAACATTTGGAACACAAGGTTTTGCAAGGGAGAATGCTGAAAATTATTATGCATATATTTTGAAAATTAAAAAGATTTAATTCAAAAAAGCAATTAAGATAATCATTTCCTTAAATTATTTGTCAAAGAGAAAATTTAGATCACTTAAACAGAATGTTTTTTATCATCTTGAAGTCAAATCTATTATATGAAAGAAGGCATAGCTATAATGATGCTGCAGTCAGCTTTTCAGTGTAGAAACTGGAACTTACAAATTTTCAAGATTAATATTTTCCAAACAATATAAATTATATCTCTCCTAAGATAGTCTACTTAAAATCTGTACTCAAGCCATCTAGGAATAGATAGCTTATTATTTCAAAATCATTCCTCCTTATTCTGTTTTGTAAATCAAATGTTACACTTTCATGCACTTTTCAAATACTCTTGATATTGGCAAATTCATTTTTATACCTTAAAAAATTATCTCTTAACTACATACAAGGAGGATTGATACCCCAAACAACCTCTGCATCATATTTTGTTCTAGAGTAGTGTACATGCAGGTAGAGGACATGGCTATCATATTTATATGGGAGCCCGTCTGTCCCTACAACTATTGTTCCCCAATACCAAAAGAGGTTACAAGATTAAACAAAAAATGTATAAAGCCTATGTTATGCATTATTGTGTTCCCTTTCTGGTACCATTTTCTTCAAAACCTCCTAAAGTTGTACAATATGATAATATTCTTGAGACATCGAAGGACCCCTCTTTGGCATCACACCTTATCTTACCATTAATAGTGCCACATATGTAGGATCTTTCCAATGTCATCTCCTTAAAATTCACCTATCCATTTATTTTCAGTCTCTTTTGCTGCGTAATCATCCTCATTCTTGCACTTGACCAAGGATATCCTTCTGTCCCCCTTCTTTTCTCTATTTATACCCTATCTGAGTCCACATCCATTCCCACAGTGCTGTGGGCTTCTTTCCAGTGCTGTGTGATCACAGCCAATTTCCATTTGTTATGCTGCAGTTCTGAGGATGATTATTTGCATTCTGTAGTTGTACTGGAGGTCTCATAGTTAATCTGCTGATCCACTAGCTTTAAACAGATGACTCATCAATGTCTTTACAGTCAGTCTTTTATGAAATTATGATGATGGAATCATTAATTGCTAATTGGATTTTTTTATTTTTCAAAATTAGTATGTCTAAAATAGCTATCGTCTTCTTCTTAATGTCACCATTCTCCAAACATACCTGAATTTATCATCCACCATCATGTTTCCTCCAGATTTGCAAATTCTGAATAATAGTCTTACTTTTCTTTAATTGCATGTATATTCAGCTGCAAAAATCTGTATCTGTAACATTTAGTTGTTTTTTTTCTGCATTCACACAGTCTGATGCTAACTCAATCCTTCATCAATTCTTGCTTAAATTTTTGTAATAGTCTTTTAATTAGCATTTAATTCATTTTCTTCACTCTAAGATTTTTCATCTACACAATGAACAAAATAATCTTTCAAAAATATGTCTAACCATGATACTCTACTTTTCAAAAGCTTCTGGAATGCATCTTCAGGGTTACTTGTAGGCTTTATAATTTAATTAGTAAAAAAAAAAAAAATGAAAAAACAATAAAATGTAAAATATCTCATCAGAAAAACAACTGACCTAGAAAATATATCCAGGAAATACAGTCGAAGAATGATTGGACTACCTGAAAACCACAATTAGCAAAGGCCTAGAGAATATCATTCAATAAATCATTAAGGAAAACTACCCTGATGTACTAGAGCCAGAAGATAAAATATCAACTGACAGAATCCACTAACAATGTCCTGATAAAGACCCCAAAATGAAAATCCCAATAATTATCATAGCTAAATTCCAGAATTATCAGATTAAGGCAAACATACTGCAAGCAGCCAAAACACAACAATTGAAGTATTAAGGAGCCACAATCAGAATTACCAAGGACATGTCATCTTCCACTTTAAAGGATCAAGGTGCCTGGAATGTTATATTCCAGAGGGGAAAGGAGCTTGGAATGAAGCCAAGAATCAACTATCCAGCAAAAAAAAAAAAAAAGTATTATCTTTGATGGTAAAAGGTGGATATAATGAACTTTCAAGTATATTTGATTAAAAGAACAGAGTTGAATAAAAAAATTGATGTTCAAATACAAATCTCAAGAGAAGCATAAAAAGGTAAAAAGGGAAGAAAAAATGTATACATACTTATATGAGATGATATGTTTAACTCTTGAGAACTATATATTTGTTGTAGGTATACTTATAGTGTATAGTTATTTTATTTTTCTGTGATGATAAAAAAGAAGCTAGACATGGAAAAGGGGGTGGTACTAGAAGAAGAGGGGAGGGGAATAAAATGTGTTAAATTACATTTCTTGAAGAGGCAAAAAGGCCTGTTATAGTTGATGTAAAAGAAGGGAGGGAATTAAGCATTGTGCAAACCTTAATCTCATTGGATGAGGCTCAAATGGAGAATATCAAACAGATTTAGTTTAATATAGAAACTTATCTCATTCTATAGGGAAGTAGGAGGAGAAAAGGGAAAGGAAAGGTGGAGATAATAGAAGGAAGAACAGAAGTAGAAGATGAAAGAGATAAGAGGAGAAGGTCTGTAAAACTTGAAAGTGAAATTTCCAGAGATGGTGGTCAGAATCAAAACATTAGTGAGAGAGAAAGGAAGGGAAAATAGAGATAAATATAACTTGGGGAAAATAAATAGATGACTGGAAATACAGAGTTAGTCATTTTAAATTGGAATGGGAATGGGAAAATGGAAGCAGACAGCATACTGGATTAAAAAAAAAACAGAATGCTACAAAATATTGTTTACAAGAAATGTATTGAAAGCAGAGAGGTACATACAGACTAAAGGTAAAAGGTGAGAGCAGAATCTATTATGCTTCAACTGAAGTAAAAAAATCAGGGATAGCAATCCTAATCTCAGATCAAGCAAAAGTAAAAAGAAATCTAATTAAAATAAAGAAGGAAACTACATCTTGTTAAAGGGTACCATAGATGATAAAATTGATTTTATAATAAATGTATATGCACCAGTTGGTATAGTAACTAGATTTCTAAAAGAGAATTTAAAAGAACTGCAAGTAGAAATAGACAACAAAACTATACTGGTACAGAATCTCAACCTCCCTATATCAGAACTAGATAAATTAAACTACAAATTAAACAAGAAATAAGAAAAGGAAGTGAATAAAATTTTAGAAGAGTTAGATATGATGGACCTTTGGAGAAAATTCAATGGAGACATTGAGGAATATATTCTTTTTTTTCTCAGTGGCAAATGGAACCTACACAAAAATTGACCATGCATGAGGATATGAAAATCTCAAAGGCAAATGAAGAAAGGCAATAATAGTAAATTAATCTTTTCCAGGTTATGATGCAATAAAAATTACAGGTAATAAAGGGTCATAGGAAAATAGAAGACCAAAATGAAATTGTAAATTACATATTCTAATCCTTATGAATAAGTGGGTGAAACAACAAATCATACATACTATCAATAACTTTACCCAAAAGAAGGACAATAATGGGACAACATATCAGAATTTATGGGATGCAGACAAAGCTGTTCTTAGATGGCATTATATATCTCTAGCTGCTTACTTGAATGAAATAGAAAAAGAGAAGATCAATGAATTGGGCATGCAACTTAAAAAGCTAGAAAAAGAATCAATTAAAACCTCCCAATTAAATACCAAATTTGAGGGTGTAGTGGATGGTGGAGAAAAAAATGCATTTTTTTCTCAGCTCTTCACAATTTCCCTGAAATTACCAGCAAATCAAGCATCTCAACTGATTTTGGAGTGACAGAACCCATAAATATTTGGAGTGTCACAAATTTCCCACAGAAGATAATTTGGAAGATCCTCAAAAAAGGTCTATTTCAATCAGGCAAGGAAAGAGGCAAGCCAGATGTAGGCAGACAACACAGGCAGTATAGAGACACAGTATGATGTAGTGTCCCACAGTCAAGGGAATCTACTGAGAGGAATCTACAGCAGGATTGGCTGCTCTGTATTGGTTGAAAGCAATTAAATCAGCCAATAGCTGTAAGGCATCTGACACAAACAGAAAAGACAGATAGTGAGCCCTCAAACTCCAGAATATTACAGAACCTGATCATGGCCACCCAGTACTAGCAGTTTGTCATCACTGACCCAGCACAGCCACTATCTCTTAGAGAAGAAGCTTGGGGAATCTTTCTTTTGTCCTAAAAGCAGATCTCAGCCTTTTTAAAAATGAGCATAAAAGTAAAAAATAATTTTGACCATAGATAGTTTTTATGTAGAAAGAGAAGAACAGATTTTTAACCCTGAGGACACTGAAAGCAAATTAAGTCCAGATGCAGCCCCAAAGGGTGATACGAATTGATCCCCATCTCACAAGTCTCTCTTGGAAGAATTCAAAAAATATCTTACAAGAGAATTAGAAGAAAAATAGGAAAAGGAAATGAGAAAATAGAAGAGAGTTTGGAAAAAGAAACAAAGAAATTATCTAAAGAAAACTACTCACAAAATAGATTTAATCAAATGGAAATAGCATATAACTCCTTTTTTATTGAAGCTTTTTATTTTCAAAACGTATACAAAGATAATTTTTCAATATTGACCCATGCAAAACCTTGTGTTCCACTTCCCCCTACCTTTTCCCTACCCCTTCCCATAGATGACAAATAATCCAATATGTGGTAAACATTGTAAAATTTTATGTAAATCCAATATATATATATATATATATATATATATGTATATATATATATATATACATATATATATATATATATGTATATATATATATATCATATTAATACAAATATGTATATATATATATATGTATGTATATATATAATATGTATATATATATACATATAATATGTATAATATATGTATAGATAATATATATATATATATATTTCATATTAATACAAATCAGATTAGAAAGAATATAAAATTCAAGCAAACAACAACAAAAGAAGTGAAAATGCTATGGTCTGATCCACACTTAGTTCCCACAGACCTCTCTCAGGGTATATATGGCTCTCACCATTGGAACTGGATGAATCATCTCACTGTTGAGAAGAGTCCTATTCATCTCAAATAATATTTGTATAATCTTGCTATTGCCATTTACAATGATCTCCTGGTTCTACTTATTTCACTTAGCATCAGTTCATGTAAATCTTTTCAAGTCTCTATGAAATCATCCTGCTGATCATTTATTATAGAACAATAATATTCCATAATAGTCATATACGATAACTTATTCAGCCATTCTGAAATCATCAGACATCCACTCAGGTTCCAGTTTCTTGCCACTATAAAAATGATTGCTACAAACATTTTTGCACATGTGGGTCCATTTCCCTCCTTTAAGATCTCTTTGGGATAAAAGTCCAGTAGAAGCACTGCTGGATCAAAGGGTATATACAAAGTTTGATAACCTTTTGAACATAGTCCAAATTTCTCTCCAGAATGGTTGGATCAGTTCACAATTCCACGAGAGATGTATTAGTGTGCCAGTTTTCCCACATCTCCTCCAACATTTTTCATTATCTTTTTCTGTCATCTTAGCCAATCTGAGAGGTGTGTAAGGGTGCCTCAGAGTTGTCTTAATTTGCATTACTCTGATCAATAATGATTTAGAGCTCCTTTTCTTTTTTTTTTTTAATTTTTTATTTTATTTTATAATTATAACATTTTTTGACAGTACATATGCATGGGTAATTTTTTACAACATTATCCCTTGCACTTACTTCTATTCAGATTTTTTCCCTTCCTCCCCCAACCCCCTCCCCCAGATGGCAAGCAGTCTTATATATGTTAAATATATTACAGTATAATTTAGATACAATATATGTGTGTAGAACCGAATTTTTTGTTGCACAGGAAGAATTGGATTCAGAAGGTAAAAATAACAGTTTACATTCATTTCCCAGTGTTCCTTTTCTAGATGTAGCTGGTTCTGTCCATCATTAATCAATTGGAATTGGATTAGTTCTTCTCTATGTTGAAGAAATCCACTTCCATCAGCATACATCCTCGTACAGTATCATTGTTGAAGTGTATAATGATCTTCTGGTTCTGCTCGTTTCACTCAGCATCAGTTGATGTAAGTCTCTCCAAGCCTCTTTGTATTTCTCCTGTTGGTCATTTCTTATAGAACAATAATATTCAATAACATTCATATACCATAGTTTACCCAACCATTCTCCAATTGATGGACATCCATTCATCTTCCAGCTTCTAGCCACTATGGAAAGGGCTGCCACAAACATTTTGGCACATACAGGACCCTTTCCCTTCTCTAGTAGTTCCTTGGGGTATAAGCCCAGTAGTAGTATGGCTGGGTCAAAGGGTATGCACATTTTGATAACTTTTTGGGCATAATTCCAGATTGCTCTCCAGAATGGTTGGATTCTTTCACAACTCCACCAACAATGCATCAGTGTCCCAGTTTTCCCACAGCCCCTCCAACATTCATCATTATTTGTTCCTGTCATGTTAGCCAATCTGACAGGTGTGTAATGATACCTCAGAGTTGTCTTAATTTGCATTTCTCTGATCAATAGTAATTTGGAACACTCTTTCATATGAGTGGAAATAGTTTTAATTTCATCATCTGAAAATTGTCTGTTCTTATCCTTTGACCATTTATCAATTGGCGAATGGCTTGATTTCTTATAAATTAAAGTCAGTTCTCTGTATATTTTGGAGATGAGGCCTTTATCAGAACCTTTAACTGTAAAAATTTTTTCCCAATTTGTTACTTCCCTTCTAATCTTGTTTGCATTAGTTTTGTTTGTGCAGAAACTTTTTAATTTGGTGTAATCAAAATGTTCTATTTTGTGATCAATAATGGTCTCTAGTTCTCCCTTGGACACAAACTCCTTCCTCCTCCACAAGTCTGAGAGGTAAACCATCCCATGTTCCTCCAATTTATTTATGATTTCATTCTTTATGCCTAAATCTTGGACCCATTTTGATCTAATCTTAGTATGTGGTGTTAAATGTGGGTCCATGCCTAGTTTCTGCCATACTAATTTCCAGTTTTCCCAGCAGTTTTTGTCAAATAATGAATTCTTATCCCAAAATTTGGGATCTTTGGGTTTGTCAAAGATTAGATTGCTATTTTTATTCACTATCTTGTCCTGTGAACCTAACCTATGCCACTGATCAACTAGTCTATTTCTTAGCCAATACCAAATGGTTTTGGTGACTGTTGCTTTATAATATAGCTTTAAATCAGGTACACTTAGACCACCTTCCTCTGACTTTTTTTTCATTAGTTCCCTTGCAATTCTCGACCTTTTATTCTTCCATATGAATTTTGTTGTTATTTTTTCTAGGTCATTAAAATAGTTTCTTGGGAGTCTGATTGGTATAGCACTAAATAAATAGATTAGTTTGGGGAGTATTGTCATCTTTATTATATTCGCTCGGCCTATCCAAGAACATTGAATGTCTTTCCAATTATTTAAATCTGACTTTATTTTTGTGGCAAGTGTTTTGTAATTTTGCTCATATAATTCCTGACTCTCCTTTGGTAGATATATTCCCAAATATTTGATACTATCGACTGTTATTTTGAATGGAATTTCTCTTTGTATCTCTTGCTGTTGGATTGTGTTGGTAATGTATAAAAATCCTGAGGATTTATGTGGATTTATTTTGTATCTTGCGACTTTGCTAAAATTCTGAATTATTTCTAATAGCTTTTTAGCAGAGTCTTTGGGGTTCTCTAAGTATACCATCATGTCATCTGCGAAAAGCGACAATTTGATTTCTTCATTTCCTACTCTAATTCCTTGGATCTCTTTCTCGGCTCTTATTGCCAAGGCTAGAGTTTCTAGTACTATATTGAATAGTAATGGTGATAGTGGGCAACCTTGTTTCACTCCTGATCTTACAGGGAAAGGTTCTAGTTTATCACCATTACATATGATGTTTACTGAAGGTTTTAAATATATGCTCCTTATTATTTTAAGGAATAGTCCATTTATTCCTATACTCTCAAGCGTTTTTAGTAGGAATGGATGTTGGATTTTATCAAATGCCTTTTCTGCATCTACTGAGATGATCATATGGTTTTTATTAATTTGATTATTAATATGGTCAATTATACTAATAGTTTTCCTAATATTAAACCAGCCCTCCATTCCTGGTATAAATCCCACTTGGTCATAGTGTATTATCCTGGGGATGATTTTCTGAAGTCTATTTGCTAATATCTTATTTAAGATTTTAGCATCAATATTCATTAAGGAAATTGGTCTATAGTTTTCTTTCTCAGTTTTCGATCTACCTGGTTTAGGTATCAGTACCATGTCTGTGCCATAGAAGGAATTTGGTAGGACTCCTTCAATCCCTATTTTTTCAAATAGTTTACATAGCATTGGAGTTAGTTGTTCTTTAAATGTTTGGTAGAATTCACCTGTAAATCCATCTGGTCCTGGGGACTTTTTCTTAGGAAGTTGGTTAATAGCTTGGTCTATTTCTTTTTCTGAGATGGGACTATTTAGACTACTTACTTCTTCCTCTGTTAATCTGGGCAAGCTATATTTTTGAAGGTATTCTTCATTTTCATTTAAGTTATCGAATTTATTGGCATAAAGTTGAGCAAAGTAGCTCCTAACTATTGTTCTAATTTCCTCTTCATTAGTGGTGAGTTCACCCTTTTCATTTTCAAGACTATCAATTTGCTTTTTCTCTTTCCTTTTTTTAATCAGGTTTACTAAGGGTTTGTCTATTTTGTTGGTTTTTTCATAAAACCAACTCTTAGTTTTATTAATTAATTCAATAGTTTTTTTACTTTCAATTTTATTAATCTCACCTTTTATTTTTTGAATTTGAAGTTTTGTGTTTGTCTGGGGGTTTTTGATTTGTTCCTTTTCTAGCAATTTTAGTTGTAAACCCAATTTGTTGGCCCTCTCTTTCTCTATTTTATGCAGGTAGGCCTGTAGAGATATAAAACTTCCCCTAATTACTGCTTTGGCTGTATCCCACACATTTTGGTATGATGTCTCATTATTGTCATTTTCTTGGGTGAAGTTATTAATTATGTCTATGATTTGCTGTTTTACCCAATCATTCTTTAGTATAAGATTATTTAGTTTCCAATTATTTTTTGGTCTATTTTCCCCTGGCTTTTTATTAAATGTTATTTTGATTGCATTATGGTCTGAAAAGGATGCATTTACTATTTCTGCTTTACTGCATTTGATTTTGAGGTTTTTATGCCCTAGTATATGATCAATTTTTGTATAGGTTCCATGAACTGCTGAGAAGAAAGTATATTCCTTTCTGTCTCCATTTAGCTTTCGCCAAAGATCTATCATATCAAACTTTTCTAGTATTCTATTTACCTCTTTGACTTCTTTCTTATTTATTTTGTGGTTTGATTTATCTAATTCTGAGAGTGCAAGGTTGAGATCTCCCGCTATTATAGTTTTGCTATCTATTTCCTCTTGCAGCTCTCTTAATTTCTCTTTTAAGAATTTAGATGCTGCACCACTTGGTGCATACATGTTTAATATTGATACTGCTTCACTATTGATGCTTCCCTTTAGCAGGATATAATGCCCTTCCTTATCTCTTTTAATTAGATCAATTTTTGTTTTTGCTTGATCTGAGATGAGGATGGCTACTCCTGCTTTTTTGGTTTTGCCTGAAGCATAATAGATTCTGCTCCACCCTTTTACTTTTAGTTTGAATGTCTCATCCTGTTTCAGGTGTGTTTCCTGTAAACAACATATAGTAGGATTCTGACTTTTAATCCAGTCTGCTAACTGCTTCCTCTTTATGAGGCAGTTTGCCCCATTCACATTTATGGTTAGAAGGACTAATTCTATATTGCTTGCCATCCTATTAACCCCTGCTTATGCTTTTCCCCTTTCCTTCCCTTTTACCCTCCTATGCAGTATTAAACTGGTAAACACCACTTGCTTTTCACAGCCCTCCCTTTTTAGGATCCCTCCCCCACCTTAAAGATCCTCCCCTTATTTTACCCCTTTTCCTCACAATTTCTGTATTCCCTTCCCCTTAGCTTACTCCTTCCCTTTCACTTTTCAATGAAGTGGAAGAAGTTTCACCATAAATCGAATATGTCTATTGATACACGCTATGTTCATCTCCCTCCTTTCTTTCTCTCAGATATAATAGGTTACCTTTGCCTCTTCATGAGATGTGGTACCACCACTTTATACTTTTTTATGATATAATCTCCTTTCCATCTCTAGTTTCTAAGACAAATTGTACATATGTTCTTTACATATTTTTTTGACAGAAGTATAGTTCTCAAGATTTCTTTTTACCTTTTTTAGAAATCTCTTGAGTTCTGTATTTGAAGATCAAACCTCTTATGTAGGTCTGGTTTTTTCATCAAAAATAGATGGAATTCATTTATTTCGTTAAATGTCCATCTTCTTCCCTGGAAAACGATGCTCATTCTTGCTGGGTAAGTTATTCTTGGCTGCATACCAAGTTCCTTAGCCTTTCGGAATATCATGTTCCAGGCCCTGCGTTCTTTTAATGTGGATGCTGCTAGATCCTGTGTTATCCTTATTGTGGATCCTCCATATCTGAATTGTTTTTTTCTAGCAGCTTCCAATATCTTTTCCTTTGTCTGATGGTTCTTGAACTTGGCCACTATATTTCTTGGCGTTTTGATTTTAGGGTCCCTTTCAGTAGGTGATCGATGAATTTTCTCAATGTCTATTTTACCCTCTGTTTCCAAAACGTCTGGGCAGTTCTCTTTGATAATTTCCTCGAAAATGGTGTCCAAGCTCTTTTTTTCCTCCCATTTTTCAGGGAGTCCAATTATTCTCAAATTGTCTCTCCTGGATCTGTTTTCCAGGTCTGTTGTCTTTCTGGTCAGGTACTTGACAGTCTTTTCAATTGTTTCATTTCTCTGGTTTTGCTTGACTCCCTCTTGGTTTCTCCTTGAGTCATTCATTTCTACTTGTTCCAGTCTAATTTTCAATGATGTATTTTCTTCACTCACTTTTTTATATCTCTTTGTAATTGTCCAATTGAGTTTTTATCTTCTATGGAATTTTTTTCCATTTTATCCATTTTATTTTTTAGAGAGCTGATTTCTTTTTCTAGCTCTCTAATCCTGTTTTCCTTGGAGTTGTTTACCTTTTCCAGCTCACTAATCCTGTTTTCCTTGGAGTTGTTTACCTTTTTCAGCTCACTAATCTTGTTTCTCAATGATTTGATTTCTTTATCCATTCTGTCTTTGAATTCATGGGATGACTTCTCCAGGCTCTCTTGCCAAGCTTCCCTTTCCTTTTCCCATTTCTCTTCCAGCTCTCTTGTGAGAGCCTTTTTGATTTCCTCTATGAGGTTCTTTTGTATTGAGGAGCAGCTTATATCCCTCCCAGGGGATACATCTGGGGACATTCTGTTCCTAGTCTCCTCAGCATTTGAAGTCTGCTCCCTCTCCACACAGAAGCTGTCAATGGTTAGAGCCCTTTTGAATTTTTTGTTCATTTTGTCAGAGTAGGAATCAAAGAAAACAAACTGACAAGAGAAACAATTGGTCTGTTTTGCGGGGGATAGGGCTGGATGTTATTAATGGGCTTCCTCTACAGACTGGGGGTAGGGCAGCAGAGAGCCACTAACAGAACAGCGATGACTGTACTGAGTCTGCGTAGAGCTCCTTTTCATATGATGAGAAATGGTTTCAATTTCTTCATCTGAAAATTGTCTTTTCATATCTTTTGACCATTTATTAATTGGAGAATGGCCAGAACTCTTATAAATTTGAATGAATTTTCCATATATTTTGGAAGTGAAGCTTTTTTCAGAACCTTTGAATGTAAAATAAAAAGTTCTTCCAATTGATTGCTTCTTTTGTAATTTCATCTGCATTAGATTGGTTTGTACAAAACCTTTTTGACTTAATATAATCAAAATGATCTATTTGGTGTTCAGTAATGAGTTCTAGTTCTTCAGGCACAAATTCCTTCCTTCTCCACAAATCTGAGAGGTAAACTATTCTATGTTCTTCTGATTTGCTTATAATATCACTTTTTATGTCTAAATCAGCAACCCATTTCAAACTTATCTTGGTATAGGCTGTTAGATGTGGATCAATGTCTATTTTCCACAATACTGGTTTCCCATTTTCCCAGCAGTTTTTGTCAAATAGTAAGTTCTTATCCCAAAATCTGGGTTCTTTAGGTTTGTTAAACAAAACATTCCTGTATTCATTGACTATTTTGTCCTGTGAACCCAACCTATTCCAATGATTAATTAAACTATTTCTTAGCCAGTACACAATGGTTTTAATGACAACTGCTTTATAACATAGTTTTAGATCTGATACAGCTGGGCCACCTTCATTGGCATTTTTTTTCATTAATTATCTTGAAATTTTTACTTTTTCTTCTTCCAGATGAACTTTGTTATTATTTTTTTCTAGATCTGTAAAATAATTTCTTCAGTATTTGATTTGTATTGCCCTTAATAAGCAGATTAATTTAGGAAGCATTATCACTTTTATTATATTTGTTTGGCTCACACATGAGCATTATTTGAGGGTTAATAGATCCTGTTGCACACCCGTATTTTAATTCTTTGTCCTTCTGTTTTCAGTGTTTTCTTTTAAACAACATATTTTTGAATTCTCATTTAGAATCAATTTTGTTATACTTTTATTTATCCTAGAGCAAAGGGGTAAAATAAAAATTGAAAAAAATCCATCTATCACCACCTAAAAAAGATCACAAAATAAAAGCTACTAAGAATATTAGTCCCAAATTCCAAAGATCTAAAGTTCTGTATTCCTGATAAATGATGCATGAAACTGACAGATTTGGTATAAATGTTCCCCTAGTTTCATATTTTCCTTCTAGCTTGAATGTAATTTTTATGTTTTTTGTAATTTTTAAAATTTCACATAATCAAAAGTATCTATTTTACTCCCTATGATCCTCTCTAATTATTATTTGAATATAAACACTTCCTTTGTCCTTATATCTGACAGGTACATTTTGCCATGGTCCATTAATTTATTCATTTTGACCTCATCTTGGCAAAAATCTGAAATCTTGGGATTAGTTTTTGCCTGATTGCTTTCCAGGTTTCCAGTGTTTTTTTTTTTTTTTCAAATCGTGAGTTCTTACCCCCAAAACTTCTTTTTTAAATTTATCAAACACTAAATTACCATGTTGATATCTGCTGTGTATTATTTATGTAATGTATTGCACTGATCCATGACCCTATTTCTTATTCAGTAGCAGATTATTTTTATTAATATCACTTCATAATATACTTTGTAATGTTAATACTGCTAGGCTACCTTCCTTTGCATTCTTTACCTTTTACTCTCCTAGATTATTTCTTTTTTTTTTCTAGATCTATAAAATAATTTTTTGGTAGTTTGATTTGTATGACACTGAATAAGCGAACTGACTTGTTAGAAGTGTCATTTTTAGTAGGTTGTCTCAACATACCTAGGAAAAATTAATAATGTTTTCCTTGTTTAGATCTATTTTTATTTAAATTAAGTGTTTTGTAATTGTATTCTTATAATACCTGTATTTTTCTAGCAATAAAATTCCCAACCATTTTATATTTTCTGCAGTTATTTTTAAGTGTAATTTCTCTTTCGATTTATTTCTGCTTTGTTGTGTTGGTAGTGTATAGAAATGTTGATAATTATATGGATTTATTTTACATACTAAAGATTTGACAAAGTTTTCAATTATTTCAATTATGTTTATTGTTGCTCTTGTTATTGATTATCCAGGGTCCTTTACATATAATGTCATCTAATTTGTAAAGAGTAATCATTTTATTTCCTCATTGACTATTTTATTCTTTCAATTTCCTTTTTTATCTTATTGCTACAGCAAGTATTTATAATACAGTTGAATAATGGTGATGATAATGTACATTCTTGTCTCACCACTGATGTTATTGGAGTTACATATGAAAGGTAAGCATACATAAGTTGCAATATATTAATGGAGGGAATTAGAATTATTTTTGGAAAATCACTTCCCCTATGTGGGATTCATTTTCCTCTTTAAAAATAAGAATGGGACTAGATCAGTTAGGCTAAATAGTTTGAAATAGAAACTATTAATTTTTACATAAGATCCATGTGAGCCTTAGATGGACTTATTTTTTTTTTATTTTTTAATTACTTATGTTTTATTATATGTTATTGATTTTATTAAATATTCTCAATTATATTTTAATCTTACTTAGACCACACTCATGACTTATGTAGCCCACTCATATGCTTGACAACTTTGAATCAGATTATCTTCAATATTGTTTCTACAATTTTTCTATGATTCTATGAATTTTCCTATTATCTTTTTAAGTTAAAGACCTCCACTTATTTAAACTTAATTTCTTTTGTTGGTTTTAGTTTTTATCTGTTTCATGAATTTGCCTTCCCTTTCTCTAGCCTCCTATCAGTATATTAATATTATCAATACAAAATATTTGCTCCAGTTCTGAAATATATAAGCTGGCTTTTAATCCTTTATATACTCCCATGTGGAAAAATAGTTTCTATATCTAAGTTCTGCATTCTAGTATTTCTTATTTCTTTTTCTTTCCCCTAAATGTGTTACATATATGTATGCATACATACACACATATATGTACAATATATGTACATAGGTACAAAATATACATATATATGTATAGAAGCTGAGTTAGTATTCTCTTTTTGTAGCTAGAAAGTGAAAGCCTTAGATTTGCATCTTGCTTTGGAGCAAGAGCTGTAACTCTCAGTCAGTTTCCAGCTGCTTATAAGATAGCTCTGAATGACTGCCATGTCTTTAACAAAAGTTCCAGCATGAAAGCAGCTGATCCATTGTGCTGAAGGAAGCCCAATTCATTTGACTTGGTAGGTGCCATAATGGTATATCATCTCATCCTAAATCACTGGGTGCATTGTCAGGAATATTGTATAGTGTACTGCTTCCTTCATGTCATTTATCAGGAATTGCTGTTCATCACAAGAGATCCAACTGAGCATTTGGCTAGAATAATTTCTGAATCTAGCCAACAGCAGAGCAAGCTATGGGGAAAAATGTAGTATTTGGAGGAACCATGGTACAATAGAACAACCTGTCCAGAAAACATAACATTTCAAAAATAAATATGAGTAGATTAAATGATATGTTTAAACCTCCTTTCTTTATTCCTTCTGCATTTTTGGTGTCAGGTTATTGTTTGCCATCATAATTTTCCAAGGAATAATAAAGATATTTTAAAACTCTCTTGGCAAATGAGATATGAATAAAGGAAGGGAATATTGTTTTTGGAGTAGGGACTCTTGGGTTCTTTTTGTCAGTCTATTTTATTATTATTATTATTTAGTCTGAGAAGAATCTCATTTTTCTGGCCTATAAAATGAGAGACTTAAACCTTTGAATATTAGACAAGATGGTTTATTGGAGATTTTGGTTAATGACAAGTATATGTGAGCTCAGTAGGTAGCCTAGCAATCAAGTGGCAAATGTCAAAAAGAACAGAGCAATGAAGCATAGAGATGTGGTTTTGGAAAGAGCTTGTTTGAGGAAATATGATTTTAAATGATACTTTATACTAGGCCTTGCAGAACTTACCTAAATATTGCCTAGTTGGATTCAGGGATCAATTTTTATTATCTATAATAGTCTGATCCCTATAGGTAACAGCTTGGAATGTTACTTTGAGGTAAATAAAATACTTTTCTTATCACTTCATTTGCTAGGATGTTTAATTAGATTTTTACTTAGACTAAGTTTTGATTTTGTTTTTTTAATTTTTTTAAAATTATTTATTTATTATTTATTTTTACTTTAAAAAAATTCATAGCCTTATGATTTGAGAAGGTGTTGACCCACAGAGTGACTCAAATAAAGGGTTCTATTTTCAAGAAACACATGTGTGAAAGAGACCCCTAACTGCTACATTAATTAAAACCAAAGTCTTCATGCTCTGCTTGCCTCATTTGCAAATCAGCAAGTCTTGATGGAGTTACTTTTTCCTGCTGAGAGATGATCATGGACTCATTTGTGTTCAAAGGCAGCTACACAGAGGAATCTCCCCCACTCCATCCCCAAAATGCTTAATTTCTGATAAGCAAATCTCCTGGTTACAGTATATTTTAATTAGATTTAAAGTATATTGTAAGTATTTTATGAAAGAATCTTACTACCCTTTAATAGATATCAAAATCTGTTGGATTTGTTTTCTTTTCCAGAAACACTTTTCATATAATCACAGAAATACTACTAAGGCATGCTGGTGGGGAATGAATCCAGTGATTAATAATAAGCTTAGGTTTGACTTCTGGCAGTTGTACTTCTTCTTGTAATAGCTAGTCATTGTTAGTTGAAATATTGCATTAATTATTGAGAATACTTTGGACAAATTAAACTTCAAGCAAATATAATTTCAGATTAAATTAATAAATTATTATAAATGATATTCTAGATATTATGTAAAGCCAAGATCCTGAACTCATGCAGAGAAGGAATATCCCTTGGCATTCCTACTAAATCAAAGTGAGTTAATGTATAAATTTGTCTTTATTCCAATTAAATAATTTCATTTTCCTACATACAATAGATATGTAATGTATTAATTATTATATATTTTATTTTGCTTGTCATGATACTTATTAATTTTCATCAGATTTTTGTATTAAATACTAAGTGTCTAGTGTATTTGACCAGTCTAAAGACCAGTTTCTATAGTATGGGGTATTTAACTTATAGGTAGCAACTTGAATTGAAATTGTGACTAATACATAATGAATAGATAAAAATTGAAATTAGACAATCTGAAAAAAAAATCTAATTTAGTAGTTGTCAGAATCTACTCCAACTTTTCTTTCTTATAGATATATAAACTGAATCCTATAGGGAATGATGTACTTAAGGCAATATTAACAAAAATAAAATAAGGGGCAATAAGAATAATAGAACCTCTGAATCAGCTTTAGACAGGTTTCTGATAACAGAAATATTATTTTTCCTAATTAAAAAAATCACAATTTTCTCTAGACTTAGGTAAGATAGTATCCCCTGAGATATTAAATTACCTAGCAGAAGATCTACAGATAATTTGGTATATGCTATAATCATTAATAGATGGACTTGCACAAAGTTTTCCTGTGATGAAAAAGAAAAATATACATATATTGGAAAGAGTGACCAAAGGACTTTGCCCTTTCATTCGTGATTAATATGACCTTCTGCACCAGAAACATTTGTGTAGCAACCCGATTTAGGTATGGGTGAATCTAGTCTTTAATGAGTAGATTTAGACACATTTCCTCATATTCTTTGACTCTTTAAGTCCCCTCTCCCTCAACCTGTTCTGTAAAAAATTACTTATAGCTAATGGTTTGCTTATGTTTAGGGTTTCAGCTATTTGTGTGTGTGTCTGTGTGTGTCTGTGTGTATGTATTTGCATTTCTGTGTGCATGCATGTGTGTATAAAAGTGCACTAATTATATAACATGAATCAAATAAGAAGGAACAACTGCTTATCTCCTTTATATAAGAGGTATGCTTTATGCACGCAAGACCCAAAAGTACATATCAATAGAAAGACTTAAAACAAGATAGATATATAATACTGTTATTCTTTATGAAAAAGAATTTGATTAAAACCATTGCCAATTTAACCATTTTGTATTTGTGTTGAGTTGACATTTCACATTTCACCTCAGCTGTTAGCTATCTAAAAATTGTCTCTTAGGCTTATAACTTCTAGCAAACCCAAAAAGAGAATAAACTCTTCCTCCCACATGTGATATAATTCTGACAAAAGAATCAAGGCAACTACTCAGTCAGCTCTCACAAAACCACCCAACTCCTCTTGGCCTATCAAATCCACAATATTACCTCCAATATTGGAAATGTCTATCTCAAGATCACTGTTGAGTCACATGTGATAATATGGGAAAATAGCACAAAGGAGAGTAGAGTGGGATTCTGTGATCGAATCTCAGGTTTGGCCATGCACACATGCTTCAAGCTCACAAGTGCCCCTCAACAGATATCTGGGGCCCCTCATAAACCTTTCATAGTTTAGGATAATCTTTCCAAAAGGAAGAGAAGAGACAAAGTTTATGTTATTTTCCTTTAACATTCTATTAAGTCAGGTGTTCTACTTTCTATTCAATGTTCAATAAAGGAATTTCTTTGTTTTTTCCCAATATGTCCAAAACATTCACACTAACCCATGTGCCAATGACTTTGCCCATGCTCCATGACTTTTGCTATTCATGTATTAAGAAGAATCAAGGTCTAGAAGTACCAGTTTACCATGCCATCATGTCTGTCCATAGTGCTTATGGGGTTATTAGTCTGATTTTAAAAATTGAAAATGGCCACAGTAGTAGGAGAAAGGCTTCTTTTATTCTATGAAGGCTTCTGTAGAAAGACAAGTGGGAGATTTTTAGGTTGTGGAGAAATGACACAATCTTCATGGGTAAAATATAAAAACTTAAATGCCACGAATTATATTGTAGAGCTTTGATGGAAGCAGTGACAATGTTACCTTTAAGTGGTGCTATATAATCAAAAATGCTAGTTTACAGAGGAATTAATGCAAGCATAGTCTCCATTTGCAATGAATACAATGAACCCATAGTGAGGGAAAACTGCTCTAATTTGACCAGCTGCCTGAAAGTTTTTGTTTCATAAGATACCTCAATGGAATTTCATAATAGAAATGTTGGCTACATGTGGTACAAATGATCACGCAATAAAGTGATTTATATGACGGTTCCAGCACTAGACCTTCTCATCCTGGTCTTGAATGTCTGAAAACATGTGTTCACTTGCTGGAAGTCTTGTCTTCCCAGAAATCAGCTGGAGTAAGGATAATCAAAAGTCTTTATTCTTGGTCTTTTGTGGTCAGGTCAGGGGATTAGATCTAGCAATCTCCACACCTCCTTCCTCTCTCTCCACTGCTAGGAGAATGCCTCAATGTCCTCCTCCTACTCCACGCACACATGTCACTTCCCTCCTTTGTCCACACCCCAGATCAAGCCAGCACTGAATAGTTAGGGAGGGTCATCCTTCAAATATGTTAATAGAGAATTGTCCAATTGGCAATTAGTCTCATGAGCTCCATTATCCAAGTGCATTTCCTCAGTTCTAGCCCTTTACATCTCCTGCTTTCTTTTGTTTAAGAACATAGGTGGTCACACCATCCCTGAATTCTCAGGGAGGTGAGAACCCCAAAAAGGAGGTGATCATGCTCCCCCCAACTTCTCAGGAAGGAATATGAAAGCACTAAAAAGGAGATAATCACTCCCTCCCTGACATCTCAGGAAGAGAGATGAAAAGCACCAAAAGGAAGTGGGGATTGCTAGTGACTTTCTGGGTTGAAGGGTCTTATTAGAGACAAGTATGCACAAACCCATCAGCATGGGAGGTATTACACAAGCACATAGCAATAATGCAGAGGCTATGAGTGATAACTCTACCCACAGTCAGTGCAGGTTTGATAAGGTGTTACAAACATGAATTGTACATGCAAGTAGTGATATAACAAACAATATGAATCAACATGTTGTAAAAGATTTCCAAAAGTGCTAGAAGGAGGGTATGTAAACATCAGTCACACATACACCTTCTCCAGCAATCAAGAGATAGTCCAAAACCAATCTACTGTCCATTGCTTCACATCTTAGGGAATCCAATGATGCCCACAAGTTTTTGAAGTCCCAAAACAGTCTTTTTATGTTAGGGAATCCAATGATTCCTATGGGTTTTGAAGTCCTGCAACAGTCTTATGATGCCTCAGAGAATCCAATGATTCCTGAAGGCTTTCAAGTCCTACAATAGTCTTATGTCTCATAGGATCCAATGATTCCTGAGCATTTTCAAGTCCAACAATTTTTGATGTCCCTGAGTCAAACGCCATAACTGCCAACTTCTTTTAGTGGTGGGCACACTCAGCAACAGAACCACCTGATGTTTCTTGGGTCTTCTCCTTTGTTTCAAGGGTCTGCTCTGTCTCTCTCAGATGGACAAGGTGAATATGGCTAATTGGCACCCATCTGATTCCTTCTCCATTTGTGGAGATACAAGCAAACCCTCTCCCCCAAGCAGTTAACCTATCTAGTCCTTTCCATTCACCACTTTCTGGGCCTCTCCACATGACCTGGTGATTATCTAAAGACAGTGGAGCTGCTTGCACTAGACACTGTCCTTCAGGTGGGTTATAAAACCTGTCTGTCAGAGCCAATGCATCTTTGTCAAATTAAAAATTAATGGTATAAAGAACTAAATTTAGAAGTTCTCTAGGGTTACCTGTGGCTCCCCCTTTCTTTGGTTTTTGGAGGAGTGTCTTAATGTCTCTGTTTCTTCTCTCTACTATTGCCTGTCCTTGAGAATTAAAAGGTATGACAGTGGTGTATAAAATCTTATACTGTGCACAAAAGTTTGAAAAATGTTTAGCACCCTACCTCCACTGAAGTCCTCTGGTGACCAGGAGATTAGGTGAGTATTCTAATAGACAAATAAGGAACTTACTTTGTTAAGGGCTAAACCAACAATCTCTTATACCTGAAATGGGGCAGATGTTAGCTAAAGACATTCCCTTGATCTCAGTAGACTCAGCCCCAGCTCCAGCCCTAGCCCCAGCTCCAACCCCACGTTGGGCACCAAAATGCTGGAACTCTGTCTTTTCAGAAATCAGCTGGAATCAGGATAATCAAAAGTCTTTATTCTTGGTCTTTTGAGGTCACAGTCAGGGGATTAGATCTAGCAATCTCCATACCTCCTTCCTCTCTCTCCATTGTCAAGAGAATGCCTCAATTTTCTCCTCCTACTCCACCCACACATGTCACTTCCCCTCCTTTGTCCATACCCCTGACCAAGCCACCACTGAATAGTTGGGGAGGGTCATTCTTCAAACATGTTAATAGAGAAATTGCCAATTGGCAATTAGTCTCACATACTCCATTATCCAAGTGCATTTGCTCAGTTCTAGCCCTTTACATTCACCCAGTCAATTTTTCTTGTAAGCAGATACTCCTGTTATTTGTCTTAAACAGAGATACATGGTTTGGAAAGTAATGTGCATTCTCTTAGCTTCTTCAGGACTTTTTTTGACAAACCAAACTTGTTATCAAAACAGTAACTGAAAACAGTAAGTAGAGGCAATAAAAAACATGGATGGTACTGGAAAGAAGAAATAGTAATTTTAGTATGCACAAGAGGGAATTGGAATATGTTTACTCCAAAGGTAAAAATAATTTTGAAATAATAATTATTGGATTTCTCATTTTTCAGGTTTTCAAAACTTCATTCAATTCAAGTGAAATAAACATGGTTGGTATAGGAAAATTAAAAGGGAATTATAAAAAGATATCCAAAAGAAGGGAGTGTCTGTATTTCAACTGTACTATGATTCAGATGTAGTTAATTAAGCAAGTGATGGTTCTGCAGTAGGAGTAGAAAATAGATTAGCTCAGGCTGGGGAATATGTGCTGCCTCTAGTGTCTACTTCTGTATGACCCTTAACTATAGTATGTGCTCAGTTAAAAGGTCCTGGACACCTGATGAAAGCACTTTTATAGAAGATTCTTTGGTCACTTGAAAATCAGTTTAGACAGTAGGGCTGGAAAGAGTAGTGAGGAGAGGAAGAGGAATACCATGAATCTTTATCATCTAATAGAATATAATCACAAGATGTATCCATTAAAGAAATCAAATGCGATTCCAGTAGTGAAAGTACAGATGTATCTGCCCACATTATATAATATTTATCCTCAACTCAGCAGAGACACTTGATTCCAAATGTAACTCATATATTACCTAATCACCCTACACCAAGAAGTAGGGCAGTAAATGCCAGTGTCAGGTTTAGAAGATCTGATGGACAGTTCTTAGGTACTGGAATACTAATTGACCCTAGCCCAAATCTCACAGAAATACTTAATCAAGGGCTTCACTCTCATCTCTCTCTCAAATGATTTGGGTCCCAGCTTTTTGAGAGTGGAATGATGGGATTCTCTGATTGTTGCTCCTGACCCAAAACTGCCAGACACTGGCCCCCTACAGAAATAATTAATCACAAATGTCACTAAAACAACAAGGAGGTCAACATGTTCTACAACCACAACTGTAACCTTATAAACTAAACTGTAACCTTATAAAATGGTTTAAACCTCATACAGAAATCAGCCAATAAGAAAGTAGTACAACAGCATGCAGAGCCAGATATTGGATTGCAAATGACAGAAGGGACTTTCCTGAATGTGGCATTTGTGCATTTTCTTTGCTTTGTTGTCATTGAACAAATATATTAGTAATAATATCATCTCCATATATTAATTCCCCTCTCCCCCCAGTGGTTTTTTCTCTATAAATTTTGAATAACCACATGTACAGACCAGCATTTAAGGGCCTCCTCATATTAGCAATCTACTTCTATAACCTCAAAATTGACATATATTATAATGTAATTAGCATTATTTGTTCTATTAATATCTTGCTTTCTTGGACTACTGACTAATTTATGGAGCTTGGTCTGGTCACTAAGTGCATAAATTTCAATAAATGTCTTTACTTGATGTGGAAATGGACTAAATCATGAATTCTTTCTGACACCACTGTGAATAACTTATCCAGACCTCCAAAATGTATATGTAAATTTTCCCAGGAGACAATATATTCCACTCTGCTAATGCATTTTGGGATTAGTGGTGGAAAAGGGGAATGAAAAGAATTGACCTAAAACTAAAATAGCTTGCAAATGTCTGGAAAATTTATTCAAATTGGGAATTTGGGTGTTGATAGCCAAAAGCTACTTAGAAATATGCAAGTTTTTCTTTTAAATGTTTTTTTTTTAATTGTGTAGGTTTTTTTGGAGATTTTCAATCACATAAGTGACTGTGTATTTTCTGCTCATTAACCATTTTCATTCCCTGATTTGAATTGTGCCTTATTTCTTATATTGATATATGAAAAGAATACTAAATTTGAGAGCAATATTTAATACTGGCTACTGATGTTTAATTTAATGTGAAAATACATATATTTGCAAATAACAAGGAAGATTTTATATCTAAAAATGGCATCCATTTTATCTTCAAGTTCAAAAAATGAAAATGCAATGAAAATAGTCAATAATTTCCATTGCAAAAACTTGGCTACAACCCTTTGGAGTGTTCTTCTAAACTTTGTTCTCGAGTGCTTGTAATTTTAGGTTTCTCCTAATATATTTCATATTTTCTTTTCTTTTTGCTATGCAACTTATAATTTAATAAATATTAGTTTGTAAAAATAAAAAAGAATCAAGGATTAGCTGTTAGACAATAAAAATTGCCTATGGTTTTCTGAACTGGAGTACTCATGGAAGTGGTTTGAATTAACTCCTGTATTTCTAAAATTCCAACAAAGTTCTCATTAACTAAAACCTTATGGAGCATATCTAAGAGAGTTTGACTTAACCTTTCCATAACTTGGATTGATCAGGTATTCAAGAATAGGCTCTTTGGGCAAAGAGTATATAAACAAACATCTAGAATTGGAAGAAAGAGATAGAAAGATTTCAAAGACCACAGTCAACTTTCTTTCTTTTTAAAAATTTGCTTTCATCTTTAATAAATGATAAAAATGGATGTGTACCAAATACTTGTTTTAAAACAAATTACTTTTTTTGGAGAATGGAGGAATTTATTACCAAAGAAGAACAGAGAACACTATGAAAGACAAATTGAACAGCTTTGATTACATTAAATTAAAAAGATTTTTGTATAAACAAACCAACAGAAACAAGATTCAAAGGGAAGTACAAAGCTAGGGAAATATCTTTACAGCCAGTGTTTCTGTTAATGGTTTCATTTCTTTTTTTTTTCATTTTTTAAATTAATTTTCTAATTATAATTTTTTGACAGTACATATGCATGGGTACTTTTTTACAACATTATCCCTTGTACTCACTTCTGTTCCGAATTTTTTCCTCCTTCCCTCCATCCCCTCCCCTAGATGGCAGGCAGTCCCGTACACCTTTAATGTGTTATAGTATATCCTAGATACAATGTATGTGTGCAGAACCGAATTTCTGGTTGCACAAGAAGAATTGGATTCAGAAGGTAAAAATAATCTGGGAAGAAAGACAAAAATGCAAACAGTTTACACTCATTTCCCAGTGTTCCTTCTCTGAGTGTAGCTGATTCTGTCCATCATTGATCATTTGGAATTGAATTATATCTTCTCTTTGTTGAAGATATCCACTTCCATCAGAATACATCTTCATACAGTATTGTTGTTGAAGTATCTAATGATCTCCTGCTTCTGCTCATTTCACTCAGCATCAGTTGATGTAAGTCTCTCCAAGCCTCTCTGTATTCATCCTGCTGGTCATTTCTTACAGAATAATAATATTCCATAACATTTATATACCACAATTTACCCAACCATTTTCCAATTGATGTACACCCATTCATTTCCCAGTTTCTAGCCACTACAAAAAGTGCTGCCACAAATATTTTGGTACATACAGGTCCCTTTCTCTTCATTATTATTTCTTTGGGATATAAGCCCAGTAGCATCGCTGGATCAAAGGGTATGCACAGCTCGACAACTTCTCAGGCATAATTACAGATTGGTCTCCAGAATGGTTGGATTCTTTCACAACTCCACCAACAATGCATCAGTACCCCAGTTTTCCCACAGCCCCTCCAACATTCATCATTATTTTTTCTTGTCATCTTAACCAATCTGACAGGTGTGTAGTGGTATCTCAGAGTTGTCTTAATTTGCATTTCTTTGATGAATAGTGATTTGGAACACTCTTTCATATGAGTGGAAATAGTTTCAATTTCATCATCTGAAAATTGCCTGCTCATACTCCCTGAGCACAGTCAACTTTCTTATGAACTGTTTATGCTTCCTCTATGTCTGATTATCTGCTTCCTAATATAATAGGACAATTTTACTACTTAATAGAATACTTTTATGAGGCTTAGAGAATGTATTTTATAAAGGTATTTGATTATATCACCCACAGGCTCTAAATTAGTTAGGTTCTGCATTTTAGTGCAGGAAAGATGTCACCACAAAACAGAAACAACCCCAAATTGTATATGACCTGATTATTATCACTTTGTCTTTTAGGAAATCTTATAAACTGTTTCCCTGTTGAAAATAACTTACGTGCATTAAAATTCAACCCCCATCACTTCCAGCTAATACTGTCTAATCAAAGAGTCAAATTATGCAAGAAACTTCTGAAGATTACAAGACCATAGCTTCATTCATTCAGTCAATAGTCATTTATGAAATATCTATTATATGCTGGGCACAGGGTTAAGCATAAAGGTGTATTTACAATTTATGGTCATGGGGAAATTGATTTAAAGATAACAGACACATCAGATGTTATCTAATTCAAGTTCCAATGTTACAGGTAGCACAAGGGGTCCTAGAATATTAAGTCATTTGTCTAAAATCATAAACAGTAATAGCAAGAATCAGAAATCAAATAGAAGCATCTTAAATTCTAATGCAGCACTCTCCTATACGCCAGTCAACTTGTCTTCTGTATTAAAGATGTCTTTGCTGCTGTTGTTGCTGCTGCTGCTATGATCAGAGCTTTTGTTTTGATGTAATGTATTAGAAGCTTCTTGAAAATAGGCACTATTAATTATTGGATCAGTGTCCCACAAATAAGATTGAATACCTGATAGCTCATTAGAATTCATAATGCTGTGGACTTGAATTGATTAAATTCAGTTATAAAATTGATTTCCTGTAAGTTTTTATCTGAACCACTAAATAAATAAATTTACATAGAATTTAATTTTTATTATATTGGCTCCAGCTAACAATAATGAATATTTCTCCAAATACTTATATTTGATGCTATTTATGTGAAAAGTGTTTTGTAATTGTATTCATATAGTTTTTGTCTTTGTCTTGACAAGTAGAATCCCAAGTATTTTATATGGTCTGCAGTTATTTTAAATAAACTCTTTTACTATTTCTTCCTGCTGTCTTTTGTTGTTAACATTTAGAAATGTCTATGACTTATGCAATTTCATTTTATTTCTTGCAACTTTGCTAAATATGTTAATTATTTCATTTTGGTTGATTTTCTAAAATTCTTATCATTGCTGTTCTAAATTATGAGGTGATTCAGAGAAGTTCCTGGTCTTGTGATGAAGAAAGTCATCTGCACCCAGAGGCAGGATAGTGGTAAGTGACTATGGGCCATATCATAGTATTTTTCACTCTTTTTGTTGTTTGTTTGCATTTCATTTTCTTTCTCACTTTTTTTTCCTTTTTGATCTGATTTTTCTCATGTAGCATGACATTTGTGGAAATACATATAGAGAAATTGCACATATTTAACACATTGGATCATTTGCTGACTGTGGGAGCGAGTGGGAGAGAAGGAAAAAATTGGAACACAAGGTTTTGTAGGCATTAATGTCAAGAATTATCCATGTATGTATTTTGAAAATAAAAAGCTATAATTAAAAACATTAAAAAGAGTTATTTTTAACCAAAAAAATCAACAAAATAGATAAACCGTTGGGTAATTTGGTTAGAAGGAGGGAAAAGCTAATTCCCAGAATCAAAATTGATAAGAGTGAACTTACCACCAGTGAAGAAGCAATTAAAGGAATATTTAGGAGCTATTTTGTACAACTATATACTAATGAATCTGGAAATATAGTTGAAATATATGACTATTAGCAAAAATATTATTTTCCCAGATTATCAGAAGAGGAAATAAATTACTTAAATATCCCCATTTGTATTATGTTCTGGTTGATTTTCTGGAGGTCTTTGGACCAGCTTTCTTTTTAGCAGAGTAATCATCATGAGAATAGTCAGGTGTTAAAGTCTAAAAGTCTTTATCATTTTAGTCTATCTCATTGTCTGGAGCTCAGCTAGCTTTCTGGAGATTCTCTGGAATGTGTCTTGGTTTCTGTGGGGGAGGCAGGAGGACCACCATGGTCTCTGTCTTGAAGTCTCCAAGTCCGAGAGCTTGTACTCTAGCCTCCAGTCCTCTGTCTTCCCAAAGTCTGTTCCAGTCCCCCTTTGGGTCTGACTCTGGCCTCTTAAATACGTTATTACAATTAAATCCATTCATTATACTCAGTATAAGCCATTTATTATATCACTATGGAGCCATTATTTGTGGTAACATTAATTCAATCATACTGAATTAAGAACTATTAATAACCATGCTAAACTAGATAACCATTGTCTTATTAATTCCACTGAGTTAACACCTTGTTTAAATCAATAATACAGTTTCACCCTCTACACCATTGTAAAAAATAAATTAAACAAACCATCAATGCAAATTCCTAAGAAAAATATCCAGAAACTCAAGGATTTAAACTTAAATTCTACCAAATATTTAGAGAATAATTTTTGGAAATATAGGTAAAGAAGTAGTCCTAACAAATTTCTTCTAGAACATAAACATGCTAAAACAGGAAGACCAAAAACAGAGAAAGAAAATTAGGCACCAATCTCTCTAATGAATATTGATGCAAATTTTTAAATAAAATATTAGCAAAGAGATTACAGCAACTTATCAGAAGGAAAATACATTATGACCTAGTGGAATTTATACCAGGCATGCAGTGCTGGCTTAATTTCAGGAAAACTATTGCCATAATTGACCATCCCAATAATGAAACTAAAAAATCAAATTATACTCTCTATAGATGCGGACAGCTCTTTTGTCAAAATTGAAGACCAATTCATATTAAAATCACTAGAGAACATCAAAATAAATGGAGTTTTCCTTAAAATGATAAGCAGCATCTATCTAAAACTATCAGCAAGCATTATTTGTAATGGAGTGAAGCTATAAACATTCCCAGTAAAATCAGCAATCAGTGGGATAGGTTATATACAAATTACACAATAATCAATGATTAAAGTAATCTAGTGTTTGATAAACCCTCAAACTCTACCTTCTGGGATAAGTACTCATTATTTCACAAAAATTACTGGGAAAACTGAAGAACAATATGTCAAAAACTCAGCAAAGACCTATATCTCAGATCCCATGGCAAAATAAATTCAAAATGGGATTAGGAAAGCAAGGAATAATTTGCCTATCAGCTCTTTGGAATGGAGAAGTAAGGAATTTATGATGAAATAATTAGAAAACATTATAAAATGAAAAATGGACAACTTACAAACTAATTGTAAACAATAATAGGAGGGAAGTAGCTAGCAGGGGGAGGAAGGTAACTATAGCCAGTGTTTCTAAAATATACAAAGAACTGAATTTATTTTTATAAGATTACAAGTCATAGGAAGAAATTCCCTAAATCATAAATTAGATAAATGAAAATTAAAATAACTCTGAGGTACCCATCTCATGTCTCTCAGATTACAATCACGGGAAAAGATAAATAGTGGAAGAGATGTGGAGAAAGTAGGACACTAACACATTGTTGATGGAGTTGTAAAATGATCCAACCATTTATTTGGGCATGGAATTATGCCCAAAAAGGCTTTCAAACTGAGCATATATATTTTGATTCAGCAGTGTGCTTGCTGGATTTGTATAAAGGAGGGAAAAGAACAGACACATGCAAAAAAAAAAAAAAAAAGTTTGTCACACCTCTTTTTTGTGGTGGCTAAGAATCAGAAACAAAGTAGATGCTCATCAATTAATGTCTGAATAAATTGTGGTATATGAAAATAATGGAATATTATTATCATACAAAAAATGAAGAACCGGCTGACTTTAGAAAGGCCTGGAAAGATCTACATGAACTGTTGCTGATGAAAACAAGCAGAATCTGGAAAACATTGCATACAGCAACAGCAAGATTATGTAATGATCAACTATAATAGGCTTGGTTCTTCTTAGAGGTTCAATGATTCAAGGAAATTATAATAAATTTCTGATGGAAAACGACATCCACATGGAGAGAAAAAACTATGGATAATATAAATGAACACATGCTATGATCACTATTTCTTCTTTTTCTTTAGCTTTTTTCTTTCATGTTTCCCTTTTGTTCTGATTTTTGTCTCCCAACATGATTCATAAGGAAATACACACACACACACACACACACACACACACACACACACACACACACAGAATGTGCATGTGTAACCAAAAATGTTTTTACATGCAATTGGGGAAAATAAAAGCAAAACTAACTAAATAAAATTTATTTGATCTTTTCTTTTTTTTTGTTCTTTTTTGTCTTTTCTTTTGCAATATTGTTGCCATGAAAATGTTCTGCATGACTGTCCATATGTCATCTGTCAAAATGCTTTACCTCTCAAGGCAAGGGACAAGGGTGGGAGAGAGGAGACTAATATGAAAGTCAAATTTTTGTTACAATTTTTTGTTCATACAGAAAAAATTAAAAATTAAAAGCTAAGTTTTCTACTAACTAAGATGGATATATAGCTTAATGTTTAAGGCATATCATTTTAAGTTAATAATCTTTATTAGAATATCAATATTCAATATAATGTAAGAATCTGTTTTCCACCTGCTATATTTTCTTTTAGATTTTGTAATTTAAAAAATTTTTCTATTTTAAATATAGTTGTAGTTTATATTATTAATCATTTTGATTAATCCCAATTCATCTTTTATTTTGATTTTTATCTTCTTTGACTAATTTTTTCTCTTTGGTTTTCAGAATTTATATCTTGGTATTTACTTTTTCATTTTTTTTTCAGTTGGAGTGCCCAAATGATTCTTCCCTTAATATTTTTGCCTTCTCTGTTTTTTACAAATTTTATATTTTCATATCCTAGGATATATTGTTTTTTTTTCCTAAAAATGACATGTAAGCCTGGTACAAACATAGATACCAACACACACACAAAAGTATTCATATTCTACAATCACATAATCATTTGAAATCAAAACTATCTAGAATTAATGCAAGTGTAAAATGAGATAGTTTGTAGAGCACATATAAAGGTTCTAGGCAAATAATAGACTTTTAAAATTTGAGGAATGCACTATATTATTTTCTTCACTTTTAAAGGTAGCATATGTAGCTAACTTATTTTTTGGTTGTTTTTGGGAGTATCCTTTTAAGAAGTTCTAAGTTAGTTACATGCCTTATTTAACCTAAGTCTTTTTTTTTTAATTACAAACATTCAGATATTTGTGGATAACATAAACAAATCTAGAAAGTAAAAGGGTAAAAAACCCTGTCTCCTAAGGAAATCCAAGTAAAGCAATTGGCTTCATTACTGCCTTATTATCACTCCAAACTACACATGCTTTACTTAGTCAATATTTAATGATAATAAAGTGTGCATAATATCTCCTTTTAAGCAAGTCATCTTTCCTTTTGATCCATAATGCTTTAAAAGGAAATTATCAGGTTTGATTTATGTATAATTTTAGCTGCACTGTAGTCTCGCCCCTCCTCTTGCTAAGTGATGCTCACAACACATTCTTTAAAATGAATGAATATGTCATATGAAAAGCGAAGCCATGAAGGATTAATATAATTTTACTCATATTTGTTGGGGAAATTCATAAGATAATGAAATGTGATCTAATAACAACTCATCTTTGGTAATAATTTAATGCAATCCATTAATTAATTTGTTTGCATTTATTATAAATGTGGCACCATCCCTACTATTTGGGTAATAAGAAACTCATTAGCAATTAATAACTAATTTACATGCTTATTTCTCAAATCTGTAGAACATGGTGTTTTTATTTAAATTGAATTCCATCATTTATACCATAAAGATTATGCCATCACTTGAGCTTTCCTTGAGAAAAACAGCAATTCTTTTTTATTTACTTGGAAAATTTTCTCCTTATGCTCTGAGAAGTTACTGTTAAACAGTATTTTTCTCTTTTTATATCACAGCTATTTGTCTCTCAGAAGAAAGAGATGTTATACATGTTTTAGAACATACAATTTATTTTTCTTATTCCCTAATTATCTTGGGGAAATAGACTAGTAATGATATTGCTAAGTCAAAAGGAATAAAAGTTTAATGATTCTAAGCATGATTACGGATTGCTCTCCAGAATCATTGGCTCAAGTCTCAATTCTACCAACAATGAATTAGTTTCCCAATTTTCTCACATGCCTTCCATCATTTCTCTCTTTCTACTTCACTCATTTAACTTATAGGTATAAAATGATATCTCAAGCTTGTTTTAATCTTCTAGTCTTCAAGAAATCAAGGAATTTTTTATGTGACTATGTATATTGGTATATAAAATAGACATACAAATCAATTATTTGCTGATAATAAGTCATAATTTTGTGATCCCCACATTCAGTGATCTTATATGGGGTCATGAGCTTAAGTTTACCTGGAGAAAGGTGGCTAAAATTCCAGAGATATGCATCAATACTTTCCCTTAGGCACATTTTTTCAATACATATTAAAATACATAATCTACATGGATAACACACATACCGTATATAGGTGAGCAAACTAAAGCATAAACTGTTATTTTTATAGATATTTGCCAACTTCTATATACTTTTAAAATATTTGAAACTGAACAATAACCCAATGTTATCTATAGAATATGAAAACAAGTCTTGCTGTTGGTACTGCTGGTGTATGTGTATATTTCATAGGCAAGGGAAAAGGATTGGTTTTGTGAGGAAGGAATAGAATGGGGAACATTGCTTCTGATACTCTACCTAGATTGTGAGTCAATTTTTTTATATTCTATGCAGTTTCCAAAAACCGCATAGACCAAGGGGGAAGAAGAAAAAGCAATCTCAACAGAGATGAAATGATTATCTTCTTTTGACATTGGTTATTAAAGAACATAAAGTGATGTTATCTTTAAAATCATATCAGATACCATATTCTTTCCTTTCAGGTGCACATTCTTCTGCATCAAGAAGGACAATAACCTACAACATATTGTTAGTTGTTGTTATTGTTCAGCTTTTTTTTTTCTAGTCATGGCTGACATTTTGTGACTACCCATTGACAAAGATTCTGATGCAGATTGCTCTTTTCTTCTCCAGCTCATTTTAGAGCTGGGGAAACTGAGTCAAATAGGATTAAATAAGTTATCCAGGGTCACAGGAAGATAAATCTTCCTGTTTCCAGGTCCAGCACTCTAGCCATTGGACAATCTACCTATCCCTGCAGTTCCTGGTGATATGTAATCCCAGGATCACCTGTTTACTTTACAGGAAAATAGCCATTTGTTGAATTAAATTAAATTGCACAAGCAGCAGTTGAGAATATTAGAAAGCCTTAAAAGAAAACCTGAGAGGATAAAATAACATTCCAATAAAACTGTTTTGGGAAGAACCAAGGTACAATGATGAAAATGCTTGGTTTCAGAGTCAGGATTCACATCGTGCTTTTACAATGTACTGCTTGTGAGGAATTGGACAGGTCTTGACTTTTTGAATCCTTAATAAATTCATTTGTAAATAAGAAGGTCAAACTAGATGGCATTTAATATCTTTCAAGGTCATTATTCCATGAATGTTTGTCTTGTCTCTTTACCAAATTTTTATATAACTATGCTTCTAAATGAAAAATATTAGCATGAATTTATTTATTTTCAGTTTATACTAAATGCAACAGGGTCTTTATTCAGATGCTTCCCTCTGCTGAGCTTGGATAGAGTTGACTTATCCCATTATTGATTTTAGGGTTTTGAATACACTGACAGTTGCAGTTAATTATAAGTGATTATTCTGTATTTAAAATAGCCACCTCTTAACTGTCTATTTCTCCTCCTTAATTTCCAGATGTTTTCAGGAGGGAGTGTATTTGAACTAAATAATATGGATATTCAAACTCTTTGAAATGAAAGTGTACCCTTTTTGCACCCAATCATGAAGGCAATAGTATTTCATAACTATTAGCCATTTTCCTCGGAGGATTAGATATAGGTAAACAAATGTATACACATATATAAGTATACCCTGGGATGTATATGTGTGTGTGTGTGTGTGTGTGTACATTGTTTATGTATTTCTTTGTGAGTTTGTGTTTTCACAGTATAATCTTATCCTATTAGTGAAATGCTCATAAGAAAAAGAACTTCAAGCAAGTAGATCTACAATTAGTCTTCACTTTAAAAATTTTGCCAAATACCTAGAATATCAAGAAGGCAAAGGACCTGCCCAAAATTAGTATTAGTATTAGTTTTCCTAGGGAAAACTTCTTCCTGATCATAAGACTAGACCTGTATACATTATATCAGCTATATTAATAATAGTTTTTTTTTTTTTATTTTCAATCTACATTCACACTTGCAAAACCTTGTGGTCCAATTTTTTTTTCTCTCTCCCTCCCATCCTCTCTCTTAAACAAGAAGAAATCCAATATATGTTAAACATGTGCAATTCTTCTATACATATTCCCATATTTATTATATTGCCCAAGAAAAACCAGATATAAAAAAGAAAAAACAAACAAACAAGCAAACAAAAAAAAGATGAAAACACTACATTGTAATCCACTTTCAGTCCCCATGCAGATGACATTCTCAATCACATGTATATTACAATTTGCCTGAATCATCTTATTGTTGAAAAGAGTCACCTCCATCAGTGTTGATAAATATTCCATATGTATTGAACATGATTTCACTCTTCTTCCCTCACAGACAGAGCCTGAAACACTCAAGTTTTCCCAGAAGCCATATTCAAATACAATTAGAAAATATTTATCAAAATAAATAAAAAAATATTCAGTATTGCTAACATGAATTTTTGGTTTTTTTAAGTCAATATCCAAGCACCAAAAGTTGACACTACTACTTTATACTATGTTGCCTCATTTAACATCTGAATGTGTCTAGATATGCATGTATATTTGTGTTTATATAACACATATTAGCATATCTGAGATAATGCCTATACTCTATATGTATATAATTTTGTCTATATGTGCATAAATGTGCATGTATGTGGAAGGAAAGAGAGAAAAAAACTCCTCTTCTCCATCCATAAAAAATGTTAGAAATGAGTAAGATATCAAAAAGTCATCATAAAGTATTACATTATTCTAATTCTTATTGATATAACCATTTTGGTGACAATTTGAAATTATTCTTCCAAAAGTATAAATCTTGACCCAGAAATATCACTACTATGTCTGGACCCCCAAAGAAATTAAAGAAAGAGAAAGAGAACCTATCTGAACATTTTTATAGTAGTTTTTTTTTTTGTTTTGTTTTTTTTGTAACAGCAAAGAATTGGATATTGAGGAGATGACCATCACTTGAGGAATGACTATACAAGTATAGTATATGATTTGATGGAATGCTAAGATTTTATAAGAAATTATGAAGTACATGATTGATTTCAGAAAATCCTGAGAAGGTTAATATAAACTGATGTAAAGTGAACAGAATCAGGAGAATATTATGTACACTTATAATGATATTATGCTGATTGTGAAATATTGTAATACTATTTGTACATAATTGTGAAATACATCTCATCTAACTAATACAAGAAATCACAATTATTCCAAAACACTAAAGACAAATGCCATCTATTTGGCAAAGGGAAAACTGATGATCTCTGAATAAAGATTGAACCATACTTTTTTTCACTTTATTTTTGACATTTTACTAATCTAAAATAAAAATATATACATAGTTATTTTTTAAAGTTTTAATACTTAAAAAGCTGCAAAACCAGCAGCTCTGTCTCCACATTTTTTAGCCACAAATCTTGGATCCTGCTCTCCATAAAATAGAAGAAAGGATAAAAGTCCAGATTTCAGACATCACTTCATTTTACATTGGCTAGTGGAGTCTTTCAGAATTTTTTATTCCATATATCTGGGGGGAAATTGATTTTCCAACCAGCTTTTTAATAATTCCCTAATTTGCATAGTTTTTATTCCCTAGAATGTGAAAATGATACATGATTTAAGCAACATCATTCTATTATTTGAATATATGCTTAATTGCTTCAAAATTAGAATTCGGTGATTTTCTGTTCTGTATGTTTTTTGTTTCTTTCCCATGATCCATGATACAACCTGAACTTACAAGCATCATGATAAAAAGTCTTTGGATAGTGTGCGTAGATTCATTTGTCATTTAAAAAATTGAAATTTGAATGAGTTTTATGGAAATAGTATTTGGTTAGGAGATCTGAAAGGGTCCTCCTTCTTATTCATTTGAAATGAATCTATCAATTGAATCCTATGGTGGAGGAAATCACCTCCTGGTAGTGGTAGGGACCCATGCTTGATTGAACTGAATTCAAGTTCTCTTTTCACATGATTTTTATAAATTAGAACTAATTACTGCTGAGATTTAAATGAGAGCTTTTTGAATGAATGAAGACTTGCTCTCTAAGGGAACAGTTGGGGTGAAGGAAGGAAAAAAATGGAACACAAGGTTTTGCAAGGTGAATGTTGAAAACTGCATATATTTTGAAAATAAAAAAGCTAAATAAAGGAAAAAAAAGTAATTCCAAAAACAGAAATGTTGATAACATGTAGAATCATAAATTCAAGTCATTAAAAATAAAATTTGCTTCAAGTAACATATAATCTTTGGCCATATTCTCTGACATTATAAATGTGGAAAGTAAGACCTTGATAGTTTAAGTGACTTCTAAAGTCTTTTAGTTATTGTTGGGCAATAGATTTGAATATTTGTTTTGTGATGCCAGTACTCATACTGCTTTTCTCACTCCATTATGTTGAAATGTTAATGACATAAAATTACTGCCAATTAGCTATTTAACTTCGAGTAAATACTATAGGGCTACTAATGTCCTCATCTATAAAATGAGATGGAAGATAAATTAGAAGATGGTTGTATTTTTTGCTAGTTTTTCCCAGGCTATGAGATTCTACTAGTTCTGATTCTATGAATGAAATTGCAGGGGATGATGGTTGGGCAAATAAAGAAACATTAATTTTTATCATCTCAGGGAAAGTAAATCATAGTTTAATTAAGAGTATATTATTTCATACTGTACCATGTATCTACTTCTTTTAAATATCATGATCTCAAGACCAGGTTGCTATAAATATAATATGTGAAAATTAGATGGATAAAAAGATGGGAGAGAAATAGATGATAAATAGATAGGTGCATATGTCCAAAGGAAAAAAAAATAGATTTTTATATAGACACATGTCTGTCCACAAATAGATATACAGGTAAAGATAAAAGCATAGAGTCCCATATGTCTCAGTGGTATATTTTAAATATGCTTATAGAGAATTAAGGAAATTAAAGAAAGTATCATTTATAGAAATAAAAATGTGAAGAAAGTATCATTTATAGAAGTATCATTTATAGAAATAAAAATGTGAAGATATTGCAAATGTTTATAATTTCAGGTTTTTATTTTATTGTATTGTATTTGGCATATAATGTTTGTTGAAATGTTTTTACTTAATGTGATGTTTTAAAGAGCAGAAAACACTTTAACAATGGTTTTGGTTTAAATGTCAGTGATGATGACATTTCAGTGGAAGGTAACTGATACATTATGGACTAAAGGAGTGTTTTAGACTTAGAGTGAAATTGGATCAAAATTTCTCATTCTCTGAATTTGGACAAGTGATTGATAATTTATGAGCCTCTGTTTCTTCATCTGCAAAAAATGGCTTTTACCTACCTTATGTATCTGGAAGTGTTTTTATAAGGAGAAAATATAATAATCTATGTGAATGTGTCTTATTGGCAGCAAAGAACTATATAAATACAATGTCTTTCAGATATTGAAAACATCTCTTCTGTCCAGGCTAAACGTATTCCATTTATTGAACTACTCTTCTGAGTACTGGTTTTTAAGACCCTCTTTATGCTGATCAATTTCCTTTGTATTTCTTTTATCCTATCAAATTCCTTCTTAAAAGAGAGACTGGAGGGCCTTCTGTTAGTGATATTTTAGAGACAATTTCTATGCTAAGCTGAACGATGGATTAAATGATTTCTGACTCATATATATATATATATATATATATATATATATATATATATATATATATATATATATATATATATATATATATATATATAATGCTAAAAATGTATTATGCTATCCTACTCTGGTAGTGAAAATAAGTAATAATTTTTCTGGAAGATCCAATAACTAGTCAACAAGAATTGAACAGATTCCACATTATTTGAATTCTCCAACAAGGAAAATCAAATTATCTTACTTAGGCAGCATCAATAAACTTAATTTTATTGATTTTTTTTCATGTATTGGTTGGTTTATTTTGTTTTCACTGTGCTAACTTTTTTCTTGTGAAACACAGAACTATCATCTGGAGCTTCAAATCCAAAGTTCAAGTTTAATCCTTGACCCATGAAAAACTTCTCTCTATATTGGAGAGTGTTTATGGACTATGATGTGAATGGTGTCTGTATATGCAATGGGAGACAGACAAATTTATGGATTTTTTTTTCTTTAGCTTTCCTTCTTTCCCTATGCATTTATTTCACCCTTTCCCCCATCTCTTTAGTGCCTAATATCCTCATACAATCCTTTACTTTTTCAGTACCCTTTATGAGGGAGTGACCCTATTTCAAAATTGTACCTTCAGTTCTCAGTATTTAAGTGAACCAATATATTGATCTGTCATGTTATTGATGAAGGAATGAAAATAATTTAAGTTCTTGGTAAGTGAATTATTGCATTAATTTCTGGGAATATGAATAGCATTTAATAGTCTTACACAAACTATGCATTTAAATAATTATTATTAACTTGATTTGAACACAAAAAGTCAAACAATTTCTGCCTTCAAATGCATACATTTTAAAAAGGAAAGTCAATATATATATTGACAAATATTCATAATGGGGTCTTTTGATCAAAGGTGTCTTAAAATAACATTTGGACTCAATGGGTAGGTCTGTCCAACAATGCCCAACTTTCTTGGTCTATGTGATGTTTATTTTTTTTTTCAAGTTACATAAAGGAAATTTATTTTAATTTATCAGCTTCACTAGTTTTTGCAAAGGAATACTTTCACTACCCCCATTCCCAATTTTTGCTATTTTCAACCTGTGAAACCCCATTCTTGGATAACTCCTATTGTGAATTTTTTTATGTGTGTCTTACTATAATTCTTTTTTATTATAGCTTTTTATTGACAAAATATATGCATAGATAAGATTTTCAACATTGACCCTTACAAAAACTTTTTTGAAGATAGCCACTTCCATTAGAATTGATCGTCATATAATCTTGTTGTTGAAGTGTATAATGATCTCCTGTTCAGCTCATTTCACTCAGCATCAGTTCATGAAAGTCTCTCCAAGCCTCTTTGTATTCATCCTGCTAGTCAATTCTTAGAGACCAATAATATTCCATAAAATTCATATACCATAATTTACTCAGCCATCCTACAATTGATGGGCATCCATTCAATATCCAGTTTCTAGCCACTAAGAAAAGGGCTGCCAAATTCATTTTTGAATATACAGGTCCTTTTCCCTTCTTTAATATCTCTTTGGAATATAAGCCAATAGTAAAGTGCTGGATCAAAGGGTATGCATAGTTTGATAACTTTTTGAGTATAGTTCCAAATTTCTCTCCAGAATGGTTGGATCCCATTCACAACTCCACTAACAATGCATGTATCCCAGGTTTCCGACATCCCCTCCAACATTCATCATTATATTTTCCTGTCATTTTAGCTAATCTGAGATATGTAGTAGTATCTCAGAATTATTTTAATTTGCATTTTTCTGATCAATAATGATTTGCAACACCTTTTCATATGAGTAGAAATAGTTTCAATTTCATCATCTAAGATGTCAGTTCATATCCTTTGACCATTTATCAATTGGAGAATGGCTTGATTTTTTATGAATTAGAGTCAATCCTCTATACATTTTGCAAATGAGGCCTTTATCAGAACCTTTAACTGTAAAAATGTTTTCCCATTTTATTGCTTCCCTTCTAATCTTATCTGCATTAGTTTTGTTTGTACAAAAGCTTTTTAACTTGATATAATCAAAATTTTCTGTTTTGTGATCAATAATGATATCCAGTTCTTCTTTGGTCACAAATTACTTCTTCCTCCACAGGTCTGAGAGATAAACTATCCTATGTTCTTCTAATTTGTTTATAATCTCATTCTTTATGCCTAGATCATGAACCCATTTTAATCTTATCTTGGTGTATAGTGTTAAGTGTGTGTCAATGCCTAATTTCTTCCATACTAATTTCCATTTTTCCCAGCAGTTTTTTGTCAAATAGTGAATTCTTATCTTAAAAGCTGGGATCTTTAGGTTTGTCAAGCACTAGAATGCTATGGTATTGACTATTTTGTCCTGTGAACCTAACCTATTCCCCTGATCAACTAATCTATTACTTAGCCAATACTAAATGATTTTGGTGACCACTGTTTTATAATATAGTTTTAGATCAAGTACAGCTAGGCCACCTTCTTTGATTTATTTTTAATTCTCTTGAAATTCTTGACCTTTTGTTCTTCCATAAAAAGTTTGTTGTTATTTTTTCTAAGTCATCAAAATAGTTTATTGGGAGTCTGAATCATATAGCACTAAATAAATAGATTAGTTTAGGGAGCATTGTCATTTTTATAATATTCCCTCGACCTATTCAAGAGCCTTTAACATTTTTCCAATTCTTTAGATCTGAATTTATTTGTGTGGAAAGTGTTTGGAGTTTTGCTCATATAGTTTTGGAGTTTTCCTTAGTAGATAGATTGCCAAATGTTGTATACTATTGACAGTTATTTTAAGTGGAATTTCTCTTTGTATCACTTGCTGTTGGATTTTATTAGTGATGTATAAACATGCTGAAGATTTATTTTGTATCCTGCAACTCTGCTAAAATTGTGGATTATTTCTAATAGCTCTTTAGTAGAATCTCTGGGGTTCTATAAGTATACCATTATATTATTTGCAAAGAGTGATAATTTGGTTTCCTCATTACCTACTCTAATTCCTTTAATCTTTTTCTCATCTCATATTGCCAAAGCTAGCATTTCTAATTCAATATTGAGTAGTAATGGTGATAGTGAACAACATTGTTTCACTCCTGATTTTATTGGGAATGGGTCCAATTTATCACTATTACATATGGTGCTTACTGATGATTTTAAATAGATGCTACTGACTAGTTTAAGGAAAAGTCCATTTATTCCTATACTCTCTAGTATTTTCAATAGGAATGGGTGTTGAATTTTATTAAATGCTTTTTCTTTATCTACTAAGATGATTATATGGTTTTTGTTAATTTGATTATTGATATAGTCAATTATGTTAATAGTTTTCATGATGTTTATATTCTTCCAGTGAGTCTGTATAGGATATCTGCCCAATGTTTGAGAGGATGAGTGTAAAATTCAGATGATCAATTACACTTATCCTTGTTCTGTGAATGCCTTATCCCTTTGTTCAACATTCATTTTCTGCATAGTGTCTCTCATACATTTTTATCCCAATGATATCAAAATATCCATCCTCTCAGTCCTATTTATGTAAGATAAAGGTTAGATAAAATAAAATGGAAAATTATAAGAGATTTATGTCATGGTTTCATTATTAAATTATAATATTGGCCTTCCTTGAATCAAGGCTTTTAGAATTTTAGAAGATCTTATTAACTATGTTATTGACTCTATAACAAAGTGAAGTAAAGGGTTTTAGGTTATGAGAAAGAGAAAATTGTGTAAAGAGAAAGCACTCAGCCAACTGTCTGGTTATTAAAAGGTAAATGATGAAACTAAATTTGGCCTTCTGAAAATACTAGTCCCTTAAAATGAGAAAAACATAATTGAATAGCTTGAACATTAAATATATAGGTAACTTGATACATACATATATACATACTTAGAATTCCTCTACTTCAAAAAATTAACCCCTTAAAGTTTTTTGCAAATATCAAGACAGTCCAAATTATTTGTTATACTGGAATTAAATTATGCTGGAAACTTCATGAAACATCTGGAACTTGATAGTTCTGGGCTCAAACATAAGTCTTGTAACCAGTTTTTATCAGCTTTATAAATGTTGGCAAGTTAGGCATAACAATAGCAACAACAAAAACAATAACAACTTTGACATTTTCAAAGCATTTTCTGTACTTTTTGAAGTTAGTAGTGTGAATGTTATTGCTTCCTTGTGGTAGATAAGGATTTAGGATCAGAGAGTTTAACATATCCCAAATAACATAATAAGTTATAGGATCAGTACTCACACTTAGGGGTTCTGTTCTTTTCACTTTTCAGTCAGCTTTCCAGAAGAGAAAACTTGTTAACACACTAGAAAAAAGAGAAAATATCTTGCACCATCTATCATTCAAAGTTATTGTGAGGAAAAAGTTTTTTAAACTTTAGAATAATATGTAACTTCAATATGTTATAATGAAGTAATGCAGTGAATATAATTCTGGCCCTAGAATGAGAAGATCTTAATTAAATATGGCCTCAGATATTTACTAGTTGTGTGATTCTACATAAGTCATTTAACCTCTATTTGCCTCAGTTTCCCAAATTGTAAAATAGAAATATTGTGGAAAATAGGAAAATTGTGGAATTGCTATTAAGATCTAATGACATCATATTTGTAAAGCATTTATCTCAGCACCTGGTACGGAATAGTTTTTTTTTAATGCCTATTTTTCCTTTCTTATTTATGAAATTACTTCCTTATTTGAGGGGGACTCTCATCAATATTAAATGTTACCTGAACCATCAGTTTATGTTTGGAAAACCGCTATATTCTATTTTCTTCTCTAAGAAGATTTGCCTTTTATTACATATTACAAATGTGTGGGACAACAAATTATCACTGAAAACATGTTAGTCATATCAGTAAGGATAGTTGCATTTAATAGAATTTGACCTGAACAGCATCATTGAATTTGAACGTTTGTATTATCTGTTACTTTCTGACTTCCTCTGGAACATATTCATTTAGGTTGTCATTATTGCAATAGTTATGATTAGTAATAGTACAGAAAAAGCAGCTGCAAAAGAAAGACTATCAGATATGTATTTTGAGAATCCATATTCAAATTCCAGTTCTGATTAATATAATACAACAGTCATGAGTGTCTATTATCAGCAAAGCATCCTGTTAAATGTGGGGAATACAAATAAGAAAGAAAGACAATCTACTCTCAAGGACCTTGTAACCCAATATTGGAATAAAGTACACAAAAGTAACCTGAAAAACAAGAGCTGGGGCAAGTATGCAAGCAAAAGCATGATGAAGATGTTGAATCCAATGAATGCTACTGATTGAAAACAAGGTTTGGGTTTCTGAACCCTCTAAAGATCTTTAAGAGGAGACCTGGGAGAAATCCCCCCCCAAGTTTATTAATTTAGATAATTTGTTTCACCTCTCTGGGTCTCATTTTCTTCATCAAATGATGGTGACCTTATATGTAAGGTCTTATATGAAAGGTTTCCTTTCTGATCCATTCCAGATTTACAACTATTATTTTTGTGTGTATATGTAAATTACGACATAAAGAGGGATGTGATTTATGTATTGAAGATAAAAGCTCAAGCTTTTAAATGTGGACTTGAGGATCAAACTCACAGAGAAAAACAGATGACATCTACTGAATGGAATGTCAGACTAGACCTAGCATTTATTGACATGAAAATGACAAATACTGAGCAAATCTTGTGCTTTTGATAATGGATGATTAAATCCTGTCATACTATACAAGTGAAGAAAAAAATCTGCTGCTCCTCTTGTTAAATACAAAACATCTAATCCCTCTGAGAAAAAAAATGTGTGAAAAGGAGCTTCATTGGAAAAATATGTTTTTAATCTGCTGCTTTATTCTCTATGCCAAGGTGTCTTAACTTTTTTCTAAACATGTTCTTTTTTCACCTCAGAAATTTTTATGTGGAGTGTACATAAAATAGTTATACAAATCAAACATTTACTGATCATGCATGATGATTTTTGTGACCCTCACACTCAGTTATGAGATCCCATATAGGCTTGCAATCCACAATTTAAGAAACTGGGTTATGCTATGCTAGTAAATATGCTAGTAAATAGGATCTCCTTTTAAACCTTTGGCTTTTGGAATCTCTTTTAATCTTCATTCTCTTCATTTTTTCAGCTAAAATACTACCTTATGCAAGAGGACTTTTCCTTTTTTCTCTGCTACTTGTGCTTTCACTTCTCATACTTCCTTCAATATCCTCTTAATACCTTGTACATGTATACTTATTTATATTTTATTTTTCTTTTACATGTTAGATCCTTGAGTATTAAGATTGTTTCCCCTTAAAGGGAGCTGTATGTGCCAAAATGTTTGTGGCAGCCCTTTTCACAGTGCCTAGAAGCTGGAAGATGAATGGATGTCCATCAATTGGAGAATGGTTGGGTAAATTATGGTATATGAATGTTATGGAATATTATTGTTCTATAAGAAATGACCAACAGGAGAAATACAGAGAGGCTTGAAGAGACTTACATCAACTGATGCTAAGTGAAATGAGCAGAACCAGAAGATCATTATACACTTCAACAATGATACTGTTCGAGGAAGTATGCTGATGGAAGTGGATCTTCAACATAGAGAAGAGCTAATCCAATTCCAATTGATTAATGATGGACAGAATCAGCTACATCCAGAAAAGGAACACTGGAAAATGAGTGTAAACTGTTAATTTTACCTTCTGAATCCAATTTTTATTGTGCAACAAAAAATTTGGTTCTACACACATATAATGTATCTAGAATATACTGTAATATATTTAACATGTATAAGACTGCCTGCCATCTGGGGGAGGGGGTTGGGGGAGGAAGGGAAAAAATCTGAATAGAAGTAAGTGCAAGGGATAATGTTGTAAAAAATTACCCATGCATATGTACTGTCAAAAGAAGTTATAATTATAAAATAAAATAAAAATTAAATTATATAAAAAAGAGTGTTTCCCCTTTATTTGTATCCCGAGTCCTTGGGATATTGACTTGTGTATCATAAGTATGTATATTTCTTGACTGACTTATTGGCTGGAACCTATTATTATTTTATTTCCATGCTGAATCTTTACAGCAACTAAATGTTGACTCCCAAATCAAATTCAAAATTCTACAAATCTAACTTATCTGTTTCATCACCAAACAAATAATATCTATACATAACAAACTTGGCTTGCAGAGAAGATTCTCTCATAATTATTTCTATAGAAATAAAATGAGAAACAAGCTATTTGGTACATCTGAACATTGGAATTCTGATTGTAAAAAAGTGATTTTTTTATGTTAAAGAACCAAATCAAAATTTGAGTTAATCATTCTGAATATGAGTGACTTTCTGCAATGGTTAAATGAATGAGTGAATAAATCATGGATCCTTTAAAATTATCATTCATTTACTATTTGTTTTCTCTCTAATCATTAAAGAAAACTTTTCTTTACAATCAAGAAAAATAATTAAATGAAAAAATCAACTAGCACAGTGATCATATCTACTAGTATATATAATATTCCATAATTTTAGTGCCCAACATTTCTATCAACAGGAAGTGTCTTTCAGCATTTCTCATCATGGATAATTAATTTCAATATAAATGCTGATATTTTAGTGCTGTTTTTATTTATATTTAATTGCCATTGCATAAGTGGTCCTCTTGGATATGCTTTCTTAATTTTTCACCAGTCTATGTACGTCTTCTGATTTCTGATGAAGTTATTTAAAATATAACTAATTATTTGAATTATTAGAAACAATTACCAAAATCTGTATTAAGATAGTAAAGAAGATAGTATATAAAAATATGTAAAAGATAGAATATGTGTGGTTTAAGAATCTGCCTAGTTAGGTTTGGAAAGATTCATTCCAAGCTTGGTTGTAAAGTGATGGATTTTTTGGCCATAATTAACCAAGAAGTCCATTATCTAGAGCTAGAATCATTTCAATATGTTTTATCTCATAAAGATACAAATTTTGAAACATTTTCATAATTATTTTGAAAATACACACAACATACAAATTTATTTTCTAAATTGTTATTGGATACATTTTAAATGGCTAGCCTGATACTAGGTATTGTTAATAGGAAATAATAACTCATAAACAATATTAGAAGCCTTCTGTTAAGACTCTGGTCACATGTGTACTTTAATAAAAATAAAGCTAGATAGAATTCTATATGCATAAATAAAATACCTTATAAAAATATTCTGTCAAATACAAAGTCAATTTCTTCTTCCTACTCTCAGGACTTTGATATCATGCTTCTTCTACCTGCATCTCTTTAATCATCTTATCCCATTGGTAAGTTACTCCCAGAATCTTCATTTTGAGTAAATCACACCTATCTTGCTTCTCTCAATTTTCCCACCTGCCTTCCCCCCATACTTTACAACACTATATCAGGTCTGTTTTCTCTCCTTGAAGGCAAGAACTTTCTATTTTTTGCATGAATTTTTGTGAGTGTGTATATACATACATACATACATATATATGTATATACATATATATATGTTAACATGAAAATTATCTTTTACTTCCATAACATTGAGAAATAAAAAGCAAATCTTAAAATTCTTTCTCAAAAGAGGAATTTTCTTTTGACAAATAATAGCCTACATTGATTAGCTATTTTTAATTACCTTGCATTTGTCAATAATTATGGTAAGCATTTAAAATTCAAAGATAAAAGTTACATAGTACTTCCCCACAAAGAGCCCAAATTCTCCTGAGAAGAACAACATAATCACACATAAATGGAATACAAACTTGTCCTTCGAGTGAGTACCTTGTCACAGTGGAGGAAAATAGCATTTATTTTACTACATAATTATTTCAAATTCAGAAATGCTTTTCTCCCAAATCATTGACTCCCCATGGTATAATTCTGTCTTCCATCTTCCAAGATTGAATCAGAATCAAAGGATCACAAACAAAGATTTGAGATAAATCTCAGTGGGCAAATATTTAACAATCATCCCTGCAAGTTATGGACACTGATATCTAGGTATGTAAGTGATTTGCCAGTACCACATCCTATCACATCACATCACAGAGAAGTAAGACAAGATCATTTGAAAGTTCTTTAACTTAAGTGAGAAGCAATAAATATATAAATAATATCAGACAGTAGCATCAGATTAGACCAAGATCTGGACCAAAGCTTCTTAAACTTTCTCCATTCATTACTCCCTTTTCCTGAGAAATGTTTACATAATCCTTAGTATATAGTATATAAAATAGACATATATATATATATATATATATATATATATATATATGTACATATATATATATATATATTGCATGTAAAATATTTATGATGCATTATAAATGCATAAGGGCCCCACACTCAATTACATGACCCCATATTAGGTTGTAACCCACATTATGAGGAACTTTATTTTGGACTATTGAATTCCTTTCAGGGCTGTGGAGAATACATTTTTCCTCTTCTGAAATAAAGGCTAGCAATAGGAATAGCTGAGACTCATCTAAAAAAATCATATTTTCAATTTCTTTTGAAATCTCAAGACATTTAAAAAACATTGGTGGTTCAAGAATTTAATAGATTTGGAAAAAAAAATTACCTCACATGCAATACGCATACCATAAGTACAAAATGAGAATTCTTTAGCATGGGTTTATGACCACAGATTCATTGTTGTAAAAGCATTCTCTTTTAGCCCAATGTAGTACATAATAATGATTTTCACAATAATTTTCAAAATTATTGAATATTTTCTAGAATGATGTAGTTTTTTTGGCTTGTAATCTCCTAAAGAACAGAAATTACTTATTTGTAACTTTTTTGTTAGTCATTTAGAGTCCCAGAAGTAATATTTACAACCAGTCCTTTGCCTTCTCATATTTTAGAAGTTCCTTGACTTGTTAAAAATTTTTCCCCTAGTTGTAAATAAGGAGAGTTAGTAAGATTTATGCTGACCCATGAGAGGCAGTAAAACACAAAACTTTTAAGATTATCTAGATGAAAACTTTCATTTTACAGGTGAAGAATATGCATCTCAGATGAGCAATGTGATGTAGTACATTTAGTTCATGGCAGGACAAAAATTAAGATTTATTTTCCCCATAATTTTTATGCTTTTACCCCCATTTCCTTATTGTATTGAGAGTGGAATAGGGAAGTACAAAGTTCAGAAAATATATTCTACTTTCTTTAAATATTATATTCTTGTAAGAAGTTTGGAGTGAAGGTAGAGATAATAAATATTCACTTCTTTAAAGTTAAAGTGATATGTGTAATCTAATCAATATGGCTATTCCATCTGAAAGTGAAGATCACAAATGATAGAATTCATACTATTAGTTTTGTCCATATCCTTCAAAGAATTACTCATCTAATTTGTTGGAGAACTTTCTCTAAGATTTTTTTTAATAGCTCATGGATATCATCTTCTCAAGTCCTCCATCATATGTGTCATAACAAATATATTAGAAAGGTGTGAAATAATATGGAGTATGAAATTCAAGAAGGAGAAAGAGGTTATCAAGAATGAGTAATTATTAATCAGTTGAATATAGTCTTGAGAAAGAAGCAAGAAGAGGATAAGGGCCCTTAAATGGAGGAAAGAGCAACAAATTTGGAGTCAGAAGATATTGATTCATATACCACTGCAGCCAACTGCTAATCCTGTAATACTGGGCAAATTGCGTGCCCTATTGAAGGATCAGTTTTATTATCTGTAAAATGAATAACCTGGATTTGGTTGCCCTTGATGTTTATTCAAGTTCTTAGTTTATGATCCTATGAGTCTGAAGACTCTGAGAAGATAAAAAGCAGCATTATATCATTGGGAGTCAATGGTTTGGGAAAGAGACATTTCTGAATTCAGGAGAATTTCCTGATAGAACATCTTGTCCTTTTACTTTTTTCCTTTGTGATAATTACTTCCTCCCAGTACTATCTTGTATTCTGTTTATATTTGCATGTGTCATTTCCCCCATTCAAATTTTAGCTCCTTGGGGGACTTTATTACTTTTTCTTTGAATTGTAAATGTGTAGAACAATGATTTGTATGTAGGAGGAAATCAATAAATGTTTACTAATAAGCTGGTCAATACAAAATGTTATTTGTCAGAAGAAAATACCTCTTTGGGGGCAATTCTAAGTTTTGCTTTTCATTTTTAATTTTGTAAAGGAAATATGAAAAACAAATTGCATGTTGTTTATTTCATCTATCTGAAAATATGTGTTTATTTTGGAGTCTGGAAATGAAATCTGAGCTAACTTCCCATAGAGTTGTAAGGAATCAAATTAATTTTTATAAGCTAATAATTACAAATTTCACTATATATGTAAACCAACATGGTTTTTAAAAAATCCTTTCTGTGTTTTTAGTAGCATGATGGCTAAGTGTTCTGTGGAACTCCAGACATTTACAAGGCGGTTAGCTCATGAAATTCCATTGAGGTAGATAATCTAATGTGAAAATCAGCATGAATGAAATGTCATTTCTATTTTTATGTCCAGTGTTTCTCATCCAAAAACTCTATAATATTAGTGTCATATTAGGTAAATAGATTTTACACAACATACAAAAATTTAAAAAAGGCTTTTTAACACTTCCAGAAAAGTGCTGGGTTTGCAAAGGGCATGCATTCAACTTTTGCTTATACCCCTTCCCTCCTATATAACCTTGTGCAAGGCATTTAACACCCTTCTCTCTGTTCCCTCTATGTTTTGTTGTTGTTGTTTTGTATTTCTTTTAATTCTTTTCTAAATTATTTTTTCTTGTTATAACTATATATCAACTTTTTATATGCATTATTCATGTTTAGATTCATTTTGTGATTCATGTTTAGAAAGAAAAATCAGAACAAATGGGGAAAAAATTCTTCGTAGAGGGAAAAAAAAAAAAAAAAAACAACAGAAAAATAAGTAAACATTGCATATGTTGATTTACATTCAATCTCCATAATACTTTTTTTTAGATGTAGATGGCATTTTCTGTCCAAAGTCTTATATATTATTATCTTATTATAATCATAGAGATAGGTATTATAATATTATAAAAAAGGGATAGGTATATGGATGGCAGCTGTCTTGTGAATGGGCTGCAAAGGTATGAAGGTGCTCTGAGAGAGAGTTCTCCCCCCCACCCCCAGGAAGTGATTCAGAGCTGGTTAGCACAGGCTGGGCTGCAGAAGAGTCCAGTGAAGAACCCCCGCTGTGTGGCCTAGAAACTGCCCTGAGGCTAGAGGCTGAACAGTGATAGTGTCACAACCCCAGGCCAAAACCCACCCCACCCTGCCACTGTGGGGCTGTGGATATTAGCAGCTGACCATCTAATACCCCAGTGCACAGGCCAGAAGTGTCTCTGCCTTGGAAGCACAGATGCTGCTGTGGAAGTTTTGCTGCTGTGGAAGTTCCACTGCCTCAGGCCAAGCCCCACACTCTGCAGATTAGAGGCTGCCCCAGGCTGTGTCCCCCTGCCTTACAGATTCTTAACTGCCCCAAGGAAAAGCCCTGTACAGCAGAAGGTGACTGCATAGCAGTGCTGTAATCTGTGCTGTCACTTCCTATTTGGGATAGCTATAGGCAGACTATAATTTCTGGCATTTTTTAAAGTGGCTTTGATTTCTCTGTTTATCTGCTGTTTTGCAAGCAGAGTAGGGCAATCAGCCCATGCCAGAGTCATCTGTCTCTGTAGCTTTTCTATCCCCAGAGGCCTCCCCAGCCCGATCTGCACAATATACTAGCCTAGTTCTATCATTGTCTGTTGCTGGTCTTTTTCCCCACCCCTCAGGACAGACCTTTTCTGACAAAATTCCAGATTCTCTTCAACTGGTAAGTTGTTGTACTTCTAATCTTTGTGGGTTTTACAAGTCAAGCACTATTTTTAGGCTGAATTAAATAGCTGGTAGTGAGGGTAAGAGAGAGCTTAGAAAGTCACGTGTGGCTTCTCCACTATCTTGGCAGCACCCCTAATAATGCCAGAATCTAACAGAATCTGGCTACACCCACACAGCAACAAAAATGTTAGGTAACCAGATTCTGCAGAGGGGACTTTTGCCCCGGCAGTCACACTTCTGCAAGGCAGGGGGGTTCAGCCTGGGGGGAGTCTCTAATCTGCAGGGGGGGCTGGAAGGGGGTGCAGGAAGCGAGTAGGTCTGCCCAGGCCAGCCACAAATCTGCATAGCAAGAGGGCTCTGCCTGGGACAATAAAACGTCCATAGCTCAGCTGTGCTTCCTAGAGTAGAAACACTTTGATGGCAGTGCTCTTCCCAAGGCCTCTGCTAATCCACACACAGCAGGATTCTGCTCAGGACAGTGACACTTTCACTGCTCAGCCACTAGCCCCAGGGCAGAAGCTGATCTGGGAGACTATTCCCAGGACAGAGACTTACAGTGCAGGGCTCTTCACAACTCAGCCTCTCTTAGCAGCCCATTTGCAGGAGAGCTACTGTCCATATATCTATCCCACCTCTGCAGAAAAAGCTGATAATCTCCTTTTCCTGAAGGCAGAGCCCAAAGGCTTAAAAAATGAGTAAAAAGGCCAAGCATACACTAAGGATGGGAAGTTTCTATACAGAAAGAGAGTGGATTTTCAATCCCAAAGATACTATTAGCAGACAGTCTCCAGACAAAACCCCAAAGTGGGATGTAACCTAGTTCCAATCACACAAGGCTCTTCTTGAATAATTCTTTTTAAATCTTTAAAAAGAGCTAGAAGGAAAATGGGGAAATGAAAGAGAAGCTAGGCAAGAGAGTACAGAAAAGGCTTATAACTCACTTAAAGAAAAATTTGATAAAATGGAAAAAGAAAACAACTTCCCGAAAAGTGAATTGGAAAAGGTAAGAAACTCCCAGAGAGTGCAGGGAAACATAATTTGTGAATTGGAAGATAAAGAACTCCCAGAAAAGTAGGATTTATGAATTGGAAAAATAAAATAACTCCATAAAGAAAAAGTTAGTGAATAAGATCAAAATGGGTCCATGATTTAGGCATAAAGAGGGAGATAATAAATAGATTAGAGGAACAGAGGATAATCTACCTCTCAGACTTGTGGAGGAGGAAGGAATTTATGACCAGAGGAGAACTAGAGATCATTATTGATCACAAAATAGAAGATTTTGATTACATCAAACTAAAAAGTTTCTGTCAAATAATACTAATGCAAACAAGATTAGAAGGGAAGTAACAAATTGGGAAAATATTTTTAAAAACAAAGGTTCTGACAAAGGTCTCATTTCCAAAATATATAGAGAACTGACCATAATTTATAAGAAACCAAACCATTCTCCAATTGATAAATGGTCAAAGGATATGAACAGACAATTCTCAGAGGAAGAAATTGAAACTATATCCACTCACATGAAAGAGTGTTCCAAATCACTACTGATCAGAGAAATGCAAATTAAGACCACTCTGAGATACCACTACACACCTGTCAGATTGGCTAAGATGACAGGAACAAATAATGACAAATGTTGGAGGGGATGTGGGGAAATTGGGACACTAATACATTGCTGGTGGAGTTGTGAAAGAATCCAGCCATTCTGGAGAGCAATCTGGAATTATGCCCAAAAAGTTATCAAACTGTGCATACCCTTTGACCCAGCAGCGCTACTACTGGGATTATATCCCAAAGAAATACTAAAGAGCGGAAAGAGACATATATGTGCCAAAATGTTTGTGGCAGCTCTTTTTGTTGTGGCTAGAAACTGGAAGATGAATGGATGTCCATCAGTTGGAGAATGGTTGGGTAAATTGTGGTATATGAAAGTTATGGAATATTATTGCTCAGTAAGAAATGACCAGCAGGAGGAATACAGAGAGGGTTGGAGAGACTTAAATCAACTGATGCTGAGTGAAATGAGCAGAACCAGAAGATCACTGTATACTTCAACAACGATACTGTATGAGGATGTATTCTGATGGAAGTGGAAATCTTCAACATAAAGAAGATCCAACTCACTTCCAGTTGATCAATGATGGACAGAGGTAGATACACCCAGAGAAGAAACACTGGGAGGGGAATGTAAATTGTTAGCACTAATATCTGTCTGCCCAGGTTGCATATACCTTCGGATTCTAATGTTTATTGTGCAACAAGAAAATGTTATTCACACACATGTATCTTACTTAGACTATATTGTAACACATGTAAAATGTATGGTATTGCCTGTCGTCGGGGGGAGGGAATAAGGGAGGGGGGGTAATTTGGAAAAATGAATACAAGGGATAATATTATAAAATATATATATATATATAATAAAAAAAATTAAAAAAAAAAAAAAAAAAAAAAAAAAAGAAAAAGTTAGTGAAATGGCAAAAAATTCCATAGGGCAAAACAAGTCACTTAAAAATTCAATTGGAAATATACAAAAAGAAATATTAATAAACTAATGAATAAAACAAATCATTAAAAATGAACAAATAGAAATGAATGATTCATTGAGACACCAAGAATCAGTCAAGCAAAATAAAAAAAATGAAAAATTAGAAAAAAAAAAGTTAAATATCACCTCGGCAAAACAGACTTGCAAAATAGACCTGGACAATAGATCTAGGAGAGATAATCTGAGGATTATTGGACTTCCTGAAAATTATCATGAGAAAAAGAGCCTATACAGGAAATCATCAAAGAGAATTCCCCAGAGGTAATAAAATCAGAAGGTAAAATAGGCATTGAAAGAATTCATCAAACACCTGCTGAAAAAGACCCTAAAATAAAAATCCCAAGGAATATTATGGCAACAGAATTATCAGACTAAGGAAAAAATAGTTTAACTAGCCAGAGAAAAACAATTTAAATATAGAAGGCTCAATAAGGATCACTCAGGATCTAGTTGCTTCCACATTAAAACATCAAAGGGCTTGGAATTTGAAAGGCAAAAGAACTTGGAATCCAACCAAGAATAAACTAACCAGCTAAGTTGAGCATTTTTTCTATGGAAGAAGATGGACATTTAATGAAACAGGTGAATTCCACTTGTTTCTAATTAAAAACAAATCAAAAAAAAAAAAAAAACAAAAAAAACAGAACTAAACAAAAAATTTGATCTTCAAATAGAGGAGACAAGAGAAACAGAAATAGGTAAAAATAACTCTTGAGAACTGTATTTTTGTTATGGACATATATAAAGAGTTCATGTATAATTTGATTTTACTGATATAATATAAAAAGGGGAAGTAGAAATGAAAAGGGGATACTATCAGAAAAAGGGAAAAGGGGAGATAAAAAGAGGTAAACTATATCTCACAAAGAGGCAAAGGAAACCTGTAATGTCTGACAGGATATAGGGAAGGGGAGGAATATTGTATGAATCTTACTTTCATCAGATTTGACTCAAAGAGAAAATATTAGACATATTTGGTTTACATAGAAACTTCTCTCACCTTGTGAAAAAGTGGGAGAAGAAAATAGAAAAGGAAAAGAGTAATAAGGGAAAGGTATAGGAAAGAGGAAGAGATTCAAAACGGGTGGGAAGGATTATAAAGAGAGAAAGCCGAGTGAGGCAAGTGGTGTCCATAAGTTTAATACTAGGGAGGGGAGAAAGGGTGGTAAGAAAAAAAAGCATAATCTGGGGATAATAAGATGGCAGGAAATACAGAATTAGTCATTTTAACCATAATTGTGAATGGGATGAATTCTCCCTTAAAGTGGAGGCAGATGGCAGACTGGATCAAAAGACAAAACTCTACAATATATTGTTTACATGAAACACATTTAAAGCAGGGTGATACATAAAGAGTAAAGGTAAAATGCTGGAGTAAAATCTATTATGCTTTAAGTGAAGTCAAAAAAGGAGGGGTCAGATCAAGCAAAAGCAAAAAATTGATCTATTTAAAAGAGATAATGAAGGAAATTATGTCTTGCTAAAGGGTAGCATAGACAATGAAGCAATATCAATACTAAGGATATATGCACCAAGTGGTATGGTATCAGATTTCCTAAAGGAGAAGTTGAAAGTTGCAAGAAGAAATAGATAGCAAAGCTATAATAGTAGGAGATCTCAACCTTGCACTCTTAGAAATAGATAAATCAAACCACAAAACAAATAAGAAAGAAGTTAAAGAGGTAAAGAGAATATTAGAAAAGTTAGGTATGATAGATCTTTGGAGAAAACTGAATGGAGACAGAAAGGAGTATACTTTCTTCTCAGCAGTTCATGGAACCTATACAAAAATTGTCCTAATATTCCATATATTAGGACATAAAAACTTCAACATTGAATGCATAAAGACAGAAATTAAAGGTATTCTTTTCAGATCACAATGCAATAAAAACTACATTCAACAAAAAGCTAGGGATAGATAGACCAAAAAGTAGTTGGAAACTAAATAATCTCATCCTGAATAATGATTGGGTGAAATAGCAAATCATAGACAAAATTAATAATTTCACCCAAGAGAATGACAACAATGAGACAACATACCAAAATTTGTGGGATGTAGCTAAAGGTGATAAGGGGAAATTTTATATATTTAGAGGCTTATTTCAATAAAATAGAGAAAGAGAAGCTCAATGAATTAGGCTTGCAACTTAGAAAGCTAGAAAAAGACCAAATTAGAAACCCCAAATCAAATACTAAACTTGAAATTCTAGAATTAAAAGGAGAAATTGATAAAATTTAAAGTAAAAAAATAATATTGAATTAATAAATAAAACTAAGAGTTGGTTTTATGAAAAAAAACAATAAAATAGATAAATCTTTGGTGAATCTGATTAGAAAAAGGAAAGAGGAAAATCAAATTCTTAATCTTAAAAATGAAAAGGAGAACTTTCCACCAATGAAGAAGAAATTACAGCAATAATTAGGATTACTGTGCTCAACTTTATGCCAATAAATTTGACAACCTAAGTGAAATGGATGACTAGTTTCAAAAATATAGGCTTCCCAGATTAACAGAGGAGGAAGTAAATTGCTTAAATAGTCCCATTTTAGAAAAAAGAAATAGAACAAGCTATTGATCAACTCCCTAAGAAAAAAATCGCCAGGACCAGATGGTTTTGCATGTTAATTCTACCAAACAATTAACTCCAATGTTATATAAACTATTTGAAAAAAAAATAGGGAATGAAGGACTACCAAATTCCTTTTATGACATAGACATGGTACTGATACCTAAACCAGGTTGAAGACAAACAAAGACAATTATAGACTAATATTCCTAATGAATACTGATGCTAAAATTGTAAATAAAATATTAGCAAAAATATTATGAAAATCATCTCCAGGTTAATACTCCACAACCAAGTAGCATTTGTACCACGAATGCAGGGCTGATTCAATATTAGGAAAACTATTACCATAAATGACCATATCAATAACCAAATTAACAAAACCTTATGATTATCCCAATAGATGCAGAAAAACATTTGATAAAATCCAACATCCATTCCTATTAAAGACATTTAAGAGTATAGGAATAAATGGACTTTTCCTTCATAAGTAGCATCTATTTAAAACTATCAGTCTCATGTTTAATGGGGATAAACTGGATCCATTCCCAATAAGATGAGGAATGAAACAAAACTGCCCACTATCACCATTACTATTCAATATACGCATTAGAAATGTTAGCTTTGGCAATAAGAGATGAGAAAATGATTAAAGGAAGTTGAGTAAGTCATGAGAAAACCAAATTATCACTCTTGATATAATTAGAGAACCCCATACATTCTACTAAAAAGTTATTTGAAAAAATCCACATGCAAAGCTACAGGATACAAAATAAACCCACGAAAGTCATCACCATTCTTATATATCTCTAACAAAATCCAACATCAAGTGATACAAAGAGAAATTCCATTTAAAGTAACTGTAGATAGTATAAACTATTTGGGAATCTGTCAGCCAAGGGAAAGTCAGGAACTATATAAGAAAAACTACAAAATACTTTCTACACAAAGAAAGTCAGATCAAATTAATTGGAAAAATATTAAGTGCTCTTAGATAGGTCGAGCAAATATAATAAAAATGACAATAGTACCTAAACGCATCTATTTATTTAGTGCTATAATAATCAGACTCACAAAAAACTATTTTAATGACTTAGAAAAAAATAACAGCAAATTTCATCTGGAAGAATAAAAGGTCAAGACTTTCAACAGAACTAATAAAAAAAATCAAATTAAATGGCCTAGCTGTACCTAATCTAAAACTATATTAAAAGCAGCAGTCACCAAAGCCATTTGGTATTGGCTAAGCAATAGACTAGTTGATCAGTGGAATAGATTTGGTTCAAAGGACAAAATAGTCAATAAACTTAATAATCTAATGTTTGACAAACCCAAAGGCCCAAGATTTTGTGATTAGAATTCACTATTTGACAAAAACTGTTGAGAAAAATGGAAATTAGTATGGCAGAAATTAGGCACTGATCCACACTTAACAGTGTACACCAAGATAAGATCAAAATGCGTTCATGATCTAGGCATATAGAATGAGATTATAAATAAATTAGAAAAACATAAAATAGTTTACCTCTCAGACTGGTAGAGGAGGAAGGAAGTTGTGACCAAAGAACAACTAGAGATCATTATTGATCACAATATAGAAAATTTTGATTATATCTAATTGAAAAGCTTTTGTACAAAAAACAAAACAAAACAAAACAAAAACAAAAACAATTCAGACAAGATTAGAAGGGCAACAATAAACTGGGAAAATTTTTTTACAATCAAAAGTTCTGATAAAGGCCTCATTTCCAAAATATATAGAAAATTGAATCTAATTTAAAAGCAATTTATAAGAAAAGAAAAGGATTTCCAGAAAGAAGCTAATTTTCTTTATCTTATATCAAGTGTTTAATGGGTTATCTTTTTTCTGCTATATTTTATATTGTCCCAAACTCCCAAATTCTGATGTAGATAAGCATTTCTCTGTCTCTTTATCATGTCTTTGTTTAGCTTCCCCAATGAAATATTGTTTACATTCTTTCAGAAAAGCACACACTTTTCTCTGATATTATAGAAACTAAAAATGTCTTTAGCCTTTTTGATTTTTCTCTTTTTTATTAATTTTATAATTATAATTTTTTGACAGTATATATGCATGGGTATTTTTTTACAACATTGTATTCGCTTTTCCAAATTTTCCCCACAATTCCTCTACTCCCTCCACTAGTTGACAGGCAATCTCATACATATTAAATGTGTTACAGTATATCCTAGATACAATATATGTATGTAAAACCAAATTTCTTTTTTCATGGTAAGAATTAGATTCCAAAAGTATAAGTAACTAGGGTAGAAAGACAATAGTGCAAACATTTTACACTCATTTCCCAGTGTTTCTTCTCTGGATGTAGCTGTTTCTGTCCATCATTGATCAACTGGAACTGAAATGGATGTTCTTTAGATTGAAGATATCCACTTCAATGATAACATATCTTCACACAATATTGTTATTGAAGTGTATAGTTATCCCCTGGTTCTGCTCATTTCACTAAGCATCAATTCATGTAAGTCTCTCCAAGCACCTCTGTATACATCATTTATTTTTGGATTGATAAGAAAGATTTATTATGGGGTTTAGAAGTAAGGTAGAAAAACACCATAGCCAGGGTTGGTTCTGGTGGGCAGAAATCCTTGATATGACTGGAATAATGACATCATGTTTGGGATCTCTACCCTGGTCATTTCTTACAGAGCAATAATATTCCATAACATTCACATACCATAATTTACCCAACCATTCTCCAATTGATGGGCATCCATTCATTTTCCAGTTACTAGCCACTAAAAAAAAGAGTTGCAACAAACATTTTGGCACATACAGGTCCCTTTCCCTTCTTTAGTATTTCTTTGGGATATAAGCCCAGTAGTAGCACTGCTGGATCAAAGAGTATGCACAGTTTGATAACTTTTTGGGCATAGTTCCAAATTGCTCTCCAGAATGGCTGGATTCTTTCACAACTCCACCAACAATGTATCAGTGTCCCAGTTTTCCCACAGGCCCTCCAATATTCATTATTATTTTTTTCTGTCATCTTAACCTATCTGATAGGTGGGTAGAGGTATCTCAGAGTTGTCTTAATTTGCATTTCTCTGATCAGTAGTGATTTGGAACACTTTTTCATAGGAGTGGATATAGTTTCAATTTCATCATCTGAAAATTCTGTTCATATCCTTTGACCATTTATCAATTGGTATATGGGGTTCGGTGTGGGTCCATATCTAATTTCTGCCATATGAATTTCCAGTTTTCCCAACAGTTTGTTTTTTTTCAAAGAAGGAATTCTTATCCCAAAAGTTGGTATCTTTGGGTTTGTCAAACACTAGATTTCTATAGTTGTACACTATTTTGTCCTGTGTACTAAACCTATTCCACTGATCAACTAGTCTATTTCTTAGCCAATATCAAATGGTTTTTGTGACTACTGCTTTATATAATAGCTTTAGATCAGGTACAGCTAGGCCATCTGACTTTTTTTATTAATTCCCTTGAAATTCTTGATCTTTCATTCTTTCATATGAATTCTGTTGTTATTATTTCTAGGTCATTAAAATAGTTTCTTGGGAGTCTAATGGGTACAGCAATAAATAAATAGATTAGTTTAGTGAGTATTGTCATCTTTATTATATTTGCTAGGCCTATCCAAGAGCACTGAATGTCTTTCCAATTATTTAAATCTGACTTTATTTTTGTGGCATGTGTTTTTTCTAATTTTGTTCATATAATTCCTGACTTTTCTTTGGTAGATGAATTCCCAAATATTTTATACTCTCAACTGTTGGGTTGAATGGAATTTTTCTTTGTATCTCTTCTGTTGCATTTTGTTGGTGATGTATAAAAATGTTAAGGATTTGTGTGGATTTGCTAAAGATTTGAATTATTTCCAATAAATTTTTATTAGGATCTCTGGGGTTCTCTAAGTATACCATCATATCATCTGCAAAGAGTGATAGTTTGATTTCCTCATTACCTACTCTTATTCCTTTAATCTCTTTCTCGATTCTTATTGCTGAGGCTAGCATTTCTAATACAATATTGAATAGTAATGGTGATAGTGGGCAATCTTGTTTCACTCCTGATCTTACTGGGAAAGGTTCCAGTTTATCACCATTACATATGATGCTTACTGAGGGTTTTAAATATATGCTCCTGAAAATTTGAAGAATAGTCTGTTTATTCCTATACTCTCAATTGTTTTTAGTAGGAATGGATGTTGTATTTTATCAAATACTTTTTTCTACATCTATTGAGAGGATCATATGTTTTTTTCTTAATTTGATTGTTAATATGGTCAATTATACTAATAGTTTTCCTAATATTTAACCAGCCCTGCATTCCTGGTATAAATCCTACTTGATCGTAGTATATTATCCTGGGGATGATTTTCTGAAGTCTTTTTGCTAATATCTTATTTAAAATTTTAGCATCAATGTTCATTAGGGAAATTAGTCTATATATTTTTTCTCAGTTTTTAACTTCCCTGGTTTATGTATCAATACCATTTCTGTGTCATAAAAGGAGTTTGGTAGAACTCCTATATCCCCTATTTTTTCAAATAGTTTATATAACATTGGGGCTAATTGCTCTTTAAATGTTCAGTAGAATTCACATGTCAAGCCATTTGGTCATGGCAATTTTTTTTAAATTAATTTTTTAATTATAACATATTTTACACATTATACCTTATATGCCCTTCTGTTCTGAATTTTCCCTTACTTCCTTCCACACACTCCCTTAGATGGCAGGCATTCCTATACATATTAAATATGTTATAGTATATCCTAGGTACAATATATATGTGCAGAACTGAATTTTGTTGTTGTTATTGTTGTTGCAAAGGAAGAAATGGATTTGGTAGGTAAAAATAACCTGGGGAGAAAAACAAAAAAATGCTAACAGTTTACACTCATTTCCCAATGTTCCTTTTCTGGGTATTCCTGATTCTGTGCATCATTGATAAACTGGAATTGGATTAGCTTCCAGCCAAGATGGTGGCATGGAGGCAGACAGCTGCTTGAGCTCCGTGTTTTCTCTCAGGACTTACTGCACGACAAGCCTCGGAATTAATGATTGACCAGAAAAGAAACTCACAAATAATCACCAACAGAAAACATCCTTGAAATTCACCAGAGAAGGTCTGTGTTTGCTCAGAGGAGGGTCGAACAGACTGGGTTCAGATTGAGGGCAGGCAAGCCAGAGAGTGACAGATAGCTCACACAGCTCAGACCAGAGGGGGGGAGATGCAATCTCTGCGGTTTCTGCAAAAAGACTTTTACCCCAGTGTGGATATTCCATCTTGGCAGCAAGTCAGGAACAGCAGAGCGGGTGTAAACACCTGTGGTGAAGATTAAAACCCCAGAAAGCTAGCATCTCTCCGAACCTGGACACCCACAACCCCCACCTGGAGTGACTCAGTGCGTTCTCAGAGCCTCAGAACGCAGACTCAGTGCAGCCATCACTGTCCTGTTAATGGCTCTCTGCTGCCCTCCCCCCATCTGTATAGGAAGCCCCTTAACACCATCCAGCCCCAACCCCCCCAAAACAGACCAATTGTTTCTCTTGTCACTTTGTTTTCTTCCATTCACTCTGACAAAATGAACAAAAAATTCAAAAGGGCTCTAACCATTGACAGCTGCTGTATGCAGAGAGAGCAGACTTCAAACACTTAGGACACTAAAAGCAGACTGTCCTCAGAGGAATATCCTAAGGGGAATATGAGCTGCTCCTCAATACAAAAGAATCTCATAGAGGAAATCAAAAAGGCTCTTGCAAGAGAGCTAGAAGAAAAATGGGAAGCTTGGCAAGATAGCCTGAAGAAGTCATTCCATGCATTTAAAGACAGAGAGAATAAAGAAAACAAATCATTGAGAAACAAAATTAGTGAATTGGAAAGGGTAAACAACTCCAAGGAAAAAAGGATTAGTGAGCTGGAAAAAGGTAAGCAACTCCAAGGAAAACTGGAATAGTGAGCTGGAAAAGGTAAACAACTCCAAGGAAAACAGGATTAGTGAGCTGCATAAAGAAATCAGCTCTCTAAAAAATAAAATGGATAAAATGGAAAAAAAATTCCATAGAAGAAAAAAACTCACTTAAAAACACAATTGGACAATTACAAAAAGATATAAAAAAATTTGAGTGAAGAAAAGACATCATTGAAAATTAGACTCGAAAAAGTAGAAATGAATGATTCAAGGAGAAACCAAGACATAGTCAAGCAAAACCAGAGAAATGAAACAATTGAAAAGAATGTCAAGTACCTTATTAGAAAGACAACAGACCTGGAAAACATATCCAGGAGAGACAATCTGAAAATAATTGGACACCCTAAAAAATGTGAGGAAAAAAAGAGCATGGACACTATTTTTGAGGAAATTATCAAAGAGAACTGCCCAGACATTTTGGAAACAGTGGTTAAATTAGACAATGAAAAAATTCATCCATTACCTACTGAAAGGGACCCTAAAATCAAAATGCCAAGAACTATAGTGGCCAAGTTCAAGAACCATCAGACAAAGGGAAAAATATTGGAAGCTGCTAGAAAAAAAGCAATTCAGATATAGAGGAGCCACAATAAGGATAACCCAGGATCTAGAAGCTACCATATTAAAAGAACAAAGGGCCTGGAACTTGATATTCCAAAAGGCTAAGGAACTTGGTATGCAGCCAAGAATAACTTACCCAGCAAAAATGAGCATCATTTTCCAGGGAAGAATATGGACTTTTAATGAAATAAATGAATTCCATCTATTCTTGATGAAAAAAACAGACCAACATAAAATGTTTGATCTTCAAATACAGAACTCAAGAGATTTTTAAAATATAAAGAAATCTTGAGAACTATACTTCTGCCATAAAAAATATGTAAAGGACATGTGTATAATTTGTCCTAGAAACTGGAAGTGGAAAGGAAATTATATCATAAAAAAGTGTAAAGTGGTGGTACTACATCTCATGAAGAGGCAAAGGTAACCTATTATATCTGAGAGAAAGAAAGGAGGGAGATGAACATAGTGTGTATCAGTAGACATATTCAATTTATAGTGAAACTTCTTACATTTCATTGAAAAGTGAGAGGGAAGTAGTAAGCTAAGGGGAAGGGAATACAGAAATTGTGAGGAAAAGGGGTAAAAAAAAAGGAGAAACTCAGAGCCAAGATGGAGGAGAAGATACAGGCGATTCTTTAAGCTCCTTTCTTCCCTCACAACCAACTAGATAAAATCAGCCTCAGAAATAGCACTGGACTGATAGAATCCACAAGGACTGGAAGTACAACTTACCAGCTGAAGAGAATCTGGAGTTTCAACAGGAAAGGTCAGCAAGCAGGGGAGGAAGAAGAAAGGCCAGCACAGATGGCTGGGTGCTGGCACACTGCGCCAATAGCGCTGGGGAGGGCGCTGGGATCAGAGAAGCAACTGAGATAGAAGAATCTGGCACAGGCTATTAGCTCTTCTCTGCTTATAAAACAGCAGTTCAGAAGAGAAATCAAGCCAATTTAAAATTTTAAAACCAGATAAGATCTTCCCGGATCCTGGGGGTGACTCAGCAGGTCTTGGCACTGTGGGTGTGGCTGACATAGGCAATCTAGGCTTTCACCTGGGAGTACTTAAGAGATTAAAAAGTCGGTAGGGTGGTAACTCATACTGCTTGGCTAGGCTGGAGGCTGCGGAACTCAGCCCCGGAAAGTCCCAGAGAAGCAGAACCTTTGAAATAGGGACCGTGGTTTCTGGCAGACACTTCCAGTTTGAGAGCAGGGGCTTTTCAAATCACCTGCTGCTGACATCCATGCCCCACCGGGACATATAGGCTGGGCTTTGTGTCGCCTTTACTGTTCAGTCTCAAACCTCAGGGAAGCCACTAGAACACAACGCCCTCAAGGCACAGCAGTGCTAGTCACCTGTGAGGCACTTCCAGGGAGGGGGTGGGGAACTCTCTCCCAGAGCTCTCTCTTAGCTCAGGCACAGGGGCCGCTGCATCCACCTGGTCTGGGAGGAAGCTGGTAAAGAAATAAATAAATAAATTCCTACCCCAGGGACAAACCCCAAAACGTTTTTTAAGTATGAATAAAAAGCCAAGAAAAACTATAGATTCCTTCTACACAGAGAAAGACCGGGTATCCAAACCCGAGGAAGTTAACAGCAGAGAGTCAGCAGATAAAAACCTAAAGGGGAACGATTCCTGTCCCCCATCACATAATTCTCTCCTTGAAGAGACTATTAAAAAGTTAAGAGAGTTTGAAGAAAAATGGGGAAAGGAAAGAGAAGCTATGATAGAGAATAACAACGTTATGAAATTGGAGTTGGAAAAAATAAAGAATTCACAGGAGATGCAGGGAAACAAAATTAGTGAATTAGAAAAGGTAAAAAAATCACAGGAAAGTAGGATTTCTGAATTGGAGAAGATAAAAAAGTCTCAAGAAAATAGGATTTCTGAATTTGAGAAGATAAAAAGTCTCAAGTAAATAGGATTTCTGAATTGGAAAAAGAAAATAATTCTCAAAAAAAAAATTAGGGAAATGGAAAAAAATTCAATAGAGCAGAATAACTCATTTAAAAATGAAATTGGGCATTTAGAAAAAGAACTAAAAACTGTGAATAAAGAAAATAACTCCTTAAAATTCAGGATGGAACAAATAGAAATGAATGATTCATTGATAACCCAAAAATCAGTCAAACAAAACAAAACAAAAAAATAAATAAATAAATACAAATGAAAAGCTGGAGAACAACGTCAAATACCTACTGGGAAAATCTATAGGGGGGCAGAGTCAAGATGGCGGACAAGAAACACACAACTCTGTGAATGTCCTTACTCCCTCACAACCAATTAGATAAATCAGCCTCAGAAATAGCCCTGGACTGATAGATACCACAAGGACTGTAAGCACGATTTACCAGCTGAAGAGAATCTGGAGTTTCAACAGAAAAGGTCAGTTCCCAGGGGAGGAAGAAGAGAGGCCAGCACAGACGGCTGGGTGCTAATATACTGTGCCGATTGCGCTGGGAAGGGCTCTGGGATCAGAGAAGCCACTGAGATAAAGGAATCTGGCACAGGCTGTTAGCACTTCTATGCTTATAATATAGCAGTTCAGAAGGGAAATCTAAACACTTTAAAAATTCAGATAGATTAGATTTTCCCTGGATCCTGGGGGTGACTCAGCAGATCTCAGCACCAAGGGGTGTGGTCTCAGCTCCCACCTAAAACTAGTTAAGAGATCGACAAGGGCAGATATGGCCCAAGGCAACACACACTGCTTAGCTTAGCTGGAGGGGGTGGGACTCAGGTGTGGAACCCACCTCCAGGAGTCCCAGAGAAGCGGAACCTTTGAACTAGGGGCCACGGTTTCTGGCAGACACTTCCAATTTTAGCGCAGGGGCTTTTCAAGTCACCTGCTGCAGACATCCACACCCCACCAGGAAGCATAGGCTGGGCTTTGTGCCTTCTTTACTTCAATCTCAAAAGTCAGGGAAGCCACTAAAACACAACGCCCTCAAGGCACAGCAGTGCTAGTCACCTCTGAGGCACTTCCAGGGAGGGGGTGGGGAACCCTCTCTCAGAGCTCTATCTTAGCTCAGGCCCAAGAGCCGCTGCATCCATCTGGTCTGGGAGGAAGCTAGTAAAGAAGTAAATAAATAATTTCCTACCCCAGGGACAGACCCCAAAATATTTTTTAAATATGAGCAAAAAAGCCAGGAAAACTATAGATTCCTTCTACACAGAGAAAGAGCAGGTATCCAACCACGTGGAAGTTAACAGCAAAGATTCAGCAGATAACAACCTAAAGGGGAACAATTCCTGCCCCCCATCACATAACTCTCTCCTACAAGAGGCTATTGAAAAGTTAAGAGATTTTGAAGAAAAATGGGGAAAGGAAAGGGAAGCAATGATAGAGAATAACAACGTCCTGAAATTGGAGTTGGAAAAAATAAAGAATTCACAGGAGATGCAGGGAAACAAAATTTGTGAATTAGAAAAGGTTAAAAAATCACAGGAAAGTAGGATTTCTGAATTGGAAAAGATAAAAAAATCTCAAGAAAATAGAATTTCTGAATTGGAAACAGAAAATAATTCTCAAAAAAAATTAGGGAAATGGAAAAAAATTCAATAGAGCAAAATAATTCATTTAAAAATGTAATTGGGCATTTACAAAAAGAACTAAAAACTGTGAAAGAAGAAAATAACTCCTTAAAAGTCAGGATGGAACAAATAGAAATGAATGATTCACAGAGAACCCAAGAATCAGTCAAACAAAAATAAAAAAAAAAAAAATGAGAAGCTGGAGAACAACGTCAAATACTTACTGGGAAAATCTATAGACCTGGAAAATAGATCTAGCAGAGATAATCTGCGGATCATTGGATTCCAGAAAACTATGACCAAAAAAAGAGCCTAGATTCTATTTTACAGGAAATTATCAAAGAGAACTGTCCAGAGATAATACAAACAGAAGGGAAAGTAGATGTGGAAAGAATTCATCGAACTACTTCTGAAATAGACCCTAAAAAAAGAACACCACGGAATATAGTGGCTAAGCTGCAGAATTACCACACAAAGGAGAAAATCCTGCAAGCAGCTAGAAAAAAAAAAAACAATTTAAATACACAAGATCTGGCTGCCTCCACATTAAAAGATAGAAGGGCCTGGAACCTGATATTCCGTAAGGCCAAAGATCAAGGACTGCAACCAAGAATGAACTACCCAGCTAAGTTTAGCATCTTTTTCCATGGAAGAAGATGGTCCTTCAATGAAATAGAGGAATTCTATATGTTTCTAAGAAAAAAACCAGACTTAACCAAAAAAATTGATCTATATCCACAAGACTGAAGAGACACAGAAAAAGGTACACACAACCCTTGAGAACTGTAACTCTGTTGTGGGTATATAAAAAGTACTCAAGGATAATTTGATTTTACTGATATAAAAGAAAAAAAGGGGGGTGTAGTAAAGGGAAGGAGGTCATTTCAGAAAAAGGGGAAGGAATGATAAAAAGAGGGAAACTACATCCCATGAAGAGGCATAGAAAATACACCATATCTGAGGGAATTTAGTAAGGGGGAGAATCATTGTGTGAATCTTACTCTCATCAGGAGAGGCTCAAAGAGTAAATAATTAACATATTTGTTTTTCAGAAAATTTTCTCTCACCTCATTAAAAGGGGGGAGAGAAAAAGGGAAAAGGAAAAGGAGAATAAGTGAAGGGACTTTTACTAAAAAAAAAAAAAGGGAGGGTTGCGCGTCACAAGGGGGGTCTGTAAATTAAATATCGGGGAGGGGGATCAGGGGGGTCAAGGGAAAAAGAGTAATCTGGGGATAATGTGATGGCAGGAAATAGAGAATTAGTAATTTTAACTGTAAATGTGAATGGGATGAACAATCCCATCAAATGGAGACCGATAGCAGATTGGATCAAAAATCAGAACCCTACAACATGTTGTCTGCAGAAAACACACTTAAAGCAGGGAGATACACATAGAGCAAAGGTAAAAGGTTGGAGCAGAATCTATTATGCTTCAGGTAAAGCCAAAAAAGCAGGGGTAGCTATCCTTATCTCAGATCAAGCAAAAGCAGAAGTTGATCTAATTAAAAGAGATAAGGAAGGAAAATATATACTGCTGAAAGGTAGCATAAATAATGAAGCCATATTGATACTAAACATATATGCACCAAGTGGTATAGCATCTAACTTTCTAAAGGAAAAGTTAAGAGAGTTGCAAGAAGAAATAGACAGTAAAACCATAATAGTGGGAGATCTAAACCTTGCACTCTCAGATTTAGACAAATCAAACCACAAAACAAACAAGAAAGAAATTAAAAAAGTAAATAGAACATTAGAAAAACTAGGTATGATAGACCTTTGGAGAAAACTGAATGGCAATAGAAAGGAATTTACTTTCTTCTCAGCAGTTCATGGATCCTATACAAAAATTGACCATATATTAGGACATAAAGATCTCAAAATTCAGTGTAGGAAGGCAGAAATAATAAATGCCTTCTTCTCAGACCACAATGCAATAAAAGCTACATTCAGTAAAAAGTTAGGGGTAAATAGACCAAAAAGTAATTGGAAACTGAATAATCTCATCTTAAAGAATGACTGGGTGAAAGAGCAAATTATAGAAACAATTAATAATTTCAATCAAGATAATGACAATGATGAGACATCATACCAAAATTGGTGGGATGCAGCTAAAGCAGTAATAAGGGGAAATTTTATATCTTTAGAGGCTTATTTGAAGAAAATAGAGAAAGAGAAGATTAACGAATTGGGCTTGCAACTTAAAAGGCAAGAAAAAGACCAAATTTAAAACCCCCAACCAAATATTAAACTTGAAATACAAAAATTAAAAGGAGAAATCAATAATATTGAAAGTAAAAAAAAAAAAAACTATTGAATTAATAAATAAAAACAAGAGTTGGTTTTATGAAAAAGCCAATAAAATAGATAAACCTTTGGTAAATCTGATTAGAAAAAAGAAAGAGGAAAATCAAATTGTTAGTCTTACAAATGAAAAGGGGGATCTTTCCACCAATGAAGAGGAAATTAGAGAAATAATAAGGAGTTACTTTGCCCAACTTTATGCCAATAAATTTGATAACTTAAGTGAAATGGATGACTTCCTCCAAAAATATAGGCTCCCCAGATTAACAGAGGAGGAAATAATTTGCTTAAATAGTCCCATTTCAGAAAAAGAAATAGAACAAGCTGTTAGTCAACTTCCCAGGAAAAAATCCCCAGGACCAGATGGATTCACATGTGAATTCTACCAAACATTTAAAGAACAATTAGCCCCAATGTTATATAAATTATTTGAAAAAATAGGGGACGAAGGAGTCCTACCAAAATCCTTTTATGACACAGACATGGTACTGATACCTAAACCAGGTAGAGCGAAAACTGAGAAAGAAAATTATAGACCAATTTCCTTAATGAATAATGATGCTAAAATCTTAAATAAGATATTACCAAAAAGACTTCAGAAAATCATCTCCAGGATAATACACTATGATCAAGTAGGATTTATTCCAGGAATGCAGGGCTGGTTTAATATTAGGAAAACTATTAATATAATTGACCATATTAATAATCAAATTAATAAGAACCATATGATCATCTCAATAGAAGCAGAAAAAGCATTTGACAAAATCCAACATCCATTCCTAATAAAAGTAGGAATAAATGGACTATTCCTTAGAATAATCAGGAGCATATATTTAAGACCGTCAGTAAGCATAATATGCAATAGAAATAAACTACAACCTTTCCCAGTAAGATCAGGAGTGAAACAAGGTTGCCCACTATCACCATTACTATTCAATATAGTACTAGAAACTCTAGCCTCGGCAATAAGAGCCGAGAAAGAGATTCAAGGAATTAGAGTAGGAAATGAGGAAATCAAACTATCACTTTTTGTAGATGACATGATGGTATACTTAGAGAACCCCAAAGACTCTGCTAAAAAGCTACTAGAAATAATTCAAAATTTCAGCAAAGTGGCAGGATACAAAATAAATCCACATAAATCCTCAGCATTTTTATATATCACTAACAAAATGCAACAGCAAGAGATACAAAGAGAAATTCCATTCCAAACAAATGTTGAGAGTATAAAGTATTTGGGAATCCATCTACCAAAGAAAAGTAAGGAATTATATGAGAAAAATTACAAAACACTTGCCACAAAAATAAAGTCAGATTTAAATAATTGGAAAGACATTCAGTGCTCTTGGATAGGCCGAGCGAATATAATAAAGATGACAATACTCCCCAAACTAATCTATTTATTTAGTGCTACAACAATCAGACTCCCAAGAAACTATTTCAATGACCTAGAAAAAATAACAACAAAATTCATATGGAAGAATAAAAGGTTGAGAATTGCAAGGGATCTAATGAAAAAAAAAACTCAGAGGAAGATGGTCTAAGTGTACCTGATCTAAAGCTATATTATATAGCAGCAGTCACCAAAACCATTTGGTATTGGCTAAGAAATAGACCGGTAGATCAGTGGAACAGATTAGATACAAAGGACAAAAAAGGGTACATCTATAGCAATCTAATCTTTGACAAACCCAAAGATACCAACATTAGGGATAAAAATTCATTATTTGGAAAAAACTGTTGGGAAAACTGGAAATTAATATGGCAGAAATTAGATATGGATCCACACTTAACACCACATACCAAGATAAGATCAAAATACGTACATGATTTAGGCATAAAGAGGTAGATAATAAATAGATTAGAGGAACAGAGGATAGTCTACCTCTCAGACCTATGAAGGAGGAAGGAATTTATGACCAGAGGAGAACTAGAGATCATTATTGATCACAAAATAGAAGATTTCGATTACATCAAACTAAAAAGTTTCTGTACAAATAATACTAATGCAAACAAGATTAGAAGGGAAGTAACAAACTGGGAAAATATTTTTAAAAGCAAAGGTTCTGACAAAGGTCTCATTTCCAAAATATGTAGAGAACTGACCCTAATATATAAGAAATCTAACCATTCTCCAATTGATAAATGGTCAAAGGATATGAACAGACAATTCTCAGAGGAAGAAATTGAAACTATATCCACTCACATGAAATAGTGTTCCAAATCACTACTGATTAGAGAAATGCAAATTAAGACAACTCTGAGATACCACTACACACCTGTCAGATTGGCTAAGATGACAGGAACAAATAATGATGAATGTTGGAGGGGATGAGGGGAAACTGGGACACTAATACATTGCTGGTGGAGTTGTGAAAGAATCCAGCCATTCTGGAGAGCAATTAGGAATTATGCCCAAAAAAGTTATTAAACTGTGCATACCCTTTGACCCAGCAGTGCTATTACTGTGCTTATATCCCAAAGAAATACTAAAGAGCGGAAAGAGACATATATGTGCCAAAATGTTTGTGGCAGCTCTTTTTGTTCTAGCTAGAAACTGGAAGATGAATGGATGTCCATCAGTTGGAGAATGGTTGGGTAAATTATGGTATGTGAAGGTTATGGAATATTATTGCTCTGTAAGAAATGACCAGCAGGAGGAATACAGAGAGGCTTGGAGAGACTGACATCAACTGATGCTGAGTGAAATGAGCAGAACCAGAAGATCACTGTACACTTCAACAACAATACTGTATGAGATGTATTCTGATGGAAGTGGATATCTTCAACATAAAGAAGAGCCAACTCACTTCCAGTTGATCAATGATGGACAGAGGTAGCTATACCCAGAGAAGAAACACTAGGAAATGAATGTAAATTGTTAGCACTAATATCTGTCTGCCCAGTTTACATGTACCTTCGGAATCTAATGCTTATTGTGCAACAAGAAAATGGTATTTACACACATGTATTGTATCTAGGTTATATTGTAACACAAGTAAAAAGTATGGGATTGCCTGTCATCGGGGGGAGGGAGTAGAGGGAGGGGGGGATAATTTGGAAAAATGAATACAAGGGATAATATTATAAAAATATATATATAATAAAAATTATTAAAAAAAAAAAAAAGAAAATCTATAGACCTGGAAAATAGATCTAGGAGAGATAATCTGCAGATCATTGCACTTCCAGAAAACTATGACCAAAAAAAGAGCCTAGATTCTATTTTACAGGAAATTATCAAAGAGAACTGTCCAGAGATAATAGAAACAGAAGGGAAAGTAGATGTGGAAAGAATTCATCAAACTCCTTCTGAAATAGACCCTAAAAAAAGAACACCACGGAATATTGTGGCTAAGCTGCAGAATTACCACACAAAGGAGAAAATCCTGCAAGCAGCTAGAAAAAAAACAATTTAAATACCAAGGTGCCACAATAAGGGTCACACAAGATCTGGCTGCCTCCACATTAAAAGATAGAAGGGCCTGGAACCTGATATTCCAAAAGGCAAAAGATCAAGGATTGCAACCAAGAATAAACTATCCAGCTAAGTTTAGCATCTTTTTCCATGGAAGAAGATGGTCCTTCAATGAAATAGAGGAATTCCATATGTTTCTAAGAAAAAAACCAGACTTAAACAAAAAAATTGATGTACATCCACAAGACTGAAGAGAAACAGACAAAGGTACACAGAACCCTTGAGAACTATATCTCTGTTGTGGGTATATAGAAAGTACTCAAGGATAATTTGATTTTACTGATATAAAAGAAAAAAAAAGGAGGGGGTTTAGTAAAGGGAAGGGGGTAGTATCAGAAAAAGGGGAGGGAGTGATAAATAGAGGGAAACTACATCCCAGGAAGAGGCATAGAAAATACACCATATCTGAGGGAATTTAGAGAGGGGGAGAATCATTGTGTAAATCTTACTGTCATCAGAAGAGGCTCAAAGAGTAAATAATTGTCATATTTGTTTTTCAGAGAATTCTCTATCACCTCATTAAAAGGGGGGAGAGGAAAAGGGAAAAGGAAAAGGAGAATAAGGGAAGGGACGTGGAGGGAGGGGGGAGGGATAGTAAAAAAAAAAAAAGGGAGGGCTGCGCGTCACAAGGATCTTCAAACTAGTTTCACAAATCTCAGGGACTATTCCAGTTTTGCAAGAATTACAATCTAAATGGTTAATTGATATATTGCAGAAACCATAAATGCATTGTAATTAATGCTCTTTATAAATGTCCACATCTACTGACTACAGTTTATCAGTCCCCTGTTGTTCTTGCTCTGCTAGAAGACCTTTTGTATAATTTATCCATGCTAGTCATATCAACAACTATTGGCTATATCTGCCAATGCCAAAATAAACACCATTGATTTAGGGGCATTTCAAGTTAAGTGGCTTATGTTCAAAATATGTTCTGCTGCCTGTGAATTTTTTTCTTTTCAGGATTCCATATTCTATGCTAGATTTTGACAGTGTCCCGATCATTGGACCAGTACAGCCAACACTTAATGAATGTTGACAGATTGATTGATTGCTCTGTAAACTTGGGGAAAGGATTCAGAAAGTATTAAATGTCCTGAGATGTTTTCCTATGTCAATTATCCAAGCGAAAAAAGAGAAGCAGGGACAAGATGTGAAAATGCAACTAATCCTGCTATTTATTTATCTTTTTTAATCATAGATTCTTATAAGTCATAAGGATCATTCAAACTAAAGCAATTATTTTACACTCACAGTGACAATTATACAATACAGAATACATATGCTTGTAAAACAAAGGAGTTTTAAGTCTTCTGTGTTACTTAGTTTCTACCACCTCAAAGTTTTTTTTTTTTTTTTGTTTTTTGTTTTTTGTTTTTTTTTTCTGTTAAAGGAGAAACAGTACCGGAAGAGAATAAATATTCACAGAACGTTATGTGCCAGAATTGTGCTAAGCAATTTATAAATACCTCATTTGATTCCTATAACACTCTGAGAGGAAAATACTGCTATTATTTTTGTTTAGAGTTGAGAAAACTGAGGCAAGCAGAAGTCCAACTTGGACCACTCCAAGATGAAGATCTTGCAAATAAATTGGGTCCTTCATGGCCAAGCCCCAGGATAAGGCTTTAGAAGGTAGATGCACACATACTGGGAATAGCCAGAGTTCTTTTGGGGTCTCAAAAATCTAGAGAAAAGACATAGATTATAGCTATTGAACTAAACATTAAGGTAGACAGTCAACTCATTTTATGAAGGAGGAAAATTAATTCTAGAATGGTGAATTGAATTGATCCAGGTCATACAGCATATTAAGCATCACAATGAAATAGAGCAGTTAGGTTCAGCCAAGATAGTGGAGTAAAGGCAGAAAGTCATCTGACTTCTCTCCCAAACTACACCAAATTCCTTTAAATAATGACTCTAAAGAAATTTGAGATGTCAGGACACCCAAAAAGGAATAGAACATGTTCCAACTGAAGATAACAGAAGGAGAGCAAAAAAGGTTTGTGACAGCAGGGTGGGAGTCTAGTATGCACAGGCTGCACCAATACAACCCTAGTCCCAGTACCAGCACCAGAACAGAAAAGTAAATAGATATAGGGACCTCTAAGTCAGTAGCATATTTGGTGACTTACAGACCTCTCAACCAAGAGACACTAAAGAAGATTGGAAGTTGAACAGAAAAGGTCTGTGGTAATAGGGTAGGAGTCCATTGTACAATCCCCCACAGGCAACACCAGCACAAATCCTGGCCCCAACATCACCAAAGCAGGACCTCTGGACCAGCAAAAGCACTGGCAGTTTCCAGACCTCTCATCCCAGAGACACCAAAGATATCTTGGAAGGTTGGCAAGAGAGATTTGTAAGTAAGGTGAGCAGGTCTTAGAAAAACAGCAAGCCAGAAGAAGGCTATGACTGGTGGTGGCAAGAGCAGCTTATGGAGACCTCAGATCACAAAAGGTTTCTGTAACAGCAGTGAAGAAGGACTCTGTTGTTTTAGCACACTTTATCTTACAGCGACAAATGGACACTCCAAATAATTACAGGCCAGAAAAGAACACATGTGGTCACATCCCTAGAAGGATCTCTGAAAATAGCTGAATAAAATGATTTAATCTTGGACAAAACATCCTTCACCCTGGAAACACAGCCCTAATTTAACAAAGAGTTAAAAGCCAAGTAATAGGCTAGCAAAAAAGCAAACAACAAAAAATTTCTGACCACAGAATGTTACTATGGTTACAAGGAGGATCAAAACACAGACTCAGAAAAAAAAAGAAAAAAAAAAAGATCCTATATCCAAAGCCTCCAAGAAAATAAGAATTGAGCTTATGTTATAGAAAAGCCTAAAAATGATTTTGAAAATCAAATAAGAGAGGTAGAGGGAAAATTAAGAAATAATTAGGAGAGGTGTAAAATGAATGCAAAAAGGAACCTAGAAGAAGAATATCTTAAAAACAAAATTGGTGGGGGTGGAGTCAAGATGTCAGAGAGCAAACACACCTCTGTCTAACCTCCTCCAGTCTTCCCTCAGATCAACAGCAGATTAAGCCTCTGAACTGGTTTTGGAGGGAGAAAACCCACAAATATTTGTAATACAACAAATTTCCAGAAGATAATTTGGAAGAACTTTGAAAACGGTCTGTTCCAATCAGGCAGAGGGAGAGGCTGGTGAGTCGAGACCACAGCACAGGGAGCCCAGGGCAAGGAGCTGGGGTGGGAAGCCAGGGTGTTGCAACATCCAAGCAACAGGAGAATCTACTGGGATGCTCTTAGGCTTACAAAATAAAGCATATAACTCTTTACAAAACAGATATGAAAATGAAATCAATCTGTTGAAAAGCAGAATTTGAGAAAAAGAAAAAATGCAATTAACAAAATATCTCATGTAAAAGTTCAATTGGCTAAATGCAAAAGAAGATTAAAAAACTAACAGAAGAAAATAATTCACTAAAACTTAGAATCAAACAAATGGAAGTGAATGATTCAATGAAACTTCAAGAATCAGTCAAAGGCAAAAAAAAAAAAAAAAATGTAAAAGACTTCATTGGAAAAATAACTGACCTGAAAAATAGTTCTAGAAGAGACAATCTAAGAATAAATGGATTTCCTAAAAACAATGGTAAAAATAAAAGATCATAGATATTATCTTTCAGGAAATCATCAAGGAAACTACTCAGATATCCTAGAACCAGAGTGTAAAATAGACTATGAAAGAGAAGATACATGCAAACTTCTAAGCTCTCCCTTACCCTCAATACCAACTATTTAGTTTAGCCTCAAAAATAAAGCTGGACTGGCAAAAATCACGAAGATTAGAAACACAACAACTTACCTGCTGAAGAGAATCTGTAACTTCATCAGAGAAGGTCTGTAATGAAGGGAGGGGTAAAAGGATCAGCACAGACGGAAAGAGACTAAAGACTAGTTTATTGTGCCAATCAGGCTGGAGAGGCCTCTGGGGTTAGAAAAGCTACCTAGACAGAGGATTCTGGCATAGTCTGATAACTCTACTCTGCTTGCAAAAGAGCACACCAGCAAAGAAGTCAAGCCACTAAAAAAAAAAAAAAAAAAATGCCAGAAACTGCCTATAGCTACCCCAAACCAGAAGTGAGACAGCACAAATCACAGCACACCTTCTGCTGTCTGGGACTTTTCCTTGGGGCAATTAAGAACCTGCAAGGAAGCTGGGGGGACACAGCCCAGGGCAGCCTCTAATCTCACAGTGGGGGTCTTGGCTGAGGCAATGGAACTTCCACAGCAGGGAAATTCCCACAACAGTGACTGCACTTCTCGGGGCAGAGATACTTCCAGTCTGTATGCAGGGCCTATTTGCCAGTCAGCTGCTAATATCCACTGGCCCCACAGGGGCTTTGGCCTGGAGTTGAAATGCTTTCGCTGTTCAGCTTCTAGCCTTACGGCTGTAGCTAGGCTACAAAGCAGAGGTCCTTCACTGGGCACACCCGCAGCCTGGTTCTGAATCACTTCTGGTGGAAGACGAGGGCACTATCTCCCAGAGCAGACGGGTGCCTTCCATATCTCAGTTTTGTAGAGGAAGCTGGGAGCCCCTTAATCAGAAAGCAGACCCCACAAATTATTAAAAATGAGTAAGAAATTGAAGAGAATGACTGATAGCTTCTGTATAGAAAAAGAGTGGATCTCTAACCCTGAGGAAGCCAACAGCAGACATTCCCCAGATAATGCCCTGAATAGGAATGTTACCTGGCCTCCATCACATAACTGTCTCCTAGAAGAGACTATTAAAGACCTGAAAAGAGAGTTAGAAGATAAATGGGCAAAGGAAAGAGAAGCTATGCTAGAGAGTAACAACATCCTGAAATTTGATTTGGAAAAGATAAAGAATTCACAGGAAATGCAAGGAAACAAAATTTGTGATTTGGAAAAGGTTAAAAAATCACAGGAAAGTAGGATTTCTGAATTAGAAAATTTAAAGAACTCTCAAGAATGTAGGATTTGTGAATTGGAAAAAGAAAATAACTCACTAAAAAAAATAGTGAAATGGAAAAAAAATTCACAGAGCAAAATAATACATTTAAAAACTCTATTGGACATATACAAAAAGAACTAAAAAATGTGAATGAATAAAATAACTCATTAAAAATAAGGACTGACAATGTTGTAAAATCACCCATGCAAATATCTAGTAAATAAAAACTATTATTACTAAAAAAAATCAGGACTGAACAAATAGAAATGAATGATTCATTGAGACACCAAGAATCAGTAAAACAAAATCAAAAAAAAATAAATAAACAGTTGGAGAATAACGTCAAATATTTATTGGGAAAATCTATAGACCTGGAAAACAGATCTAGGAGAGATAATATGAGAATCATTGGACTTACCAAAAATTATGATGAAAAAAAGAGGCTAGGTTCTATTTTACAGGAAATCATCAAATAGAACTGTTCAGAGATAATAGAAACAGAAAGGAAAATAGGCATTAAAAGAATTCATTGAACACCTTCTAGGAAAAAAAAAAAAAAAAAAACTCCACGGAATATTGTTGCTAAGCTGTAGAATAATCAGACTAAGGAAAAAATATTGCTAGTATTGAGGTGCCCCAATAAGGGTCATTCAAGACCTGGCTGCATTCACATTAAAGGATCAAAAGGGCCTGGAATATGATATTCTGAAAGGCAAAGAACTTGGAATGCAAGCAAAAATAAACTACCCAGCTAAGTTTAGCATTTTCTTCCATGGAAGAAGATGGATATTTAATAAAACAGGAATTCCAATTGTTCCTAAGGAAAAAAAAAACAGATCTTAAAAAAAAATGATCTCAACAACAAGACTCAAGAGAAGCAGAAACAGGTAAAAGGAACTCTTGAAAACTGTATTTCTGTTGTGGATATACAGAAAGTCCACATGTATTTTTATTTTACTGATATAATATAAAAAAGAGGAAGTAGAAAGGGAAAAGTGATAGTATCAGAAAATGGGAAAAGGGGAGATAAAATGAGGGAAAATACATTACATGAAGAGGCAAAGAAAATTTACCATATCTCAGGGAATTTAGAGAGGGGGAGAACATTGTGTGAATCTGACTCTCATAAGAATTGGCTCAAAGAATTAATAACTGACATATTTGTTTTTTGGAGAATTTTCTCTCACCTCATTACTCATTAAAAGGAGGGAGAGTAATAAGGGAAGGGTACAAGAAAGGGGAAGATATTTAAAAGCAGGTAGGAGGGATACTAAAAAGGGAGGCCTGTGCAACTTAAGTGGGGCCCATAAGTTTAATATTAGGGAAGGGATTCGGGGGAGACAAGGGAAAAAAACATAATCTGGGGATAAAATGATGGCAGGAAATACAGAATTAGTAATTTTAACTGTAAATGTGAATGGGATGAACTCTCCCATTAAGAGGAGGCAGATAGCAGAGTGGATCAAAAGTAAAAACCCTACAATATGTTGCTTACAGGAAACACATTTAAAGCAGGGAGATACTTACAGAGTAAACGTAAAAGGCTGGAGCAGAATCTATTATGCTTCAAGTGAAGTCAAAAAAGCAGGGCTGGCCATCCTTATCTCAGATCAAGCAAAAGCAGAAATTGATCCAATTAAAAGAGACAAGGAAGGAAATTATATCCTGCTAAAGAGTAGCATAGCCAATGAAGCCATATCAATACTAAACATATATGCACCAAGTGGTATAACGTCTAACTTCCTAAAGGAGAAATTAAGAGATTTACAAGAAAAAAATAGACGGCAAAACTATAATAGTGGGAGATCTCAACCTTGTACTCTCAGAACTAGATAAATCAAATCACAAAACAAATAAGAAATAAGGAGGTAAATAGAACATTAGAAAAATTAGGTATGATAGATCTTTGGAGAAAACTGAATGGTGATAGAAAGGAATATACCTTCTTCTCAGCAGTTCATGGAATTTATACAAAAATTGACCATATATTAGGACATAAAGATCTCAAAATTAAGTACAGGAAGGCAGAAATAGTAAATGCTTTCTTCTCAGATCACAATGCAATAAAAAACACATTCCACAAGAAGTTAGGGATAAATAGACCAAAAAGTAATTTGAAACTAAATAATCTCATCTTAAAGAATGATTGGGGGAAGCAGCAAATTATAGAAAAAAATTAATAATTTAACCCAAGATAATGACAATGATGAGACATCATATCAAAATTTGTGGGAAGCAGATAAAGCAGTAATAAGGGGAAATTTTACATCTTTAGAGACTTACTTGGAGAAAATAGAGAAAGAGAAGATCAATCAATTGGGCCTGCAACTTAAAAAGCTAGAAAAAGACCAAATTAAAATCCGCCAACCAAATACTAAACATGAAATTCTAAAATTAAAAGGAGAAATCAATAATATTGAAAGTTAAAAAAAAACAATTGAATTAATAAATAAAAATAAGGGTTGGTTTTATGAAAAAGCCAATAAAATAGATAAAAACTTTGGTAAATCTGATCAGAAAAAAAGGAAAGAGGAAAATCAATTTATTAGTCTTAAAAATAAAAAGGGAGATCTTTCCACCAATGAATACGAAATTAGAACAATAACAAGGAGTTACTTTACCTATCTTTATGCCAATAAATTTGATAACTTAAGTGAAATGGATGACTACCTCCAAAAATGTAGGCTTCCTAGATTAACAGAGGAGGAAGCAAATTGGTTAAATAATCCCATTTCAGAAAAAGAAATAGAACAAGCTATTTATCAACTCCCCAGGAAAAAATGCCCAGGACCAGATGGATTTACATGTGAATTCTACCAAACATTTAAAGAACAATTGGCCACAATGTTATATAAACTATTTGAAGTTGGCATTTATTCTCATAAACACTTGTTTTTAACTAATTAACAAAATGGATATTTTGCAGTGTTTTGTTCCATCAGTAATCATGGCGCTACTCACAATCACACAAACTGCATGAATTAATGTCAGATATAAATGGAGTAGGCATGAAAGCCAATCAAATGTGGTATTCAGATTGGAACCAATGTCTATAGTAACAGAACCAGACTGTAATCTGTAGAAATCATCAGCTTAATAAGAGCATTGTTGCCAGGGTAGTTGACATAACAATTGACCCTAACAAATGTTCTTACACATTCAGTTAATTTTAATAAGCTGGCAGCTTAATTAATAAGCTCTGTGAGTAATAAATTATGTCTGAAGCCATATGACTAATACTTTCTCTATGACCAGCAAATAAGCTTTCCTTTTTAACTACCTGATTGTTAATGGACAACAAAGCAGTAATATTGCAATATCAGACTAGATGGAGTGCTTGTCAGAGGAATCTTTCCTCATTCACATCCACCTTTCATATTGGAATTTGTTCTGTGAGAATGATCCTTCCTATGGAAGTGGTCAAGAAGTTGTCTTGTATTGTTTGGAACTAAAGATGGTTCTGGTTTTCTATTTCTTTTTTCTCTCTCTCTCTGCCTTCCTCAACAATTTTTCATTGATACATGTTGTTTTCCTTGGTTATATTGTTCATGTCTAACCACTTGAGAAGAATATGGAAGTTCTTATAGAAATAATAGCTCCAATGCAATCAAATTATTTCATACTCTTAAATCAGAGCTATAAATTGTTTTCAAATGCAAAATTCTATTTGTATCCAAATACCTTAAAGATATTTTTCACATTGATTCATATCTATTCTTCCTATCTTATAACTTTCTCTACTGAACTCTCTTTTCACAAGATTAGTAGAACCCAGACATTTCACAAAATCAAGTATACTTTATTAGTTTTCCATAAGAACCCACTAAAATTGAATGGGAAATATAGTATTCTACATTTTAAAAGGATATTTTTGTGTAATATAGTAGAACTTGATTTTAAGACTTTCAAACTAAAACTCTCTACTTTTCCAATCTTCTTGTATTTTATTTTCCTCCATGTACATTCTGAGTTCTCAAATATAGTGATCAATTTGTTCATACAGAACACTCAAACTCTCTTGGTCATGCTTTTACATTCTCTTTTCAATTTTTCTGGAATATTCTTCCTCTTTATGTCTAATGTGATTTTCTTCAAAATTAAACTCAAATCTTACTTTCCTTTTCACTCTTCCCCTACATTCCACATATTCCCTTTTCTTAGACATTACCTTCCACTTATATTGCACATATCTTAAGTATGTATTTATATATATATATATACTCTTATTAGAAATCAAAGTCCTTTAGAATAGATGTGATATTTTGACCTTTTTTGTAACCTAATCCTTAGCACAGTGACTGTCTGATTTTGATATTTACACCATTCCTCATCTACTTTCCATGTATATTATCAATGGGCTAATTAAATGAAAGATTCTAGCATCATTACTATCCTGAATGATTGAAAAAATTCACAGCTCCACCAACAATCTCTGTGACCTTATTGTTTCACGTTCTTTAAACCATTTGTTATTTTCCTTTCTGTCAGATTAGCTTTTTGTAAGAATGAGTTCTTTCTAAGATTTGTTTTCATTAGAATTCCTCTACTGGGTAGTGATTTAGTGTACTTTAAAATTTTATTAATAATAGCTTTAATTTCTTCTTTAGAAAACTGCCTCAATCCAAGAGGGTATCTTATTTTATATAAATTTGACTCAGTTGCCATCTACATTTGAGAAATGAAGCTTTTATTAGAGAAATTGAATGAAAAAATGGTATGCTTTATTGTCTATGGTATCTTTAACAATCTATAATTTCCCTGACTATCCCTTTTACTTAGAACTATTTTAGCTTTTCATTTGTCTGAGATGATAATTGCTACTCACCATTTTTCTTTCATTTCAACTGAACCATAGCTCCAACACCATGTTTTAATGGTATATATATGTATATATATATATATGTATATATATATATATATATATATATATATATACATATATATATATACACATATATATATACCATAATATATATATATATATATATATATATATATATATATATATATATATATATATATATATATATATATATATATATATATATATACCATAATATATATATTAGAAACCAAAATCCAACAATATGTTATTTATAACAAACATACTTCAAAAAATGTTTTTGAAGTATGTTTGTTATAAATATCATACTGTTGGATTTTGGTTTCTAATCCAGTATATCTACTTCCATTTTATGGTTAAATTCTTCCCATTCTTATTCACAGTTATAATTACCACCTGTGTATTTTCTTCCAACCTATTGTCTTCTATTTTCACTTGTTTTTACTTTCTCTCTTTTTTGCCACTCTCTCTTCAAAAATCTGTTTTGCATCTGACCACTCTCTGCCTTAATCTGCCCTCCACTTTGTTACTTCCTCCTACTTTCTATTATCTGATTACTCTCGTAATTCTCTATTAGGTAAGATGGATTTCTATACATAAATACATTTATGCATGTTATTTAATTAAACATGTATACATACATAAATACAACTTCCATTTTTGAAGGAACTGAAATGAGAGTGTATGATCTCTTTGGGATGCAGAGCTACTCGCTGGATGAAAGGATAAAAGGATATGTCCATTTTTATACTTCATTGGGCATAATTCCAAATTGCTCTTCAGAAAAGTTGGATTAGGTTACCATTCCACTGATGATTCATTAGTGATCAAATTGTCCCAAATTTTCTTCAACATTTATCATATTCACATTAACCAATCTGATAAATTTATAGTAAAACCTCACACTTGTTTACTTGTTTTCATTCATTTATATTTTTTGTTATTTTTCTGGTTATATATGTATATTAACTTTTTAAATTCACATTTTTACAATTCATGTTGGGATAGAAAAAATCAGAAAAAAAGGGGAAAACCATGAAAGAAAAAAAGTTGAACATAGCATGTGTTGATTTATATTTAATCTCCATAGTTGTCTGTATGGAGGCAGATGCCATTTTCTATCCAAAGTTTGTAGGAAATTATAAGATGATCAATTCTGATGGATGTGGCTCTTTTAAACAATGAGGTGATTCAGGCCAGTTCCAATGATCTTGTGATGAAGAAAGCCACCTACACCCAGAGAGAGGACTGTGGGAATTGAATGTGAATTACCACCTAGCACTTTCTTTTTGTTATTGTTTGCTTGCATTTTATGTTTTTTCTCATTTTTTTCCTTTTTGATTTGATTTTTCTTGTGCAGCAAGTTCATTGTATGAATATGTATGCATATACTGGATTTAACACATATTTTTACAATAATTAACGTATATTAGGTTATTTGCCATCTAAGGAAGGGTTGGGGGAAAAGTGGAATTGGAACACAAGCTTTTGAAAGAGTAAATGTTGAAAAATTATCCATGGGACTTACAGCCAAGATGACAGCATGGAGGCAGACAGCTGCTTGAGCTCCACGTTTTCTCTCTGGAATTACTTCATGACAAGCCTTGCAGTTAATGCTTGACTGGAAAAGAAACCCGTAAATAATCACCAACAGAAGATATCCTTGAAATTCACCAGAGAAGGTCTGTGTTTGCTCGGGGGCGGGGCAAACAGACTAGGCACAGACTGAGGGCAGGCAGAAAGAGCAAGACAGGCAGCTTACACAGGTTGGACCAGACGGGGGAGGGGTACGATCTCTTCAATTTCTGCAAAAAGACTTTTACCCCAGTGTGAATGTTCCATCTTGGCAGCAAGCCAGGAGCAGCAGAGAGGGTGTAAACACTGGAGGTGAAGATTAAAACCCCAGAAAGCTAACTACTCTCAGAACAGGCCACCCCCAACCCCCACCTGGAGTGACTCCAAGTTCTCAGAGCCTCAGCACAGACTCAGCACAACCATCGCTGTCCTGTTAGTGGTCTCTGTTGCCCTACCCCCAGTCTGTAGAGGAAGCCCATTAACACCATATAGCCCCATCCCCCCAAAACAAACCAATTGTTTCTTTTGTCAATTTGTTTTCTTCAATTTCGCTCTTGACAAAATGAACAAAAAATTCAAAAAGGGCTCTAACCATTGACAGCTTCTGTATGGAGAGAGAACACACTTCAAATACTGAGGAGACTAAAAAGAGACTGTCCTCAGAGAAATTCCCTAAGGGGGATAGGATCTGCTCCTCAATACAAAAGAATCTCATAGAGGAAATCAAAAAGGCTCTCACAAGAGAGCTAGAAGAGAAATTGGAAAAAGAAAGGGAAGCTTGGAAAGAGAACCTGGAGAAGTTATCCAGAGTGGATAAAGAGATCAAATCATTGAGAAACAAAATTAGTGAATTGGAAAAGGTAAACAACTACAAGGAAAACTGGATTAGTGAATTGGAAAAGGTAAACAACTCCAAAGAAAACAGAATTAGTGACCTGGTTAAAGAAATCAGCTCTCTAAAAAATAAAATGGATAAAATGGAAAAAAATTCCATAGAAGAAAAAAACTCACTTAAAAACACAATTGGGCAATTAAAAAAGATATAAAAAAGTGAGTGAAGAAAATAAATCATTGAAAATTAGATTCGAACAAGTAGAAATTAATTTCTCAAGGAGGAACCAAGACGTAGTCAAGCAAAACCAGAGAAATAAAACAATTGAAAAGAATATCAAGTACCTTATTAGAAAAACAACAGACCTAGAAAACAGATCCAGAAGAGACAATTTGAGAATAATCAGACTCCTTGAAAAATGTGAGGAAAAAAAGAGCATGGACACTATTTTCGAGGAAATTATCAAAGAGAACTGCCCAGACATTTTGGAAACAGAGGGTAAAATAGACATTAAAAAAATTCATCAATCACCTACTGAAAGGGACCCTAAAATCAAAGTGCCAAGAAATATAGTGGCCAAGTTCAAGAACCATCAGACAAAGGAAAAAAATATTGGACGCTGCTAGAAAAAAGCAATTCGCATATGGAGGATCAACAATAAGAATAACCCAGGATCTAGCAGCATCCACATTAAAAGAACAAAGGGCCTGGAACATGATATTCCTAAAGGCTAAGGAACTTGGTATGCAGCCAAGAATAACTTATCCAGCAAAAATGAGCATCGTTTTCCAGGGAAGCAGATGGACATTTAACGAAATAAATGAATTCCATCTATTCTTGATGAAAAAACCAGACCTACATAAAATGTTTGATTTTCAAATACAGAAATCAAGAGATTTTTAAAAAGGTAAAAAATCTTGAGAACTATACTTCTGCCATAAAAATATGTAAAGAACATATGTATAATTTGTCCCAGAAACTAGAGGTGGAAAGGAAATTATATAAAAAAAGTGTAAAGTAGTGGTACTACATCTCATGAAGACACAAAGGTAACCTATTATATCTGAGAGAAAGAAAGGAGGGAGATGAACATAGTGTGTATTAATAGACATATTCAATTTATAGTGAAACTTCTTCCACTTTATTGAAAAGTGAGAGGGAAGGAGTAAGCTAAGGGGAAGGGAATACAGAAATTGTGAGGAAAAGGGGTAAAATAAGGGGAGGAATTTTAAAGTGGGGGAGGGATACTAAAAAGGGAGGGCTGTGAAAAGCAAGTGGTGTTAATATTGGGTAGGGGGGTAAGAGGGAAGGAAAGGGGAAAAGCATAAGCAAGGCTTAATAGGATGGCAAGCAATATAGAATTAGTCATTCTAAATATAAATGTGAATGGGGCAAACTGCCTCATAAAGAGGGAGCAATTAGCAGACTGGATTAAAAGTCAGAATCCTACTATATGTTGTTTACAGGAAACACACCTGAAATATGGTGATACATTCAAACTAAAAGTAAAAGGGTGGAGCAGAATCTATTATGTTTCAGGGAAAGCCAAAAAAGCAGAGGCAGCCATCCTCATCTCAGATCAAGGAAAAACAAAATTGATCCAATTAAAAGAGATAAGAAAGGACATTATATCCTGCTAAAGGGTAGCATCAATAATGAAGCAGTATCAATATTAAACATATATGCACCAAGTGGTGCAGCATCTAAATTCTTAAAAGAGAAATTAAGAGAGCTGCAAGAAGAAATAGACAGCAAAAATATAATAGTGGGAGATCTCAACCTTGCACTCTCAGAATTAGATAAATCAAACCACAAAATAAATAAGAAAGAAGTCAAAGAGGTAAATAGTATACTAGAAAAGTTTGATATGATAGATCTTTGGTGAAAGCTAAATGGAGACAGAAAGGAGTACATTTTCTTCTCAGCAGTTCATGGAACCTATACAAAAATTGATCATATAGTAGGACATAAAAACTTCAAAATCAAATGCAGTAAGGCAGAAATAGTAAATGCATCCTTTTCAGACTACAATGCAATAAAAATCATATTTAATAAAAAGCCAGGGGAAAATAGACCAAAAAATAATTGGAAACTAAATTATCTTATACTAAAGAATGATTGTGTAAAACAGCAAATCAGAGACATAATTAATAACTTCACTCAAGAAAATGACAATAATGAGACATCATACCAAAATGTGTAGGATACAGCAAAGCAGTAATAAGGGGAAGTTATATATCTCTCCAGGCCTACTTGCATAAAATAGAGAAAGAGAGGGCCAACGAATTGGGCTTATAGCTAAAATTGCTAGAAAAAAAAAAAACAAATTAGGGGTGGGGCCAAGATGGCAGAAAAGATACATGTGATTTTGTAATCTCCCTTCTTCCCTCATTACCAATTAGTTAAATCAGCCTCAAAAATAATGCTGGACTCATAGAAACCACAAGGATTGGAAGCACAACTTACCAGCTGAAAAGAATCTGGAGTTTCAACGGAAAAGGTCGGTTCCCAGGGGAGGAAAAAAAAAAAAAAAGAGCAGCACAGACAGGGTGAGGTGCTAGCACACTGTGCTGATTGAGCTGGGGAGAACTCTGGGATCAGAGAAGTCAATGAGATAGAGGAATCTGGAAAAGCTGTTAGCTCTTCTCTGCTTATAAAACAGCAGCTCAGAAGAGAAATCAAGCCACTTTAAAATATAAAGCCAGATACTAGAACCACCCCAATCTGGAAGTGACCTAACAGATCTCGGCAAGTTTGTGAATCCAACTTCTGCTGTCCAGTGCTTCACCTTGGGGTAGGTAAGACCTTGAAAAGTGGGGACACGGCTCAAGGCAACATATAATTCACATAGTGCCTGCCTTGGCTGGAGCCTGTGGAACTCAACCAGAAGTTCCAGAGAAGCAGAATGCTTGAAATAGGAACTGTGGTTTCTGGGCAGACACTTCCAGTTTGAGTGCAGGGGCTTTTCACATCAGCTGCTGACATCCACGCCCCATGGGATACATTGGCTGGGCTTTGTGTTGCCTTTACTGTTCAGTCTTAAACTTCAGGGAAGACTCTAGGACACACAGAGGAGTCCTTCACTGGGCAACACTCATAGCTCAGCCCCAGCCATACTAATCACCTCCGAGGCACTTCCAGGGAGGGGAGGGGAACTCTCTCCCAGAGTTCTCTTTTTGCTCAGGTGCAGTAGTTGCTGCATCCACCTGGTCTGGGAGGAAGCTGGTAAAGAAATAAATAAATAATTGCTTACCCCAAGAACTGACCCCAAAAGATTTTTAAAATATGAATAAAAATCTAAAGAGAACCATTGATTCCTTCTACAAAGAGAAAGAGCGGGTATCCAACCCCAAGGAAGTTAATAGCAGAGAGTCAGCAGATAACAGCTTAAAGGGGAACGGTACCTGCCCCCCATCACATAACTCTCTCCTAGAAGAGACTATTAAAAAGTTAAGAGAGTTTGAAGAAAAATGGGGAAAGGAAAGAGAAGCTATGATAGAGAACAACAACATCCTGAAATTTGAGGTGGAAAAAATAAAGAATTCACAGGAGAGTCAGGGAAACAAAATTTGTGAATTAGAAAAGGTTAAAAAAATCACAGGAAAGTAGGATTTCTGAATTGGAAAAGATAAAAAAGTCTCAAGAAAGTAGGATTTCTGAATTGGAAAAAAAAATTAATTCTCTAAAAAAATTAGGGAAATGGAAAAAAAATTCAATAGAGCAAAATAATTCATTTAAAAACTCAATTGGGCATATACAAAAAGAACTAAAAAAATGTGAATGAAGAAAATAACTCATTAATAATCAGGATGGAACAAATAGAAATTAATGATTCATTGAGATCCCAAGAATCAGTCAAACAAAACAAAACAAAACAAAACAAACAAACAAAAAAAAAAAAAAGAAAACAAAAAAAAAAAATAGAAAAGCTGGAGAATAACGTCAAATACTTACTGGGAAAATCTATAGACCTGGAAAATGGATCTAGGAGAGATAATCTGAGGATTATTGGACTTCCCGAAAACTATGACCATAAAAAGAGCCTAGATTCTATTTTACAAGAAATCATCAAAGAGAACTGTCCAGAGAATAGAAACAGAAGGGAAAATATGCATCGAAAGAATTCATCAAACATCTTCTGAAAAAGACCCTAAAAAAATAACTCCACGGAATATTGTGGCTAAGCTGCAGAATTACCACACAAAGTAAAGAATATTGCAAGCAGCTAGAAAAAAGCAAGATCTGGCTGTCTCCACATTAAAAGATTGAAGGGCCTGGAACTCGATATTCCAAAAGGCAAAAGATCAAGGATTGCAACCAAGAATAAAGTACCCAGCTAAATTTAGCTTTTTCTTCCATGGAAGAAGATGGTCATTTAATGAAACAGAGAAATTCCATTTGTTTCTAAGAAAAAAAAAAAAAAAAAAAACAGACGTTAACAAAAAATTTGATCTACATCCACAAGACTGAAGAGAAACAGAAAAAGGTAAAAAGAACTCTATCATAAACAATGAAGCCATATCAATACTAAATATATATGCACCAAGTGGTATAGCATATAACTTTCTAAAGGAAAAGTTAAAAGGGTTGCAAGAAGAAATAGACAGTAAAACTATAATAAAGGGAGATCTCAACCTTGCACTCTCAGATTTAGACAAATCAAACCACAAAACAAATAAGAAAGAAATGAAAAAAGTAAATAGAACATTAGAAAAACTAGGTATGATAGACCTTTGGAGAAAACTGAATGGCAATAGAAAGGAATATACTTTCTCCTCAGCAGTTCATGGATCCTATACAAAAATTGACCATATATTAGGACATAAAGATCTCAAAATTAAATGTAGGAAGGCAGAAATAATAAATGCCTTCTTATCAGACCACAATGCAATAAAAGCTACATTCAGTAAGAAGTTAGGGGTAAATAGACCAAAAAGTAATTTGAAACTGAATAATCTCACCTTAAAGAATGACTGGGTGAAACAGCAAGTTATAGAAACAATTAATAATTTCACCCAAGATAATGACAATGATGAGACATCATACCAAAATCTGTGGGATGCAGCTAAAGCGGTAATAAGGGGAAATTTTATATCTTTAGAGGCTTATTTGAACAAAATAGAGAAAGAGAAGATTAACAAATTGGGCCTGCAACTTAAAAAGCTAGAAAAAGACCAAATTAAAAACCCCCAAACAAAAATCAAACTTGAAATACAAAAATTAAAAGAAATAAATAATATTGAAAGTAAAAAAATCTATTGAATTGATAAATAAAACCAAGAGTTGGTTTTATGAAAAAGCCAATAAAATAGATAAACCTTTGGTAAATCTGATCAGAAAAAGGAAAGAGGAAAATCAAATTGTTAGTCTCACAAATGAAAAGGGGGATCTTTCCACCAATGAAGAGGAAATTAGAGAAATAATGAGTTACTTTGCCCAACTTTATGCCAATAAATTTGATAACTTAAGTGACATGGATGACTTTCTCCAAAAATATAGGCTTCCTAGATTAACAGAGGACGAGATAAATTGCTTAAATTGTCCCATTTCAGAAAAAAAAAATAGAACAAGCTATTAATCAACTCCTCAGGAAAAAATCCCCAGGACCAGATGGATTTACATGTGAATTCTACCAAACAATTAAAGAACAATTAGCCCCATGTGGAAGGTTGACCAATATATGTTAAATATGTTAAAGTATAAATTAAATACAATGTATGTATACATGTCTAAACAGTTGTTTTGCTGTACAAAAAGAATCAGACTTTGAAACAGTGTACAATTAGCCTGTGAATGAAATTCAAAATGCAGGTGGATAAAATGAGAGGGATTGAGAATTCTATGTAGTGATTCATAGTCATCCCCCAGAGGTCTTTTACTGGGTGTAGCTGGTTCAGTTCATTACTGGCCACATTCATCAGAATTGATCATCATATAGTATTGTTGTTGAAGTATACAACGATCTCCTGGTCCTGCTCATTTCACTCAGCATCAGTTCATGTAAGTCTCTCCAGGCCTTTCTGAAATCATCCTGTTGGTCATTTCTTACAGAACAATTATAATCCATAATATTTATATACCACAGTTTATTCAGCCAATCTCTGATTGATGGACATCCACATAGTATCCAGTTTCTGGCCACCACAAAGAAGGCTGCCACAAACATTCTTGCACATACAGGTACCTTTCCCTTTTTTAAGATCTTTTTTGGGATATAAGCCCAGTAGTAACACTGCTGGGTCAAAGTGTATGCGCAGTTAGATAACTTTTTGAGCATAGTTCCTAATCATTCTCTAGAATGTCTGGATGTATTCACAATTCCACCAACAATGTATCAGTGTCCCTGTTTTCCCACATCACCTCCAACATTATCCATTACCTTTCCCTGTCATTCTAACCAATCTGACAGTTGTGTAGTGGTATCTGCTAGTTGTCTTAATTTGCTTTTCTCTGATTAATAATGACTTGGAGCATCTTTTCTTATGACTACAAATAGTTTCAATTTCTTCATCTGAGAATGGTCTATTCATATCCTTTGACAATTTATCAATTGGAGATTGTCTTGATTTCTTATAAATTAGAGTCAATTCTCTATATATTTTGGAAATGAGGCCTTTATCAGAACCTTTGACTGTAAAAATCTTTTCCCAATTTATTGTTTCCCTTCTAATTTTATCTTCATTAGCTTTGTTTGTACAAAAACTTTTCAATTTGATATAATCAAAGTTTTCTACTTTGTGATCAATAATGATCTCTAGTTCTTCTTTGGACATAAATTCTTTCCTCTTCCACAGGTCTGAGAGGTAAACTATCCTATATTCCTCTAATTTATTTATAATCTCATTCTTTATTCCTAAGTCACGAACCCATTTTGACCTGACTTTTGTGTATGGTATTAAGTGTGCATCAATGCCTAGTTTCTGCCATATTAATTTCCAATTTTTCCCAGGAATTTTTGGCAAAAATTGAGTTCTTATCCTAAAGGCTAGGGTCCTTGGATTTGTCAAACACTAGGTTATTAGACTTATTGATTATTTTGTCCTTTGGACTTAACCTATTTCACTGATCAACTAGTCTATTTCTTAGCCAATACTAAATGGTTTTGGTAACTGCTGATTTATAATACAATTTTAGATCTGGTACAGCTAGGCCACCTTCATTTGATTTTTTTTTCCATTAATTCTCTTGAAATTCTTGACCTTTTGTTTTTCCATATGAATATTATTGTTATTTTTTCTAGATCATTAAAATAGTTTTTGAGAGTCTGATTGCTATAGTGCTCTTAGAATCAGCAGGAGTCAGCATAAGCAAAAGGCTTTATTTTTGTTTTTTTTATGGTCATGATCAGGGGATTAGATCTACAGTCACCACACCTCCTTCTTCTCTCCATCACCAACAGAAAGAATCAAGCTCCTCCTCACTTCCCCTTCTTTTTTCACACCCACCTATCTAGCCAGCACAGAACAGTTAAGGAGGGTCATCCTCCAAACATGTGGTAATAGAGAATTGTCCAATTGTTAATTAGCTTCAAGTGCCAGGTTACCTTGAATCTACTCAGTTCTAGCCCTCTACATCTTCTGATTTTCCCTTGGCAGATAGATTCATAAATATTTTATAGTATCTGTACTTACTTTAAATGGAATTTCTCTTTGTAACTATAACTGTTGGATTTTGTTAGTGACCTATAATAATGCTGATGATTTATGTGGGTTTATTTTGTATCCTGCAACTTTGCTAAAGGTGTGGATTATTTCTAATACCTTTTTAGTAGATTTTCTAAGTATCCCATCATATCATCAGCAAAGAGTGATAATTTGTTTTCCTCGTTACTTACTCTAATGCCTTTAATCTCTTTCTCCACTCTTATTGCTAAAGCTATCATTTCTAATACAATATTGAATAGTAATGGTGATAGTGGACAACCTTGTTTCACCACTGATCTTAATGGGAAAAGTTGCAATCTTTCCCCATTACATAGGATGCTTATTTATGTTTTTAAATAGATACTGATTATTTTTTTAAAAGTCCATTTATTCCTATACTCTAAAATGATTTTAATAGAAATGGATGTTGGATTTTATCATGCGCTTTTTCTCCATCTATTGAGATGATCACATTATTTTTGTTAATTTGGTTATTAATATGGCCAATTATGCTGATAGTTTTCCTAATATTGAACCAGCTCTGCATTTCTGATATAAATCCTACTTGAACATGTTGTATTATTCTGGGGATGATTTTCTATACTCTTTTTACATATATATATATGTAAATATATATATATATATAAAAAACCCTTTATATATATATATATATATATATATATATATATATATATATATATATATATATATATATATAAAGGGTTTTTTTTAAATATAGTATATATTTTTATAATATTATCCCTTATATTCATTTTTCCAAATTATCTCCCCCTCCCTCTACTCCCTCCCCCGGATGACAGGCAATCCCATACATTTTACATGTGTTACCATATAATCTAGATACAATACATGTGTGTAAATACCATTTTCTTGTTGCACAATAAGCATTAGATTCCAAAGGTACATGTAACCTGGGCAGACAGATATTAGTGCTAACAATTTACATTCACTTCCCAGTGTTTCTTCTCTGGGAGTAGCTACCTCTGTCCATCATTGATCAACTGGAAGTAAATTGGCTCTTCTTTATGTTGAAGATTTCCACTTCCTTCAGAATACATCCTCATACAATATTGTTGTTGAAGTGTACAATGGATCTTCTGGTTCTGCTCATTTCATTCAGCATCAGTTGATGTAAGTCTCTCCAAGCCTCTCTGTATTCCTCCTGCTGGTCATTTCTTACAGAGCAATAATATTCCATAGCATTCATATACCATAATTTACCCGACCATTCTCCAACTGATGGACATCCATTCATCTTCCAGTTTCTAGCTACAACAAAAAGAGCTGCCACAAACATTTTGGCACATACAGGAGTATTGCCATCTTTAATACATATATATATATATATATATATATATATATTATATTATATTGTCATCTTTATTACATTCGCTCGGCCTATCCAAGAGCACTGAATGTCTTTCCAATTATTTATATCTGACTTTATTTTTGTGGCAAGTGTTTTGTAATTTTTCTCATATAATTCCTGACTTTTCTTTGGTAGATGGATTCCCAAATACTTTATACTCTCAACATTTGTTTGGAATGGAATTTCCCTTTGTATCTCTTGCTGTTGCATTTTGTTAGTGATATATAAAAATGCTGAGGATTTATGTGGATTTATTTTGTATCCTGCCACTTTGCTGAAATTTTGAATTATTTATAATAGCTTTTTAGCAGAGTCTTTGGGGTTCTCTAAGTATACAACCATGTCATCTGCAAAGAGTGATAGTGTGATTTCCTCATTTCCTACTCTAATTCCTTGAATCTCTTTCTCGGCTCTTATTGCCGAGGCTAGCGTTTCTAGTACTATATTGAATAGTAATGGTGATAGTGGGCAACCTTGTTTCACTCCTAAATATATGCTCCTGATTATTCTAAGGAATAGTCCATTTATTCCTATACTCTCAAGAGTTTTTAGTAAGAATGGATGTTGTATTTTGTCAAATGCTTTTTCTGCATCTATTGAGATGATCATATAGTTCTTATTAATTTGATTATTAATATGGTCAATTATATTAATAGTTTTCCTAATATTAAACCAGCCCTGCATTCTTGGAATAAATCCTACTTGGTCATAGTGTATTATCCTGGAGATGATTTTCTGAAGTCTTTTTGCTAATATCTTATTTAAGATTTTAGCATTAATATTCATTAAGGAAATTGGTCTATAATTTTCTTTATCAGTTTTCGCTCTACCTGGTTTAGGTATCAGTACCATGTCTGTGTCATAAAAGGAGTTTGGTAGGACTCCTTCATCCCCTATTTTTTTTTAATTTTTTATTATATATATATATTTTATAATATTATCCCTTGTATTAATTTTTCCAAATTACCCCCCCGCCTCTATTCCCTCCCCCCGATGACAGGCAATCCCATACTTTTTACTTGTGTTACAATATAACCTAGATACAATACATGTGTGTAAATACCATTTTCTTGTTGCACAATAAACATTAGATTCCGAAGGTACATGCAACCTGGGCAGACAGATATTAGTGCTAACAATTTACATTCACTTCCCAGTGTTTCTTCTCTGGGTGTAGCTACCTCTGTCCATCATTGATCAACTGGAAGTGAGTTGGATCTTCTTTATGTTGAAGATTTCCACTTCCATCAGAATACATCCTCCTACAGTATTGTCGTTGAAGTGTACAGTGATCTTCTGGTTCTGCTCATTTCACTCAGCATCAGTTGATTTAAGTCTCTCCAGGCCTCTCTGTATTCCTCCTGCTGGTCATTTCTTACACAGCAATAATATTCCATAACCTTCATATACCACAATTTACCCAACCATTCTCCAACTGATGGACATCCATTCATCTTCCAGTTTCTAGCTACAACAAAAAGAGCTGCCACAAACATTTTGGCACATATATGTCTCTTTCCGCTCTTTAGTATTTCTTTGGGATATAATCCCAGTAGTAGCGCTGCTGGGTCAAAGGGTATGCACAGTTTGATAACTTTTTGGGCATAATTCCAGATTGCTCTCCAGAATGGCTGGATTCTTTCACAACTCCACCAGCAATGTACTAGTGTCCCAATTTCCCCGCATCCCCTCCAACATTCATCATTATTTGTTCCTGTCATCTTAGCCAATCTGACAGGTGTGTAGTGGTATCTCAGAGTGGTCTTAATTTGCATTTCTCTGATCAGTAGTGATTTGGAACACTCTTTCATGTGAGTGGATATAGTTTCAATTTCTTCCTCTGAGAATTGTCTGTTCATATCCTTTGACCATTTATCAATTGGAGAATGGTTCGGTTTCTTATAAATTATGGTCAGTTCTCTATATATTTTGGAAATGAGACCTTTGTCAGAACCTTTGTTTTTAAAAATATTTTCCCAATTTGTTACTTCCCTTCTAATATTGTTTGCATTAGTATTATTTGTACAGAAACTTTTTAGTTTGATGTAATCGAAATCTTCTATTTTGTGATCAATAATGATCTCTAGTTCTCCTCTGGTCATAAATTCCTTCCTCCTCCACAAGTCTGAGAGGTAGACTATCCTCTGTTCCTCTAATCTATTTATTATCTCCCTCTTTATGCCTAAATCATGTACGTATTTTGATCTTATCTTGGTATGTGGTGTTAAGTGTGGATCCATATCTAATTTCTGCCATACTAATTTCCAGTTTTCCCAACAGTTTTTTCCGAATAATGAATTATTATCCCTAATGTTGGAATCTTTGGGGTTGTCAAAGATTAGGTTGCTATATATGTATCCTTTTTTGTCCTTTGTATTTAATCTGTTCCACTGATCTACCGGTCTATTTCTTAGCCAATACCAAATGGTTTTGGTGACTGCTGCTATATAATATAGCTTTAGATCAGGTACACTTAGACCACCTTCCTCTGAGTTTTTTTTCATTAGTTCCCTTGCAATTCTCGACCTTTTATTCTTCCATATGAATTTTGTTGTTATTTTTTCTAGGTCATTGAAATAGTTTCTTGGGAGTCTGATTGGTATAGCACTAAATAAATAGATTAGTTTGGGGAGTATTGTCATCTTTATTATATTCGCTCGGCCTATCCAAGAGCATTGAATGTCTTTCCAATTATTTAAATCTGATTTTATTTTTGTGGCAAGTGTTTTGTAATTTTTCTCATATAATTCCTGACTTTTCTTTGGTAGATGGATTCCCAAATATTTTATACTCTCAACATTTGTTTGGAATGGAATTTCTCTTTGTATCTCTTACTGTTGCATTTTGTTAGTGATATATAAAAATGCCGAGGATTTATGTGGGTTTATTTTGTATACTGCCACTTTGCTGAAATTTTGAATTATTTCTAGTAGCTTTTTAGCAGAGTCTTTGGGGTTCTCTAAGTATACCATCATGTCATCTGCAAAAAGTGATAGTTTAATTTCCTCATTTCCTACTCTAATTCCTTGAATCTCTTTCTCGGCTCTTATTGCCGAGGCTAGCGTTTCTAGTACTATATTGAATAGTAATGGTGATAGTGGGAAAAAGGTTGCAGTTTATTTCTATTGCATATTATGCTTACTGAAGGTCTTAAATATATGCTCCTGATTATTCTAAGGAATAGTCCATTTATTCCTATACTCTCAAGAGTTTTTAGTAGGAATGGATGTTGGATTTTGTCAAATGCTTTTTCTGCATCTATTGAGATGATCATATGGTTCTTATTAATTTGATTATTAATATGGTCAATTATATTAATAGTTTTCCTAATATTAAACCAGCCCTGCATTCCTGGAATAAATCCTACTTGATCATAGTGTATTATCCTGGAGATGATTTTCTGAAGTCTTTTTGCTAATATCTTATTTAAGATTTTAGCATCAATATTCATTAAGGAGATTGGTCTATAATTTTCTTTCTCAGTTTTCGCTCTACCTGGTTTAGGTATCAGTACCATGTCTGTGCATTAAAAGGAGTTTGGTAGGACTCCTTCATTCCCTATTTTTTCAAATAATTTATATAACATTGGGGATAATTGTTCTTTATATGTTTGGTAGAATTCACATGTGAATCCATCTGGCCCTGGGGATTTTTTCCTGGGGAGTTGACTAATAGCTTGTTCTATTTCTTTTTTCTGAAATGGGACTATTTAAGCAATTTATTTCCTCCTCTGTTAATCTAGGGAGCCTATATTTTTGGAGGAAGTCATCCATTTCACTTAAGTTATCAAATTTATTGGCATAAAGTTGGGCAAAGTAACTCCTTATTATTTCTCTAATTTCCTCTTCATTGGTGGAAAGATCCCCCTTTTCATTTGTAAGACTATCAATTTGATTTTCCTCTTTCTTTTTTTTTGATCAAATTTACCAAAGGTTTATCTATTTTATTGGCTTTTTCATAAAACCAACTCTTGGTTTTATTTATTAATTCAATAGTTTTTTTTACTTTCAATTTTATTGATTTCTCCTTTTAATTTTTGTATTTCAAGTTTAATTTTTCGTTGGGGGTTTTTAATTTTGCCTTTTTCTAGCTTTTTAAGTTGCAGGCCCAATTCGTTAATTTTCTCTTTCTCTATTTTCTTCAAATAAGCCTCTAAAGATATAAAATTTCCCCTTATTACCACTTTAGCTGCATCCCACAGATTTTGGTATGATGTCTCATCATTGTCATTATCTTGGGTGAAATTATTAATCGTTTCTATAATTTGCTGTTTTACCCAGTCATTCTTTAAGATGAGATTGTTCATTTTCCAATTACTTTTTGGTCTATTTACCCCTAACTTCTTACTGAATGTAGCTTTTATTGCATTGTGATCTGAGAAGAAGGCATTTATTATTTCTGCCTTCCTACATTTAATTTTGAGATCTTTATGTCCTAATATATGGTCTATTTTTGTATAGGATCCATGAACTGCTGAGAAGAAAGTATATTCCTTTCTGTTGCCATTCAGTTTTCTCCAAAGGTCTATCATACCTAGTTTTTCTAATGTTCTATTTACTTTTTAAATTTCTTTCTTGTTTGTTTTGTGGTTTGATTTGTCTAAATCTGAGAGTGCAAGGTTGAGATCTCCCACTATTATAGTTTTACTGTCTATTTCTTCTTGCAGTTCTCTTAACTTTTCCTTTAGAAAGTTAGTTGCTATACAACTTGGTGCATATATGTTTAGTATTGATATGGCTTCATTATTTATGCTACCTTTCAGCAGGATATAGTTTCCTTCCTTATCTTTTTTAACGAGATCTACTTCCGCTTTTGCTTGATCTGAGATAAGGATAGCTACCCCTGCTTTTTTGGCTTTACCTGAAGCATAATAGGCTCTGTTCCAACCTTTTACCTTTACTCTGTATGTATCTCCCTGCTTTAAGTGTGTTTCCTGTAGACAACATATTGTAGGGTTCTGCTTCTTGATCCAATCTTCTATCCGTCTCTGTTTGATGGGATCATTCATCCCATTTACATTTACAGTTAAAATTACTAATTCTGTATTTCCTGCCATCGTATTATCCCCAGATTATGCTTTTTTCCCTTGACCCCCCTGATCCCCCTCCCCGATATTTAATTTACAGACCCCCCTTGTGACGCGCAACCCTCCCTCTTTTTTTTTTTTTTTTTTTTTTAGGATCCCTCCCCCTCCCTCCAAGTCCCTTCACTTATTCTCCTTTTCCTTTTCCCTTTTTTTCTCCCCCCTTTTAATGAGGTGAGAGAAAATTCTCTGAAAAACAAATATGTTAATTATTTACTCTTTGAGCCTCTCCTGATGAGAGTAAGATTCACACAATGATTCTCCCCCTTACTAAATTCCCTCAGATATGGTGTATTTTCTATGCCTCTTCCTGGGATTTAGTTTCCCTCTTTTTATCATTCCTTCCCCTTTTTCTGAACCGACCTCCTTCCCTTTACTACACCCCCCTTTTTTTCTTTCATATCAGTAAAATCAAATTATCCTTGAGTATTTTTTTATATACCCACAACAGAGTTACAGTTCTCAAGGGTTCTGTGTACCTTTTTCTGTTTCTCTTCAGTCTTGTGGATATAGATCAAATTTTTTGTTTAAGTCTGGTTTTTTTTCTTAGAAACATATAGAATTCCTCTGTTTCATTGAATGACCATCTTCTTCCATGGAAAAAGATGCTAAACTTAGCTGGGTAGTTCATTCTTGGTTGCAGTCCTTGATCTTTTGCCTTATGGAATATCAGGTTCCAGGCCCTTCTATCTTTTAATGTGGAGGCAGCCAGATCTTGGGTGACCCTTATTGTGGCACCTTGGTATTTAAATTGTTTTTTTCTAGCTGCTTGCAGGATTTTCTCCTTTGTGTGGTAATTCTGCAGCTTAGCCACTATATTCCGTGGTGTTCTTTTTTTAGGGTCTATTTCAGAAGGAGTTCGATGAATTCTTTCCACATCTACTTTCCCTTCTGTTTCTATTATCTCTGGACAGTTCTCTTTGATAATTTCCTGTAAAATAGAATCTAGGCTCTTTTTTTGGTCATAGTTTTCTGGAAGTCCAATAATCCACAGATTATCACTCCTAGATCTATTTTCCAGGTCTATAGATTTTCCCAGTAAGTATTTGACGTTGTTCTCCAGCTTCTCATTTTTTTTGTTTTGTTTGACTGATTATTGGGTTCTCTGTGAATCATTCATTTCTATTTGTTCCATCCTGACTTTTAAGGAGTTATTTTCTTCTTTCACAGTTTTTAGTTCTTTTTGTAAATGCCCAATTTCGTTTTTAAATGAATTATTTGGCTCTATTGAATTTTTTTCCATTTCCCTAATTTTTTTTGAGAATTATTTCCTTTTTCAATTCAGAAATTCTATTTTCTTGAGACTTTTTTATCTTTTCCGATTCAGAAATCCTACTTTCCTGTGTTTTTTTTAACCTTTTCTAATTCATAAATTTTGTTTCCCTGCATCTCCTGTGAATTCTTTATTTTTTCCAACTCCAATTTCAGGACGTTGTTATTCTCTATCATAGCTTCCCTTTCCTTTCCCCATTTTTCTTCAATCTCCCTTAATTTTTTAAGAGTTTCTTCTAGGAGAGAGTTATGTGATGGGGGGCAGGAATCGTTCCCCTTTAGGTTGTTATCTGCTGTCTCTTTGCTGTTAACTTCCTCGGGGTTGGATACCCGCTCTTTTTCTGTATAGAAGGAATCTATGGTTTTTCTTGGCTTTTTGCTCATACTTAAAAAATCTTTTGGGGTCTGTCCCTGGGGTAGGAAATTATTTATTTACTTATTTACCAGCTTCCTCCCAGACTGGATGGATGCAGCGGCTCCTGAGCCTGAGCTAAGAGAGAGCTCTGGGAGAGAGTTCCCCACCCCCTCCCTGGAGGTGCTTCAGAGGTGATTAGCACTGCTGTGCTTCGAGGGCGTTGAATAGTAAAGACAGCACAAAGCCCAGCCTATGTGTCCGGGTTGGGCGTGGATGTCTGCAGCAGGTGACGTGAAAAGCCCCTGTGCTCAAACTGGAAGTGTCTGCCAGAAACCGCGGTCCCTAGTTCAAAGGTTCCGCTTCTCTGGGACTTCCTGGAGCTGAGTTCCACTCCCTCCAGCTAAGCTAGGCAGTGTGTGTTGCCTTGGGCCGTATCCATCCACTTGTCAATCTCTTAACTATTCTCAGATGGTAGCTGAGGCCACACCCCCTGGTGCCGAGATCTGCTGAGTCACCTCCAGGGTCTGGGGAAAATCTAATCTGAGTTTTAAAATATTTTGGCTTTCTCTTCTGAACTGCTAAATAATTAGCAGAGAAGAGCTAACAGCCTGTGCCAGATTCCTTTACTTCAGTGGCTTCTCTGATACCAGAGCCCTTCCCAGCACAATGGGCGCAGTGTGCCACTACCCCACCGTCTGTGCTGGTCTCTCTTCTTCCTCCCCTGAGAACTGACCTTCTCTGTTGAAACTCCAGATTCTCTTCAGCTGGTAAGTCGTGCTTCCAGTCCTTGTGGTATCTATCAGTCCTGGGCTAATTCTGAGACTTAATTTATCTAATTGGTTGTGAGGGAGTGAGGACATTCACAGAGTCGTGTGTTTCTTCTCTGCCATCTTGGCTCCCCATCCCCTATTTTTTCAAATAATTTATATAACATTGGGGCTAATTGTTCTTTAAATGTTTGGTAGAATTCACATGTGAATCCATCTGGTCCTGGGGATTTTTTCCTGGGGAGTTGACTAATAGCTTGTTCTATTTCTTTTTTCTGAAATGGGACTATTTAAGCAATTTATTTCCTCCTCTGTTAATCTAGGGAGCCTATATTTTTGGAGGAAGTTATCCATTTCACTTAAGTTATCAAATTTATTGGCATAAAGTTGGGCAAAGTAACTCCTTATTATTTCTCTAATTTCCTCTTCATTGGTGGAAAGATCCCCCTTTTCATTTGTAAGACTAACAATTTGATTTTCCTCTTTCTTTTTTCTGATCAAATTTACCAAAGGTTTATCTATTTTATTGGCTTTTTCATAAAACCAACTCTTGGTTTTATTTATTAATTCAATAGTTTTTTTACTTTCAATATTATTGATTTCTCCTTTTAATTTTTGTATTTCAAGTTTAATTTTTCGTTGGGGGTTTTTAATTTTGCCTTTTTCTAGCTTTTTAAGTTGCAGGCCCAATTCGTTAATTTTCTCTTTCTCTATTTTCTTCAAATAAGCCTCTAAAGATATAAAATTTCCCCTTATTACCACTTTAGCTGCATCCCACAGATTTTGGTATGATGTCTCATCATTGTCATTATCTTGGGTGAAATTATTAATCGTTTCTATAATTTGCTGTTTTACCCAGTCATTCTTTAAGATGAGATTGTTCATTTTCCAATTACTTTTTGGTCTATTTACCCCTAACTTCTTACTGAATGTAGCTTTTATTGCATTGTGATCTGAGAAGAAGGCATTTATTATTTCTGCCTTCCTACATTTAATTTTGAGATCTTTATGTCCTAATATATGGTAAATTTTTGTATAGGATCCATGAACTGCTGAGAAGAAAGTATATTCCTTTCTATTGCCATTCAGTTTTCTCCAAAGGTCTATCATACCTAGTTTTTCTAATGTTCTATTTACTTTTTAAATTTCTTTCTTATTTGTTTTGTGGTTTGATTTGGCTAATTCTGAGAGTGCAAGTTTGAGATCTCCCACTATTATAGTTTTACCGTCTATTTCTTCTTGCAATTCTCTTAACTTTTCCTTTAGAAAGTTAGTTGCTATACAACTTGGTGCATATATGTTTAGTATTTATATGACTTCATTATTTATGCTACCTTTCAGCAGGATATAGTTTCCTTCCTTATCTTTTTTAACGAGATCTACTTCTGCTTTTGCTTGATCTGAGATAAGGATAGCTACCCCTGCTTTTTTGGCTTTACCTGAAGCATAATAGGCTCTGTTCCAACCTTTTACCTTTACTCTGTATGTATCTCCCTGCTTTACGAGTGTTTCCTGCAGACAACATATTGTAGGGTTCTAATCTTTGATCCAATCTGCTATCTGTCTCCGTTTGATGGGAGCGTTCATCCCATTCACATTTATAGTTAAAATTACTAATTCTGTATTTCCTGCCATCATATTACCCCCAAATTATGCCTTTTCTCTTGACCCCCCTAATCCCCTTCATCGATATTTAATTTACAGACCCCCCCCTTGTGACGCGCAGCCCTCCCTTTTTTTAGTATCCCTCCCCCCTCCCTCCAAGTCCCTTTCCATATTCTCCTTTTCCTTTTCCCTTTTCCTCTCCCACCTTTTAATGAGGTGAGAGAAAATTCTCTGAAAAACAAATATGTCAGTTATTTACTCTTTGAGCCTCTTCTGATGAGAGTAAGATTCACACAATGATTCTCCCCCTCACTAAATTCCCTCAGATATGGTGTATTTTCTATGCCTCTTTCTGGGATGTAGTTTCCCTCTTTTTACCATTCCTTCCCCTTTTTCTGAAACGACCTCCTTCCCTTTACTACACCCCCCTTTTTTCTTTTATATCTGTAAAATCAAATTATCCATGAGTACTTTTTATATACCCACAACAGAGTTACAGCTCTCAAGGGTTCTGTGTACCTTTTTCTGTTTCTCTTCAGTCGTGTGGATGTAGATCAAATTTTTTGTTTAAGTCTTTTTTTTTTTTCTTAGAAACATATAGAATTCCTCTATTTTATTGAATGACCATCTTCTTCCATGGAAAAAGATGCTAAACTTAGCTAGCACCCAGCCGTCTGTGCTGGCCTCTCTTCTTCCTCCCCTGGGAACTGACCTTTTCTGTTGAAACTCCAGATTTTCTTCAGCTGGTAATTCGTGCTTCCAGTCCTTGTGGTATCTATCAGTCCAGCGCTATTTTTGAGGCTGATTTATCTAATTGGTTGTGAGGGAATAAGGAAGTTCACAGAGTCGTGTGTATCTTCTCCGCCATCTTGGCTCCACCCCGCCAATATTTTATTTAAGCTTTTAGTATCATTATTTATTAGGGAAATTGGTCTCTAGTTTTCTTTCTCTGTTTTGACCCTAATTGATTAGATAACATATCTTTGTCTTAAAAAGGAATTTGTTGAGGCTCCTTCTTCCCCTATTTTTTTGAAATAGTTTTCATAGTACTGGAATTAACTGTTAAGTTCAGAGAATTCACTTTACATCCACCTGCCTCTGTAATTTTTTTCCTTAGAGAAGTGATTAATAACTTGTTATATTTCTTTTTCTAAAATGGGATAATTTATATTAAGTAATATATTTCCTGTTCTAATAATCTGGACAACCTATATTTTTATAAGTACTTATGCATTTCACTTAGATTATCCAAATCTATTGCAATACAATTGGGCAAAATCCCTCCTAATTATTGATCTAAATTCTTCTTCATTGGTAGAAAGTTCACCCATTTCATTTTTGATATTAGCAATTTGATTTATTTATTTCCTTTTTCTAATTAAATGAAATAAATGTTTATCTATTTTTTTAATAAAACCAACTTTTAATGTTATTAGTTAAATAGTTTTCTTTGATTTTATTAATCTCTCCTTTTATTTTTAGAATTTCAAATTTGGTATTTAATTGGAGGCTTTTAATTTGTTCTTTGTATAGTTTTGTTTTTTTAGTTTCATGCCAATGTCATTGATCTTCTCTTTCTCTATTTTATTCAAATAAGCATCTGGAGATATAAACTTTCCCCTAAGAAACATATCCCATAAATTTTGGTAAATTTTCTCATTTTTGTTATTTTATTGCATGAAATTATCAATTTTGTTTATGATTTGTTGTTTCACCCAGTCATTCTTTAGGATGAGATCATTTAGTTTCCAATTATTGTTTGTTCTTTTTTTTCCTAGCCTTTTATTTCATGTAATTTTATAGCATCATGATCTGAAACAAAGATGGATTTACTATTGCTGCCTTGCTACATTGAATTTTGAGGCTTTTATGCTCTAACACATGGTCAATTTTTGTATAGGTTTCATGTACTGTCTGTCCCTTCAATTTTCTTCAAAAGTCTATCATACCTAACTTTTAAAATATTCTATTTACCTCCTTAATCTCTTTCTAATTTCTTTTATGGTTTCACTTACCTAGTTCTGATAGAGTGAGACTGAGATGCCCCACTAATATAGTTTTTCTTTCTATATCTTCTTGCAACTCTGTTAACTTCTCTATGAATTTGGATGCTATACCATTTGGTGCATATATTTTTAGCACTTGTATTACTTCATTATCTATGATACTCTTTAGCAAGATATAGTTTCCTTCCTTATCTTTTTAAATTAGATCTAACTTTGCTTTTGCTTGATCTGAGATCAGGATTGCTACCACTGCTTTTTTCACTTCAGGTGACTCATAATAGATGCTTTTCCAGTCTTTTACCTTTATTCTGTTTATCTCACTTTGCTTTATTTTTTTCCTGGTAGGAGGCTAATTATTATTGTATTCTTTTTTATAATTTTTTATTGTTTTTTTTTTAATTTTTAATTTTTTAATGTTATAATTATACATTTTTGATAGTATAAATGCATGAGTAATCATTTTCTAACATTATCCCTTGTATTCATTTTTCCAAATTTTCCCCTCCCTCCCTCCCTCTACTCCCTCCCCTAGATGACAGACAATCCCATACATTTTACATGTGTTATAGTATAACCTAGATACAATATATGTGTGTAAATGCAATTTTCTTGTTGCTCATTAAATATTAGATTTAGAAGGTATAAGTAACTTGGGTAGATAGACAGTAGTGCTAACAATTTACATTCACTTCCCAGTATTCCTTCTTTGGGTGTAGTTGTTTCTGTCCATCATTGATCAACTGGAAGTGAGTTGGATCTTCTTTATGTTGAAGATAACCACTTCCATAAGAATACATCTTCATACAGCATTGTTGTTGAAGTGTACAGTGATCTTCTGGTTCTGTTCATTTTACTCAGCATCAGTTCATGTAAGTCTCTCCAAACCTTTTCTGAATTCATCCTGCTGGTCATTTCTTACAGAGCAATAACATTCCATAACCTTCATATAACATAATTAACCCAACCATTCTCCAATTGATGGACATCCATTCATCTTCCAGTTTGTAGCCACTATAGAAAGAGCTGCCACAAACATTTTGGCACATACAGGTCCCTTTCCGTTCTTTAGTATTTCTTTGGGATATAAGCCCAATAGCAGCACTGCTGGATCAAAAGGTATGCACAGTTTGATAACTTTTTGGGCATAGTTCCAAATTGCTCTCCAGAATGGTTCTTTCACAGCCCCACCAATAATGTATTAGTGTCCCAGTTTTCCCACATCCCCTCCAACATTCATCATTATTTGTTCCTGTCATCTTAGCCAATCTGACAGGTGTATAGTGATATCTCAGAGTTGTCTTAATTTGCATTTTTCTGATTTGTAATGATTTGGAACTCTCATATGAGTGGATATAATTTCAATTTCATCATCTGAGAATTGTCTGTTCATATCCTTTGACCATTTATCAATTGGAGAATGGTTTGATTTCTTATAAATTAGGGTCAGTTCTCTATATGTTTTGGAAATGAGACCTTTTTCAGAACCTTTAACTATAAAAATATTTTCCCAATTTGTTACTTCCCTTCTAATCTTTTTTGCATTAATATCATTTGTACAGAAACTTTTTAGTTTGATGTAATCAAAATCTTCTATTTTGTGATTGATGATGATCTCTATTTCTCTTCTGGTCATAAATTCCTTCCTCATCCACAGGTCTGAGAGGTAGACTAGTCTCTGTTCCTCTAAACTATTTATTATCTCATTTTTTATGCCTAAATCATGGATCCATTTTGATCTTATCTTGGTACATGGTGTTAAGTGTGGATCCATATCTAATTTCTGCCATACTAATTTCCAGTTTTCCCAACAGTTTTTTTCAAATAATGAATTTTTATCCCAAATGTTGGTATCTTTGGGTTTGTCAAACACTAGGTTGCTATAAATGTGCCCTTTTTTGTCCTTTGTACCTAATCTGTTCCACTGATTGACTGGTCTATTTTTTAGCCAATACCAAATGGTTTTGGTGACTGCTGCTATATAATATAGCTTTAGATCAAGTACACCTAGACCACCTTCATCTGTCTTTTTTTTTTTTCCCATTAGTTCCCTTGAAATACTGGACCTTTTATTCTTCCATATGAATTTTGTTGTTTCATTTCTAGGTCATTAAAATAGTTTCTTGGGAGTCTGATTGGTATAGCACTAAATAAATAGATTAGTTTGGGGAGTATTGTCATCTTTATTATATTCGCTCGGCCTATCCAAGAGCACTGAATGTCTTTCCAATTATTTAAATCTGATTTTATTTTCGTGGCAAATGTTTCATAATTTTGCTCATATAATTCCTGACTTTTCTTTGGTAGATGGATTCCCAAATATTTTATATTCTCAACATTTGTTTGGAATGGAATTTCTCTTTGTATTTCTTGCTGTTGAATTTTGTTTTTGATGTATAAAAATGCTGAGGATTTATGTGGATTTATTTTGTATCCAGCAACTTTTCTAAAGTTGTGAATTATTTCTAATATTTTTTTATTAGAATCTTGGGGTTTTTCTAAGTATACCATCATATCATCTGCAAAGAGTGATAATTTGATTTCCTCATTACCTACTCTTATTCCTTTAATCTCTTTCTCGACTCTTATTGACGAGGCTAGCATTTCTAATACAATATTGAATAGTAATGGTGATAGTGGGCAACCTTGTTTCTCTCCTGATCTTACTGGGAAAGGTTCCAGTTTATCTCCATTACATCTTATGCTTACTGACGTTCTTAAATATATGCTCCTGATTATTCTAAGGAATAGTCCATTTATTCTTATACTCTCAAGAGTTTTTAGTAGGAATGGATGTTGGATTTTATCAAATGCTTTTTCTGCACCTATTGAGATGATCATATGTTTTTAAATTAATTTGATTATGAATATGGTCAATTATACTTATAGTTTTCCTAATATTAAATAAGCCCTGCATTCCTAGTATAAATCCTACTTGATCATAGTGTGTTATCCTGGGGATGATTTTCTGAAGTATTTTTGCTAATATCTTGTTTAAGATTTTAGCATCAATATTCATTAAGGAAATTGGTCTATAATTTTCTTTCTCAGTTTTCGCTCTACCTGGTTTAGGTATCAGTATCATGTATGTGTCATAAAAGGAGTTTCGTAGGACTCCTTCATCCCATATTTTTTCAAATAGTTTGTATAACATTGGGGCTAATTGTTCATTTACTTTAAATATATTTTTTCTAAACCACATATTGGAAGATTCTGGCTTTTTATTTAGTCTGATATCTGCTTCCATCTTATAGAGGATTTCTTCCCATTTCCATTCACAATTAAATTACTATATTTCCAGCCATTTCTTTTTTCCCATTATAATTTTCTTTCTCCTTTTCCCCTTTTCCTCCTCACCACAACTCTGCTTTTGATCACCATCTCCCTCCATCTGCCCTCCCCTTTTACTGTCCCTCCTCTTTTCTTATCCTTTTTATCCTTTCTACTTTGTTCTCCCTTCTGTTAGCCCCCCTTTTCTTTTTCTCTTTCCCCTCCTACTTTCCTGTAGCATAAGAAAACTTTCTATATAAAATTAAATATTACTTATATTCTCTCTTTGAACCAAATCTTATGAGATTAAGGTTTACATAATACTCCTTGCCCTCCCATCTTTCTCTCAATTGTAACATGTCTTTTTGGCCTCTTCATAGGTTGAATTTTGCTCCATTTTACCTACCTTTTCCAGTATAATTTTTTTATATCACCCAAATAAATTTGAATTATACCTACATGTTCTGTGTATACCCCTAACAAAGATACAGTTCTGAAGAGTTAAACATAGAATCTTCCCATATAGAGTGGTATACATTCACAACTTTTAAAAAACAGTTTTTTATTCCCTTTTTACCTTTTTATGCTTCTCCTGAGTTCTGTATTTAAAATCAAATGTAATGCTCAGGTCTTGTCTTTTCAGCAAAAATGAATAAAAATCCCCTATTTTGTTGAATGTCTATCTTTTTCTCTATAAGATAATGCTTTATTTTATTGTATAGTTGATTCTTAGCTGCAAGCTTCTTTGACCTTTGTAATATCATACTTCAGTGCCTTTGACACTTTAAAGTGGTACCTGCTAGGTTCTAGGTAATCCTCATTGTGACTCCTTGACATTTGAATTGTTTATTTCTAGTATCTTGAAGTATTTTCTCCTTGATTTCATAATTCTGAAAATTAGCTAAGATAAACCTTGACATATTCATGTCTTTAAGAAGGTAAATTGATTTTTCAATGGCTTTTTTACCCTCTGGGTCTGGTCAGCTTTCCTTGATGATTTCTCAAAAGATGTTGTCTAAGCCCTTCTTTTTCCACTGTCATTTTCAGGTATTCCAATTATTCTTTAATTTTCTGTCTGGAATCTATTTTTCAGCTCAGTCACTTTTTTTTCCTGATTTGAGATATTTTAAATTTTCTTCAATTCTTTTTATTTTTATTTTTGGTTTTGTTTGACTGATTCCTGATATCTCATTGAGTCATTCACTTTCATTCGTTCAATTCTAATTTTTAGTGAACTATTTTCTCCAGTTAGCTTTTTTTAAACCGCCTATTGCATTGGGCCAACTGAAATTTTAAATTCATTGGATTTTTTTTCCATTTCACCAATTCTGTTTTTCAAGGAGTTAAACAACTTCTTTCCCCTTCTTCTCCCATTTTGCCAAATGTATTTTTAAGGAGTGATTTTCTTTCAAACCTTTCATTTCCTTTCTCCATATTTCTTTTAATTATCTTAAAGGTCATTTTTTTTAATTTCTCCAAGAGAATCTTTTGATTTAGAGGGCAACTCATATCACCCTTTGAACCTTTATCTGAAGATGTTTTACCTTTAATGCCCTCAGAGTTTTAAGTTTCTTCCCTTTCTCCATAATATATTTCTAAAGGCAGAGCTCTTTTTCATTTTTTCTCATATTTAAAAGTTGAGGTGGTATTAGGGCAAAGGGAAGAGTATCCCAAGGTTCCTGTATAGAAGACAATGACTTCATGCTGCCTTGGAACCAGTGCTTCTAGATTCCTTCCTGCACTTGATGGGCATGGCCAAGTATTGCTTATTATCCAGGATTTCAGGAATTCACTATTTGTTTTCTGTAGTTGTGTTGGAAAGCTCACAGCTAGTGGACTGATCCACTGGCTTAAAATCCAAGTCAGAGTAACCAATGCTGTTATATTTTGGCTTAGAGTCTCCTACTATATTCCCTCTCTGACCTGAGCTGCCCTGAACTTTCCTACACTGTGCTTGCACTGGGCCATCTCCTCCCTTTGCTCAATTAATACAGACCTTTCCTGAATTTCTTCCAAAATATCTTCTGATAGAAATTTGTTACACTCCAAATATTTATGGTTTCTGCCCCTTCAAAACCTATTCAGAAGCTTGATAAGGTGTTGATTCTGGGGGAATCCAGGAAAAGTGCAAAGACCTCTCTACTCTCTACCATCTTGGCTCCATCCCTGAGAAATAGATTTCAAGATACAAAATAAATTAGAAATAGAAGTGAACTAGTAATTAAATCCTGAATTATTCCAATGATATATTCTTGGAATCTTTCAGATTATATTGATTATTAGATTACATTAGATATAATTATATACGTACATATATCTAATTATAATATGATTATCTATATTAGATTAAATTGATAAAATTATTATCTTTCCTGAAATCTAATTCATTTTCTGATTAAGTCATTATACTAATGATGGTTCTATTGATCAAGAATGTAATAACAGTATTTAGACTAGAATCTTCTCATGCCAAAAGAGATCTCCAAAGAAAATAGGAAAAGGTAGATGAAGAGAAATAATAACAATAAAAAATTCTTGGGTTTGGCTTGTCATTGTTGCTAGTCAATTGTGATTTTTTTCAAAGACAGTATATTACAATAGAAAGAATGCTGGATTTAAAAACAACATATTCCATTGTAACCTTGAACAAGTTTCTCCTTTATGGCTCTCAGTGTAAGCATGAATATATTGTGTAATATAAGGACATTAGATTATTAGACCAATTACATTTAAGACCTATTCCAGCATTAGACAAATAAGCCATTTAAAATGTCTGGGAGTCAGTTTCATTATGTCTAAAATGAAGGTGTTTATATCGTTGATCACCATCTCTCTGCCCTCTTATTTCCTTGACTAAGTTCCAATAACTTTTATCTGTACTATGCTTTCATTATCCACTGGCTTTCTCTTCTCTCATTCTTCAATTCTTTGAGGTTAAAAAAGATCAAAACTGTACTTATGATCTTGATTCTATCTCTTTTGGTCTTTTTTGTCTTAACTTTCTTAGCTGTCCTTTCTATATCAATTTAATTATATATCTTTTCCCCCCTCTAGGCCTATTTCATTTCTTCCAATTTTAAAATTATTATTTTAATATTGCTAGCTTATCTAAATTTTATTAATCTTTATTCTTCCTTTGTTTATGAATTTCTAGGAAGTATACATTTTATCATTTTACTAATTTGTCTGATTTTCATTATGTTTTTGCAAATCACTGTTTAAGCACTCACCATTTTTAAAAATCACATCACTGTCCTGAAACTATAATGCCTAAATAAGCAAAAGAATCATAATATGCCCATTCAATGATCTTTATTTAATTCTCACAATAGTAAAGTTTTAGGTAATATTTGGCCAGCTTAAACAATACATTTTCTCTTCTTCAATTATAGTCTTCCCTCTGGCTTCTTTTCCTTTGCTTTTACATTTTTATTAACTAAAAATGGTTTGACTGATGCTTTTTATTCATTTATGGTTTTATCCATTTATGGGTTTATTCCTTTCTATTTTATCTCTTAAATCGTTAAATACTTTTTTTTTAAAATTCAGCAAATTTAAGTACATAACCAATATATCAGCCATTCTAGAACATATAATGTTCCCCATCAATAGAACATACACTTCAATTAAAAGTTGACATATATACAATTTTCCCTTCCTTCCTTGGTATACTTCTTTCTTATCTTAACTGCATTTTTTCTGTTTTTAAAGTATCCTTTCAATTATGTGTAATCAACTTTTTCCCCCATTTTCTCTTTTGTAGTTGCCTTTATTTGGTTAACTTTTGTTCTACTTGCCTCTATCAATTTTTCTCCATGCTTTATGTGAATTTTTATATTCAAGTTTAGTATTCATTTGGAACATGTTCATCTAATATGATGATGATCAAAATTATATTTTGCCAAATTGCTCTCCAGTTTACCTAGAACTTTCTGCAATATTGAGAATTCGTCCCCAAAGTGTGCATATTTTTCTTCCTATTTGTCTTATCAATTTTTCTTGTCTTCTTTCTCTACTTATTTTTCTCTTCTTGTTCCAAAATTCACTCTATCTGCTGAGATTTTGAACTTTATCTTTTATCTTCTTTCTATATAAGCTTCCCCTTGGCAACATTAAAGTTATTTCTTCCCATGGAATTCCCCCAAATCGCTATTTTCACACACACACACACACACACACACACACACACACACACACACACACACCACAGAGAAACATATCTTCTGATAATTTCCACATTTCAAATTCAATATTTCCAAAATATGGTTAATCATATCATCTTTTGAAATGGCTGTTCCATTTCCCTTCACAGCATGTGGCAAAAAAGAATATTATAAGAAGTTGGGTATTGGGGTAGAGCAAATAATGATTCACAAATTTAGGGAAATGACTTCATTTTCCTGGGTCCCATTTTACTTAGTTATTAAACAAAATCATTTTTGCCTGATATTCTTCACAGAAATGTTTTGGGAATGAAAATGTATGATTGTGAAGGAGATTTACAAAATTAATTCAATCTATGATTATAAATTATCATCAATAAATTATTGTACTTAATATGAAAATAAAATTATTTAAAACATGATTTTTTATTTGAAAGTCTAACTTTTTTTCACACTTATTTATTTTATTTTATTTTTTATTATTTTATTTTTGAGGCTGGGGTTAAGTGACTTGCCCAGGGTCACACAGCTAGGAAGTGTGAAGTGTCTGAGACCAGATTTGAACTCCAGTCCTCCTGAATTCAAGGCTGGTGCTCTATCCACTGCGCCACCTAGCTGCCTCTTTTCACACTTATTTAAAAAGATGACTTCCAAGTTTTCTGAGTAACAGTAACACCACCAATACCTTTCTATTGTCATTTATTACTTATAAATCACTTTTTTCAAGGTAAAAATTGTGGATTTTAATGAATAAAATAGGTATAATATGTTATTTCCTTATTTTTAAATAGAACTTGATATTCAAAGAGGCTAAGTTGCTCAGCTATGATATGGTCAAATAAGATAACTTACTTTCAATTTTAATCGGTAATTTCAATGAGACAACACTTTTTTTTTCTGTCTGTACAATGATGGTCTCTATTGCCTCTCAAACAACTATTAGCCAAATTGCACTCTTCTCAGTCTCCAAAATATATCTCATAATCTTCCATTTCCTTACTTTTTCCTTAAATTATTATTTATGCCTAAAATACCTTCTTCTGCTTCTCCTCTCTACCTGTTAGCATTCACTTGAGATTCAGTTCAAATGACACCTCTGCTTTGAGAAAAGTCTTAAAATGTCAGGTTAAAATAATTGTTTTCTTCTTTTCAACAGCATGTTTCCTCTTCTGGAAGAAGTCAAGTAATATTTATTTCTCAATAGATATTTTAGTCATAAGTTTCTTTACATATAAAGAAAAAAAGTCTACTATAGATTGATACTAATGAACTAACTGAGGGAATTTAAGAGAACTTTATGATGCCATTCTTCTTTGAAGTTTTCTGACTGTAGAATAGCATATTTTATGTTTTGTGTAGTTTAAAATAATACTTAGAATAGCATTTATTATGTTTTGTGTGATTTAAAGTAATATCAGGAAAATTATAATCAGTTTTTGCTGATGGTAGGTCACTTGATTTTAATAGTTTCCTGGTACATTTCCTTAACATAGGTCTAATTTTGGGGAACTTTGTAATGACATGTGCAATGATAAAGATATATTCCTATACATATATACACATGAATGGTGATATATAGTGTGTACATATTTATACACACATGTGGATGCATGTATGTATACATACATATATATATATATATATATATATATATTTGTATACACATGTTTCCGTGTGTGTGTGTGTGTGTGTGTGTGTGTGTGTGTGTGTATGTATAGAGTTTCTTGGGAATTGGGAAGTATGTAAAGAGCTGCTTAAGTAATAGTCCACATAAAGAGCATAAAAGTATTGTTGTATGATCTTAGTCATACTCTTTATTACAAACTTTGACCTTGCTCTAGGTTAGACTGTTTATTGTAGTCTGCTTTTTGCCTTTGGGAATAATCATTAGCTGAGCTGTCAGTAGGAACAAGATGGGGAAACAACATAAAGAAAGGTAAAAAGTAATGAACCACAGCTATTTCCAATATGGTTTGTTTCAGACAAAGGCCTCCCTCCTGAGTTCTCTCCTCTGCTAATGTCTTCTGACTTCATTATTACAATTGCCTTTTGGGCATTTTAGATTAGATGTTCTGTTCTGCATCTGACCACCACATCAAGATAGAGTTCCTGGGCCACCTCTTGCCTGATAATTCATATAATTTAGTTGACATAGTTAGCAAATAAGCAACACATTTACAGAAAGGTGATTTCATTGTTCTGCATCTGGTTTAATAGAACTTTGATGACAGGTCTATAGCAATAGAGATAGAATTGTTGGTCAATACATGTTTGGTAATGTAAAGGTGATATGCATTTCTTATAACAAATGTGTTGTAATACTTATCTACTAAGAAGTTTCCTTCTTCAATGGCACAAAACAGATATGTATATATGTATATGCATGCATGTATATATGTGTGTATAAATATGTGTGTTAGCAAAAACACTGTGATTTGCACATGGAAAGTGCTAGTAACTGTATATTATTAATTATTTTTATAATAACAATTTTAGTGTATTTTCAGAGAGGGAATAAATTACTAGATTATTGTTTTTTTTAGATATAAAATGTTTTCTGTAGTTAAAATGTTTTCTAGAGGTTAAACTCTCATTCATCACTTCCTGCTATTTATAGAGATTTCTCATATCTATATACTTCTCTCTACTAGGAAATGGAGCATAAACGTGTGCCAATAATCCATTTTCACTGATCCTTCTCATATCTACTTCCTCCCCTGATTCTCATTTAGCTCTTCTCTGCATTTCCCTAATTACAGAATAAATTGGTTGTGTCACTGTCCTACTCCTATAAAGTACCATGACTATGCTCTATTTATACTGAAGCTTTACCAGCTCATTTCTGTTGAATAAAGAGTTAAATGTCATGGGTAGAGGAACCTGGGAGAAATGCATATACTATAAGAATCTACTAGGATTACTCTAGCCACTTTTTAGTAGTAGGTTTATACTATTAGCCTCATGTATTTCTAGAGGGAATTCAAGTTGATTATGACTCTTTGAATTTGATTTACCTTTCCTAGTTGTCACCTATAGTTAGTTTAAAACATAGTTCCTGAGGGCAGCTCATTGATCACCTAGTTAGTTTAGCCCAGGATGTTAGCTAAGCATTGAGTAAATCTATTACACTTATTCTAGACTAAATTTCATTCCATCTTTCCATCATCCACATTTCTAACATTCTTCAAATGGTCATATAATCAAAGCTAGCAAGCTAAAATTTTTTTTCATCTGTCAAGGAAAAATGAATTGTAACAAAAGGAGAACACGATCACACCACTGAATAAGGAGTAAGGGCATGGGAGTTGATATGGACAGGGAAATATAGCAAGCAATGATTTCTGTGACTCCAGAAAGAAAGGGGCTTCCCACTTAGATAAAAGAAAGGAGATGCTTTATCAGTATTTTGCCTTCTTTGTGTCTTTATGTATATTGGTGGGAAGAGACCAATACAAAGCATGGTACACACCTGCATGTGAATATTTTAACATCTTTTGTCTTCAGGAATGTGTCTCTTCCAAATAGACAGAATTCAGCTTCATCAACTCTATGGCCATTGGTTCTTAATGTTGTCTCCTCTGAAGTCCTATAACCCATCAATTCTAGTTGCTCTATCCCTTTTAAGATAAAGTATCAAATCTTTTGATTAACTTTATAAGCCCTTAAGAATCTGGTGCTTTCCTATGTTTCCATTCTTATTATGTCTTGTACTTCCTAAATTACTCTGTGATCCAGTGACACTGACCTCCTTGGTGATCCTTGTTAATGCTGCTCCTTCTTCTTACTCCATGGTTTTCTCCCATGATTCATGTTCTCTCTTTTATCATCTGTATCTCCTAGATCCCCTAGCTTCTTTCAAGTTTCATTTAAAGTCTCATTTTACTTAATAAATCTTTCCTAATCTCCTTTAATATTAATGTCCCTTTCTGTTGATTATTTCCATTTTCTTCCATATGTATTTTGCTATTTGTATGTTGCCTCCTCAGTTAGAATGATGATCCTTTCCTGTTTGCAGTAGTTCTTTCTTTACAAAGAATTGAAAAAGGAGAATGGCTGGACAAACTGTAGTACATGAATATAATAGGATATTATTGTCCTATTTTAAAAACATGAACAAGCTGATTATAGAAAAGCCTGGAAAGGTTTACATCAACTGATGGTAGGGAAAACAAATAGAACCAGGAATGCATTGCCCATAATGACAGCAAGATAATCAAAGATGAAAGATTTGTTTCTTCTCAGTGATTCAATGATTCAAAGCAATTCCAAAAGACTTTGGACAGAAAATACCATATGCCTTCAGAAAAATGATGGAGATTGAATGTAAGTCAACATGTGCTACATTTATTTCTTTTTTCTGTTTTTTTATGTCTCCCATCATTTTTTTCTCTTTTGTTCTGATTTTCTCCCCAATATGATTCATAAAACAATTCCTACAAAAAATAAATAAACTTACTATAACAAAAATATTAATTTAACATATTTTCATATGACTAGAAATGCTTTTAATTTCTCCATTTGAAAATTGTCTTTAACCATTTATCAATTGGAGAATGACTTATAATATTATAAATCTGAGTCAATTCTCTATTTATTTTTAGAAATGATCCCTTTTGTTAGAAATCTTGGAGGAGAAAAAAAATTCCTAGTTTCCTGCTGCCCTTCTAATCTTGTCTGCATTGGTTTTGTTGTATAATTTTTAAAAATTTAATACAATCAAAATTATCCATTTTATATTACATCATTTTCTCTAGTTCTTCTTTGGCTATAAATTACTTCATTCTCCACAAATCTGAGAGTGAGACTATTCCTTGTTCTCCTAATTTGCTTATAATATCCCACCCAATCTTTAGACTAAGCAAGGAAAAAAGTCCAAACTTCCCTGTCTCTCTTCTCTAAGAAATATATTTAAGTTTTAGAGCTTTGGCTATGACAAGCTTCTACTTTCCAGTAAAAGAGTCTGCAGCATAAGAAATAATATGATTTTATCAATGAAAGATACTTTGAGAGCAATTAGGAGTGCTCTACTGTCCATCACTAGAGAATTTTACAAAGGCCAGCACTGTAGCTAAAAAGTGGGGCAGCTAGGTAACATAATGGATAAAGTGTCAAGCTTGGAATCAGGAGGACCTGCATTCTAATCCTGCCCCAAATACTTATTAAAGACATGAATCTGAGTAAGTCACTTAATTGATTAACTTTAATTTTCTCCTTTACAACAGTATCTACTGCACAGAGTTATTTTGAAGATCAAATGAAATTATCTATGTAATATTTTTTGAAAATCTTAAAACTCTTTATAAAAGCTATTCTTTCTAATTGCCCTAGGCATTTTGAAAGGTATGCTACCACCAGAAGACAAAATAAGGGAGTTGGATTCATCCCCAAAATACTTTTTTTCTTGGCAACAGATTATGTCTACTTTACAAAGATCAACCCAGGCAAATAAGAGATCACCTGTGATAAGAGCACATGTATGTCATGATTATTTTATGATGGTGACACATATATCCATAAGACAAAGAAAGCAAGAATATATTTAAATTTCAAGGGCAAACAATATCATAACGTAATTTAGAGAAATTCATCAACAAGCATTTTAGTGCCTGCTATTTGCTTTGTTTTTATTATTCAATTCATTCAGTTATGTCTGACTTTTTATGACCCATTAGACAATGTGGTCCATGAGGTTTTCTTGGCAATGATCTATCTGGGAGTTGTTTCTTTCTCCAGAAAGGTAAAACAAAAAAATATATTAAGTGACTTGGCTAGGATCATATACGGCCAGCAAATGTCTAAGGCTGAAATCAAACTCATATTTTCCTTACTCTGAGTCCAGTGCTCTATTTGTTGGTCTATGTGTACTTGGTTCTGTGCTATTTACAGGGATTCCAAGTACAAACATGAAATAGTATTTTCCCTTAAAGAGCTAATATTATGCTAGATATAACATTCATAGATGAGGAAATATAAGATATGTAAACATAAACGCAAATTCATTGGGAGAAGTGTAACTGGTAGAGTATTAACAGCAGGATCAGAAATTGTCTCTGGAAGGGGTGTTGTAGATCCAATGCATGTAGAGAATCACAGACTTCAAAGTGGGAGGGGGCAAATGGAAAGAGGAGGGAGAACATTTACAAAAAGTGACAATATGCAAAAATACTGAAAACAAGTGAAATCCCATGGCACATCATGGAAGAATGGATTTTAGTTTTCATGATATAGTAAATATGATAGTAAATATATACAAATAGACTGAAATTATAGGATGGAGTTAAAATTATGAGATATTTTCACATGAGTTGGCTTTATAGTTTGCAAGCAAAAGGGAATTACTAATTTCCCTTACAATCCTATGTTTTATGAATACTAACTTGGCATCTGTGGGGAGATTGAATGAAGAAAACATATAGATAAAGAAATGACAGAGACTATTACAATAATGCAGGTAAAAAGCAGTAAGGAAAGATGTTTAGAGAAACTGAGGAGATACAATAAGGGAGAAAGCAATTGATTGTATATGGGAGGATAAATGAGGAAAAAGAATTGAAGATGATAAATGGAAAGATGATGGTGTCCTTAACAGAAATAGAAATGTTGATTTAGGATTAAAGGTATTCGATTTGGTTTTAGAAGTATTATATTGTACAGGCAGGTTGAGATGTTCAGCAGGTAGTTAAAAGATTTATAATTAAAGCTGAACAGAGAGGTTAGGTCTTGGTATGTAATTTAGGTAGTAATATGTCTTTGAATTTATGGGAGCTGATGAGATAATTAAGAGTGGAAATGTAGAAGAAGAGAGGGATAGAACATTGAATCATACTCCATAAAAAGATGAAAAAGATGATTCTAAATATAGGGGCCATGGAACTAAACACATATAAAGAACATGAATGGCCAAAGCATATGTGTCTTTTAGAAAGGTAAAATTGTTGTTTTTCCCACCCAATCTTTAGACTAAGCAAGAAAAAAATTCCAAACTTCCCTGTCTCTTTCTCTAGGAGCTATATTTAATTGTTAGAGCCTTGATTTTTACACCCCAGTAAAATATTCAAAGCATAACAGATACTATGCTTTTAATTGTATAAATATAAAACACCAATTCAGGCAAACAATTTTGTTTAGCATTGGCTATTCTTAACATCAAATTTAAGCTCCTCAATCTTCTATATAACCCAAGAATAGAAGGCATCATAACTCTTGCTTAATACCTGACTGACATCAGAAATATTTAAGGGCTTTCCTTTTAACTGGTACAATTTTGACTTTGATTTGCCATAATTTCTTTTGTTCTAAGATGATTTTTGAATGTAGAAGTAAGTAAAAGGAAAGAAGAAAAGAATAAAAATGTAGATATTCCATAAGGAAAATCCAACATGTTCTAGTATTTGTTTCAAATGTTTGCTTTTGTTATTCACATGGAATACAACAAACCTTTCAGATTGTGAGTCAAGTTTTGCTCCAAACTAAGATTGGGTTAGTTTTAGTTTTGTTTTGTTATATATTTGTATCTTATCTTTTATTTATTTAATTATCTCATCTTTTATTGAGCTGATATGCTATCAAAATCCCCAGATAAGCTGCTTTCTAGCCAGCTCCAATCTTTGCAACAGTAAAATTGAGTTTTTTGAAACCTACTTTGTGCATGTGTGTATATATATATATATATTTGTATATGTGTGTCCTGAATCTATTACCCAGCATATTAAATACATCTCAAGTTCTGTGTCATCTGTAAATTTTAAAAGAATGCAGTTTTTTGTTTTCATATATGTCATGGATAAATAAGCAGTTTTAAATATATTAGATTCATGGACATATACACTAGGGACCTCTGTTACAGAAAGTAACTTCCAATTAGAACTAAATTAGTAATTATTAGTTTATAATATATGTAACTACCACTATTCAATTCAAATAAAATTTATTAATAGCTGCCATGTGCAAGGCACCACCTTGCCTCTGACACAGACTATCTTTGTGTTTCTGGATAAGTTAACTAATCTCTCAGTGTTCTGAGTAATTTTCTAAAAAAATTAAATTAAAGAGAAAGTTTCAACCTATATTGAAAGAAAACCAAATAGTTTATTTTTCTCTAAATCCACTAGTATTTATATCAAAGAAATAATTTAATATTTATCATTACCCGAATTAATACTATATCCAAGGAGGGGGTGGAACCAAGATGGTGGAGAGGAGCCAGATTTTAACCTGAGCTCTCCCTGATAACCCTCAGAATCAACATCAAATAAAGCCTCTGAACTGGTTTTGGAATGACAGAACCCACAAATATTTGGAGTGTAACAAATTTCCAGCAGAAAATACCTTCAAAGAACTTCAATTCAATTAGTCATGGAGGGAGGTAGGCTGAGCACAAGTACAATGCAGAGAGGCAGGGTAGTATGGGTCCTGTCCACCAGGGGATCTACTAGGAAGAATCTATAGCAATGTTAGATACTCTGTCCTGGTTGCAAGCCAGTAATAATATATCCAAGGCAATGCCTGTGAAGGACAGAATACAGAGGGATTCAATATCATTTCCTTATTATGACAAGTTTCCTGCCACTTTTGCACCAATTCTTCACTTCTGAATTTGTTCCCCATGAAAATGAGGATTTATATTCCCCAGACTAAAAGTTATTTTATTTATAAACTAAATTATTATACAGTAACAGGAATTACAGATGAATCATTTTGCAGAATTATGAAATGTAATCATTGTGCACATGGAATTCATTTCTTTACATGGGCTCAGAAGGATGAATTAAAAGAACTTTAGAGATATCTTCCTTATTGAGGAAGAATGTATGTTCTAATTATGATCAGAAACATACCTATAAGGGATTGTTAGGTTATTTTTCTATTTTCATACAAAATGAATGCTAAGCTTTCCAGAAGAAGATGTTTGAATTCTAAACTTCTTGCAAAGTCCTTGAACTCCTAGAAATGTCTCTACTCCTACACAAAAGCCTACTCTGTCCTCTGAGAGGAAAAAATCAACCATTGCACAAGCTAAATAAAAAGAAAAACTGATTATCTCTGCAGGAGTGTAAGGATAATGTGATTCTAAAATACTGAACTGAGTTTACCTACTAAAAGTAATCTTTAAATGTGGGTTTTTGACAAAGAACAAGTCTATTCACCTTTTTTTTCCCCTTCTTTCACACATTAACACTTTAAAGGGCCTTTTAAAAGTATATGTTAGGTATTGGTCTACCTGCCATCTGGGAGGGTGTAGGGGGAGGAGGGGAAAAATTGGAACAAAAGGTTTTGCAACTGTCAGTGCTAAAATATTACTCATGCATATATCTTGTAAGTAAAAACAGCTATAATAAAAAGTATATGTTCAGTGTAATATATATCAGGCATTGGTCAGGAAAAAAGATAAGCAATTAGCACATTGATGAAAACTTTAACTTGTTCATGGTCTAAGATATTTAAATTCTAAATCTAAATATACTAATAAATTTAAATATCTTTAATGTAACAATATAAAATAACTCAGAATTATATGACAAGCCAAGCTGTAATCCAATGAGAAAATGAAGTTAAATAAAAAATAAAATAGTCCCATAAAAGGAAATATATGATCTCATTGATTTCAGTGCTTCTTTCAATGGTATAGCTTTCAACTCAGCTCAGTCTTTTCATAGAGATGACTTGATTCAAACCCTTAAAATATTTAATAGATACTGAGGCCCAGAAAAAAAAAAAGCAAGTAATTTGTTTAATCTTACGCAAGAAACAAGAAGAATTGAAACTTAAAATCAGAAGACCTGTATCTAAGTTTAGAATTTTTTCTGCCACATAAATTTGCCTCTATTAGTTGTCCAAGACTTATCAAAAATATTTCACAAAAAAACCCATTGTACTTTTCTACTGTTTTGGTTTCGTATTTTGTGGACACCAGTTGGAATGCTAGTGGTGCCTATTTGCCATCCCTCAGATAGTGTTGAAAGAATTCTCAGAAAAACATAAATTTGCAAGATACATTCAGTTTAGCAAGTGGTTATTTAACACCTTCTCCACAGAGTATATTGTATGGCTCTAGGAGTAACACAACATTTAGATAAAACTAAGTCATCATCTTCAATGATCTTATATTATATTATCAGAATAATAAACCATCACAAACTCCCATATTTGACAATAATGATATGATCATGATGATGGTGGTAGTGATGGTGATGATGTGATATATTAACATATTAATATACAAGAAATGCATAATATTTGACATGAAGTTTGTTTTTTTTAATTATATAGCTCTGGTAGAAAAATAAAAAAACATGTGGGGAAAAAAGATAAAGTAATTTAATCCCTGTTATAACGCATCTATGGTCAACCTGAAGATATTTTCAATGACTCAGCAAATTCTGAATTTACATCCTAGTACTTTTTGTAATTTACCAAAACAAACAAAAATTATATCTTATCCACCTGTAAAAAACAGTCTGACAAAGAACATTAAGTACAAAATAATTGTGAGAGAAAAAGACGTGTCTCAATACTATTTATCTGACTCTCAATGAAAAACATGAAAAGAATAAGATGAATAAAAGCATTACCATAAAAATAACAATTCACATTTATATAGTACTTTCAAGTTTCAAAGACAATTTGTTCAAATCCTGTATTAACAGTAGCTCACACATTATTATCCCTTTCTAACAGTGCATTAAATAAATGCAAGGTAAATGCGCAGGATGTAAGAAGGCAGATTGTAGGCTAGGACTGATTCTATCTGGGTTTTTTTAGGTACAGAATTGAAAGAAAATGAGAAATTTATAGACCATTTAGCCAGTAACAAAAGGAGGTTTAATTAAACCATAGCATAAAAAGGATAGCTAATAAGAATGTAGAATTGATTGAGTTCAGAATACATTATATCACTCCATTGCCTCTCCTTGCTGTGCTATTACACAGGCCACTCTTGAGGGTGGAGCTGGGTAGATATTAATAGGATGTTTACATAATGGTTCTATGTCATTGGATATTAATTATATCTTCCTGAATATGCTAGGGGAAATTATGTTGATTTATATATTTATTGACTGATTTATTGATATTATGAAATTAGAGAGCTAGAGACAGGTAATATTAAAGACCATTCCATCTGTTTTGCCTTAGATTCTTATTTAAAAAGAAACAAATCACTTGAAGAAGACTGAATTTGACTTGTTAGGCTCTAGAGAAAGAAAGTGAGTGATCCAATTCACAGTTATATTCATACATTTGTTGCATGGAGCAAATTATGGAAGTGTGAGTGGCTGAATGGAAAGCTTGAAAGTTGGGAATTCTTTTTTGTGATAGAGAAAAGGAATTGTAATTTTAGACTAGACAATGAAAATAAAATTAAGATTAGGAAATAACAGAATTATCATTAGCCTATAAAAATCAGTAAATGTTTTAGTTTAATCTTTATATTACAAAAATGCTAAATTTTAGGGTGACTTTCTCATTGGAAGATTTTGTACTTATTTTTCTCCATTTTATAAGTGGTGAATGTATTTATTTACACTATATATACATGTATATATGTATATATATATATATATATATATATATATATATATATATATATATATACGCACAAAAAAAGGGAGGTACAGCAGAAATGGGGCATTATTTTCTGTGTCTTCTTTCCTTTTAGGTAATCTAAACTGAATATTGAATTATTGATTATGTATTAATCTTTGTCTAAGAATCATGGAAGATGAGATCTCTCATCACCAGATCTCCAAAGAACACTATTAATATATAAGTCCATTCTGGGAACCAATGATTGCAAGACATTCGTCACTCCTACTTTCAGGAAAAGGTAAGCTGAATCAAGTCTTTAAGTCATGTTAAAATTGTGTTCTTAGATAAAACTCCCCTGAAACCAAGAAGTTCATTTTTTTTTGATAGATGTTTATTTTTTCCCATCCTTATTTACACTTTTCTAGCTCAGTCACATCCTCTTAGATACTTTTTCCTTTCTAGTTTTTCATGATATTTTCTCCTGGTTCTCCTACCTATTTGACTACTTATTATTTTTATTTTCCCAATCTTCATTCACCTCATGCTCACTGTGGGGAACCCAAAGCTTTTTGGTCTTTTTCTCTTTTCCTTCTTCTTTAACAGTGATTCCATCAGTTTCAATGCATTCAAATGTCTTCTTTAAAGGATTCCCAGATCTATGTATCCAGCCAATGACCCTTTTTTGTGAACTCCTGTGCTTCATATCAAACAGCCTTTTGGACATGTTTCATAGACATCACAAACTCAATATGTTCAAAAGAATATTAGTCATGTTATTCATTATAACCCCCCCTTCTTCTGAAATGTCCTATCACTGTTTAGGAGTCACAGAAACCCATGTTTTCAACCTCTGTGTGACTATAAAATTCTCAATCTCATTCACCTAATATGTCTGATCAGTTTTAAAATATTATAAAATTTAACTTTATAGCATCTCTCCTATGGGTCCCCTTAGGTCAGTCATCACCTAATTTCAAAAAACTACTCACTTTTTGTTGCCAGTATTATGCCCTGAATAAAATTATTATGGCTACCTCCCCTTCCTTGCTATTAGACTGGGAGAATTGAGTCAGGAAAACCTTGAAGCTTTGACCACTTTACATACCAATTTGCCATAAACTCTAGGTGCATTATCTTGATCTTTGCTGGGGATAATTCCCCATTTTGCTTTATTGCCCCTAGCCTCACTGTCTTCTGTCCAGGACTGTAGAGAGCTGGAATTTTGGAGAAGTATACTTGAAACAAGTGTTAACTCAGTAGAATTGATAATATAATGGTTCTCTAGTTCACATATATACTTAGTATGGTGATGTAATGGTTCTCTAAGTTCATATATAACCAGTGTACTGTAATGATGTAATTGCAATAAGGTATATAAGAGCTAAGAAGGACTGGAAAAAAGACATTCTATATTTGACCAGCCTCTTGGTGGCTCTCATGTCTCCTGCACTAAGATCAAGAATAGGCCAGAATAAAGAATCTAGACTCTATTCTTGACCATTCTCATGGTGTCTATCCTGCTGAGACCAAGGCCTATCCAAAGGACCTCCAGAAAGTTAGCCTGAACATTACACATTACCTTCTTATGTTGACCCTTATCCTGTCACAATTAAGTTATGATTCTTTCCTAGAATTATGGATTGTCCTTCCTCCCAGCATCCTCATTCCCCCTTCTCTGTCTTTGTTAAACTCTATAAGTTCCTTGCCCGAGTTTCTTGAGGCCAGAATGATTTTGAACATGAGTCCCATTTGATCAGATAGCCTAAAACTCTCCACATTAAAAGACTAAAAGCCAATCTCTATCTTGCCTCAGTTTCTCTGGTATCATACCAGGAGCATTGGAGGGGGAGTTGCAAAGGAGCCAAAGTAGACTTTGTGTCAGAACAAACAAAATATATTCTAATAATTATAGGTATCCAGAAGTGCCATACTATTAGATTCTCTTGGAAGTTTTGAAACTAGAGAATGGAAAACTATTTCTCAATATAACCATTTCTGATATATTTCTTCTTAGTAGGGATTCCTTTTTTATTTCTTGAATAGATAGCTGCTGAAATACTTTCAAGCTCTAAAATTCTGTTCAGAGAGTATAAAAAAATTGTATAATTGTTCTTCATGCTTCAAATATCTATTGTCCTCCATTAATCTCCCAAAATATTATTTCTAAAATATGTTTCTTTTACCATCACCTCTCCCATTTAAGCAACTCCTATGACTTTGTTTTATACATCAGAACAAATACTAAATCTTTCAATTTACAGTGGAAATACTTCACAGTTTTAGCCCTCCATACTTTTCCAATCTTCTTATACTATTCACACAAACACTATTCAGCTACACTGGTCTCTGTTCTATGTCTCCAGGCATTCCTGCTGCATCTCAAGCCTGGAATGTTGTCCTTCATTCTTGCCTTTTAATTCTCTTGCTTTCCTTCAAAATTCATATCAAAGTTCGCCTTTAATAGAATTTTTTACAATATTTCTAGTTACTATTTCCTGTATGAGATTAGCCAAAATGAATGTATTTCCTCATTATTATGAGAGCTTGTTGAGGCCAAATTTTTTACCTTCATCTATTTATGTGTATATTTCTTTCAACAGAATATAAGCGAATTGAAGGCAAGAGCTACTTCAATTTTGGCATAGAATAGAACTTTGGAAATGATAAACACTTTTTAAATAGCTGTGGCATTGAATTGGATTATTTAATCAAATACTAGATGATCATTTGTCAATATGTTATAAAGAGGATTCTTGTTAAGGTATTTGTGATAGACTAAGTTCTCTAGTCCCAAGTCAGAAATTCTGAGAATTAGTGATTATGTAAAAATGAGGGAATTGACACCTAATGCCTCTTCTAACTCTTTGGTTCTGTGATATAATTCTAGGTTATAGAAGGCCCTTAATTTTCCTCAGTTCTATGTAATTTCAGTAAAAATCACACACTCTACAAAACATTTCTTAATCTTCTTTACTGTTTAATTATTTCTGATTCACCCTTTCTTTTTTTTTTTTGTATATAATGGTTTTCATGATATCTCATATGTTAGACTGTGAGCTCCTTGAAACCAGTGATTATCTTTTGCATTTCTTTATATTCTCATTGCTTAGCACAGTGATTAATTCATAATAGGTGATTTTTATGCACACACCACACACACACATGTTCACTTTCAGGAGATGCATAATCAGAAAGATACTTTCTTTGAAAACAAGACAATTACTCACTAAAATTCTATCATTTCTATTTTAAATTGTTAAATTTAAATCATTCAGTTGTACGGGACATTTGGTGCAGCTAGATAGAGCAATGGAGCACTCAGAAATTCTTGTCTTGCTGAGTACAAATATGGCCTCAAACACTTGTTAGTTGTGTGATTCTGGACAAGTCCCTTAACTCCTTTTGCTTCAGTTTCATCATCAGTAAAATAAGCTGAAAAACATGGCAATCCCTTTCTGTATCTTTGCCAAGAAAACACCAAATGGTGTCACAGAATCTGACATGATTGAAAATAAGTGATCAAGAATACCATGGGACATTAGATCATATCATTAACTACTATGATAGCTATTTGCAAAAACAAAAACAAAAACAAAAAAAAACTTCCATGAAAATAGTCTCAGCTTATGTCCCATGAGTTGTACATTAATTTAAAAATGAATTTTATGAAAAAACTCAATAAAATCCTTTAAGTTATAGCAAGTAAGCTGTTTATACTCCATGGCTTCAATATAAATTGGATATAGATGAAGATGGCAATAAAAAATTGGAATAATGAACGAGGTCAAAAACTAGCAGATTATCAACCCAGAAACTTCATACTTTTAAACAATGAATATTTACTTTGAGAGATATTGTTTTAGGTACTATGAAAGACACAAATTAAAAGAGATTACAATGCCCTTACGTTAAAAGTTTATAACAAAAATCTGGGTTTTATGACAGTTGATCATTTGGAGGGGAGTAGAGAAGAGTGATAGTGGTGATCAGTTTATGAAAAAAATTCTGTACTTTAAAAGAGGATTCAATAAAAGAGTTTTAAAAAAGCAAAATATCAAAAAAGTTATTATTTAATTTTTGAAAAAATTCCTTTGACAGATTTCCTTTCAGGGAACTATTAATCACCCCAAATTAAGCAAACTAGTGCTAACAATCTCTGATGTATATTCCTACATCCTACAAGCAAGTGGGTCTTTTATCATCTCCTTATCCTCAATGTCCCAAATATTTTTGAAAAGCAAATATTATCATCAACTCTGGCAGTATTTGCAGATGCTGTTTTTATGTAATGATCCTTGTATACTTTCAATTTTAGCATGGAAATGTAAGAGTAATGAATGTTGTTTTTTTTTTTAAGCGAAAATTCTATATACCTTAGGCTCCTGTAGCATTTGTTTTAGACCTTAAAGTTAAAGTCAAAGTATGAACACAAGCATATATGTATTTACACACAAATAAATATATGTATATATACACACACAATACATGTAGCAATTATTTCTATATAATTAATTGTATTGATTTTTTTTATTTTAATATCCCCTTCATTTCTGAATATATCCTTCCCCTATTTCTTATCCAGAAAGATATGCCTTATTATAAACTTTGCAAGTGAAAGAAGAAAAAAAGATACTTCATCTAACATATCAACTACATAACACTACATTTATATCATAAGTCCCTTACTTCTCCTAAGAAAAAGGGAACACTTTTTTTTTACTATTCCCTCAAGATAAACTTGTTCTTTGAAATTAGAGTATTCAATTTCTTTCTTTCTTTTTAGTTGTGGGTTTCACCATTTGTATAATGGCCTTTGTTTCTGTGATTCTTCACATTTACTATTTTTCCAAATATATTTATATTTATAAATATTTACATTTACAAATTTAATATATTTCTTTTACATACAAAAAAAAATTTTCAGCCATTCTCCAATTGGTAGTCATCTAGTTTGTTTTCATTGGCAGCTAGATAGTGCAGTGCATAAGGCAGTGGGCCCAGAGTCAGAAACTCATTTTCCTGAGTTCAAATTTCAAACCACTCCACTTTGTTTAGAAAACCTCACATGGAATAAGAAAGGGTCAGATATGACTGAAAATTACTAAATAACAACTTTTATCTTCAGTTATTTGATACTAAAAAAAGATTTTCTATGAATATATCAATAAATATTCATTTTTTCCCCTCTGATCTGAGTATATAAGCCTAAGCAATAAAATCTCTACGGAAAAGAGCATGGTGATTTAAGGTGTTTTTTTTTTTTTTTTTTTTTTTTTTTTTTTAATTATTGAAAGTAAAGTAAATATTTTCAGTAGCCTAAGTTTAAATGCTAATTTTTCAATTGTATTTAATTTCAAAAATACTTTGTTTTGGGGAAATTATGTTATATGAATGTTATGGAATATTATCTCTCTGTAAGAAATGACCAGCAGGATGCAAACAGAAAGGCTTGGAGAGACTTACATGAACTAATGCTGAGTGAAATGAGTAGAACCAGGAGGTCATTATACACTTCAACAATGATACTTTATGAAGATGTATTCTGATAGAAGTGGATATCTTCAATGTAGAGAAGATCTAATTCAGTTCCAATTGATCAATGTTGGACACAATCAGCTACACCCAAGAGAAGGAACACTGGGAATTGAGTGTAAAGTGTTTGCACTATTGTCTTTCTTCCCAGGTTGCTTTTACCTTCTGAATCCAATTCTTCCTATGCAACAAGAAATTCGTTTCTGCACACATATATTGTATCTAAGATATACTATAACACATTTAACATGTATGGGATTGCCTGTGATCTAGGGGAGGGAAGGAGGGGAAAATTTAGAACAGAAGTGAGTACAAGGGATAATGTTGTTAAAAAAAAATTACTCATGCATATGTACTGTCAAAAATTATAATTATAAAATTAATTTAAAAAAAATTTAAATGTAATTTTTCATTAAATATAAAAAGTAGGAATGTTTCTCACATTAATTTGCTACTTTAAATTTTCATTTAGCAATTAAAAATAAAAAAATGACTTTTCCCTATTTCTTTTCACCAATGTAATTCACAAATTACAATTAGTTTTATTCAGAAGAATTAAAAGGTCACTTACATTATGTGCACATGATACCTAGATACCTCAAAGAGTCTAGGTAATTATTTCAATAAATCCCTATCAAAAGGTTAATGCTTAACCCCTTTACCTATTATGAAGTCTTATGGTTATAATTCCTTTGATCCTTGATTCTTTGCTACTTAACCAAAAAATTCTAGAAGGATTTCTTGATTTCTGCTTTTACCCCATCCTTTAGGTCCTTTTTAGTTATGGATTATTAGGTGAAAATTTCTTCACATATCAGAAGAAATAATATTATATTATATAAGAATCTTCAGAGTATATTATTCTTTAGAAATGTGTTATTCCTGGGAAGTGAATGTAAATTGTTAGCACTAATATCTGTCTGCCCAGGTTGCATGTACCTTCGGAATCTAATGTTTATTGTGCAACAAGAAAATGATATTCACACACATGTATTGTATCTAGACTATATTGTAACACATGTAAAATGTATGGGATTGCCTGTCATCGGGGGGAGGGAATAGAGGGAGGGGGGGATAATTTGGAAAAATGAATACAAGGGATAATATTATAAAATATATATATATATATATATATATATATATATAATAAAAAATTATTAATTAAAAAAAAAAGAAATGTGTTATTCACCAAGAGCAAAAAAAAATGCTTTTTTCCCATATATAACAAGATCTAGCAGAAGGATTTTTTTTCCTTCTCAACAGTTGTATCTTTTTCTTCTCTTTATACTTATAACCACCATACAGATTTAGGTTCTCATTACCCCTTACCTGGTCTATGGGTGCCTCTTAATTGCATCCTTTTTCTGATATCTTCTTACTTTATTTTCTCCTCAAAGCTATAAAAATAATTCAAGTATAGGTCTTCCTATGCCACTTTTCCCTCAAGAAACTGGTTATACTATTGACCCAAGGATGAACTATACATTTCTTAATATGGAATTTTAAACACTCCAGAATCTGATTGTCTTCAACATCTCTACCATAAATTTATGTCATTCCCTGTCACCCTCATGAACATCAGATTCCACCCAAATTGACCTACTTCAACTTGCTTATAGAAGATGATATTCTATTTCTGGTTCTGTGAATTTATGCAAGTAATATTCTAAATTTGTAATGGAGCAATTCTTTACCTCCATCTTTTAGAATCCATGGCTTTCTTTGAAGGCTAATTTAGGTGATAACTCCCACAGGAAGGCTTTCTTGATGTATCCAGCTCTTCTCTTTTCCTTTTCAAATGATGTTATAATCTATATGTTTATGGGTGTATGTGTGTGTGTGTGTGTGTGTGTGTGTGTGTGTGTGTGTGTGCATGTGTATAAATCTAATACAGGGGGCAGCTAGATGGCTCAGTGGATAGAGGACCAGCTCTGAAATCAGGAGGACCTGAGTTCAAATCAGGCCTCAAACATTTAATACTTCTTAGCTGTGTGACCCTGGGCAAGTCACTTAAGCCCAATTGCCTGGGGAAAAAAAAAAGGAATAGAAAATTCTAAATTAGTTCTACTTCGTTGGTTTCTCTGAGATCTCTGAAAAGTCTCACCTTCAAATTTGACTTCAGTATCTTTCAGTGAGTGGATTCTTATTATATGCAACTTGCTTTTTTAATTAGCTATTTGAATTTTGTTTAGATCATTCCCATCATGACTTAATATAGAATTATACTTGCAGATTTCAAGTGAATTGATTAAAAGATTGCATACTGAATATCTGTTCACCCATGTAAGCCTCCATTTTCTGAAGTACATCTTCACAAATGTAAAGATTTTATAAGTCATATAGGAGTATGAATGCCTTACAACAATTATTAGTAGCATAGATTTCTTACTTCCTCTGGATATTTGTACCACTTCCTTTTTAAAAAGGAATGAAGTTCTACTACTACTCCAAAAACCCCAAGGAAAGAAGGGAGGGAATAGAAAAACAATGTAAAAATCATTGCAAATCAATTATGCTTCAAATATTTTATCCTTTCTGATAATAACATAAAATATTTATTGTTTTCAAAATTCATTTTAAATTTGTAGATTTGAAAAAAAAAGTAGGAATAATTTAATGTGAAATACTTAAGTAGCATAAACTCTGAACAAAATTATACATAGTAAGAATAAAATTCAATTTTTATGTAACATAATATTGTACATATGCATATCTAGCTACATATAGATACAAATTATATATTACAGAGAAAGAAAAGGAGACATACAGACACAGGTAGAACAATCCGATCTTACTATGCATGAGCTCAACTTTGCTAAATCTATTACTTTAAAAATGTAACTGAAAAAAAGTTGTAATTTGTGGTGTAGGGTAACTATTTTATTATAATTATATATATTATGAAATGTAATTATTTTCTACAAAAGATTAAATAACATATATGATATATTTAAATATGTTGAACTCTATTTTCTTTTAATTTTTAAATGAACAAGATCACATATCAAAATTATGAAAACTGACAAAATATTCTAATATAAAGCTGTTTCATTATGTGACTAATTTTAAATTTGTTTCACATTACCATTGTAAAGTTGCATTTGTAAATATGTAAACATTATAAGATATGATATATTAGGATATTTTATTTGTTTTTAATTTGTTCTTTAAATCTTATTTGTATTTGAGAATAAATATTTTCATGATTAATGATTTATGATTTGGGCATGCATGCATGCAAAGTTATTCATGTAATTATGTATACATAGACAGATATGTGTAATGCATCTGCTTATAAACATATGTAGACATGTATGTGTGTACATATTTATAATACATATTGATAACCACATACATGTATTTTAAAACATTATGTTAAACTTTTTATACTGTCCCTTTCCCTCCCCTCTCATCTTCATGCACATTTGTTCCATACATTTTGAAGCAGGAGAGAATAGTTGGGGATTTTTTTTTTTTCTCAGAAGGCCTGAACTTGATTTTGTCCACATTGAAAAGAATGTATATTAAACATTCAGAGCATAGTTCTCAAACAATAGTAATATTTGTTGATGTTTGAATGAATGATGATTATAATATTGAAAAATGTTCAATAAATAATGAATTTAATGATTTTTAAAATTACTGATATATTAATTGGTTATATATAAATCACATCTGAAATTAATTTTCAGCTTGAAATCAAACTGTTTTCATGATCATTGCTGCAAATATTGCATTATTCTGACACAATATTGCATTTGACTTCTAAATAAAACATGATTTTGGCAATTTAGTGTCAAGTGAATGAACTAGATCATATGATAATAATATGTGAAACATTTGCTAGTAAAGTTCTTTGAATTTAATCTGAATGATGTCGAATGGAATATTCTCTCAGAATGCCCTTTCTGGTTGAAAAAATTGCATTTTAAATACATTAGTTCACAGGCAAAGAGTCATTTTCTTTGTAGGCAGTGTAATAATATGTCTGACTTCATCTGCAGATATATGGAGAAGTCATTTACTGGATTCTGCAGATTATGTCAGGGGAATCTCTGTCTTCAAATTATGGGAAACATAGCGGATTTAGGAAATTCTTCTTTAATTTCAGTGATAGTTAGCAATACAATGTCATTGGCTAGAAAGACTCTCATTGTGCATCATTATGAATATCAAATTTGATTTTGTCAAGAGGTGATTTTGGAGGGCTTTATTATGTAGTGTCAGGTACACTAAAGCTCAAAATGAACCAAGAAAGGTGAAAAATATGAAGTAGAAAAATACATTTTGTTTAGTTTACCTTAGTTTTAAGCTATATTGTGGAATAAAGGAAAGACACGGTATACTGTCATTGCTCAAATGGATGAAATGATGATTATGAATGTCAGTGACTAAACAAAATCATTCAATATATATTTTGCTTCATTTTTGTCCAGGATAGAGAAGAATGGAACTAAAAATAGTTGCAAAGGAAATAAAATATAAGATATAAACAGGTAACAACAAAGTATTTAGTAGCTAATAATTAAATGAAGTCCATTGGCTCAGATATTGAAAGAGTTAAAGAGTACTCATGAGGCTTGGAATAATAAAGACTTCATGGAATTTCCTTTTGAGTTGGTCCTGGAAGGAAAGGTAGTATTTCCCTATGCTTAGTTGGTGGAGGTGAGAAGACAGCATTTCAAGCACACACATAGTATTGAAAGATCAATGAATACTACAGAAACAACAGCAAATGACAGTCCAAAGTATTCAGAATTACATATGTATTTTGAGGTGAGTGAGAGAGATTAGCTAGAAGATAGGTAGGTATAGAATGTAGAGGTCCTTGAATGTCAGGAAAATGCATTGTATAGGATATGGAGAGTGATTGAAGTAAAAATCTTTAATGGGTGAGGAAATTTTAAAAAAATAGAAATAGTCTTTTCAGGTGATTTGGCTATTGGCACCATGTAAGATTTATTTAAAAAAGAGAAAGATACACAGAGAAAAACAGAGAGACATTGAGAATATAATAGTGATTATCATCCATTCTGGTGAAGAATTCCTGCCTATTTTTCTTTACTTAACACTATTGTTCCCTACTATACTGACTCATTGCCTAAACCAATCAATTCTTTACCTATTCATAGAAATACATAATCCTTCTCATGTAAAATGAAGTGGCTTGGAATGATGCTGACAACCATTAAGTATTGTCAAAAACTTTAAAGTATCTTTTTCAATCTTAACCAAGAAGTATCAGAATGGCAGTATGGCTTCCTAAATGATTGGATAGGTACCTCCATAATTAGGCAGGACTACTTAGGTTTATGCAGGCTCTAGACATCATTAGGATTAGTCTGCCTGATTTTATTTCAGCAACCTAGTGCATCAAATCCTAGAGTTAATGATACAACATGCCATCATCTTTTTTTGTTAGATAATGACTCTGGAGTTTCTTTGGATCAAACTGTTTCTCATAAAAGAAGCTCAGAAGAGTTTTATTCTCTTCTTTTATAATATCTTCACTATCCAGGATCATTTTTGAAGTGTTAGATTATGGACCCTGAAGAATTGATGCAAAAAGCCTTGGTAATTGCTCCAAAGTACAAAGGGAATCTAAATGTTTTGAGGTGTTCTCAAAATAGCCTGATGTAAAAATCTAAAAACCTAAGTTCTATGTTTGCTTCCAAAACTTGATAATTATGTGGCTTTGAACAATTCATGAATTCATGGAATGCCACAGTTGGAACGCATATAATAAGTAATCTAGCCCCAATCACTTACATAGTTCAGCTATATTCTCTCCAATATCTATAGTGATTACTTATCCAAAATCGACTAAATCCCCCAGTTATGGAAAACATGAACATTAGACAAAAAAAAAAGAATTTAAGTTTTTGAGAACTATCTTGGACAAAGTTTGTCTCTGTATCATTTCAATGTAATTGTCCTGCATCTGTGTTTTGAAAGTAAAGGGAGAGATTACTTCCTCTTTCATATGATATTTCATATACTTGAAGATCCTTCAGCTATACGTTTGTCTCATTTTCCTCATCTAACAAATGAGAATAATAATTTCTGCCTTGTTTGCCTCAAAATGTGATTTTGAACATCTAAAGGAAAGAAAAATGGTTTAGGGAGTTTAGTCAGGAAGACTGTTTAGGATATTTGAGCTGTGATTTCATCACATTAAGGAACTCATTCTACCAGCAATATCTACCACTGCTCTTCATCTTATCATTTTGGAACAGTGACAGAGAAACTATGAGTTTAAATACCTTATCCATGGTTATAGAATCATGTTTTATAGAATCATATTTGATTTGAAATTAAAACTTCTTGACTTTGAGGTCATTTTATTCTCTAGTATGCCATACTTCAAATCAATCAATAAGCATTTATTAATTTTCTACCACATGCAGGATTCTGTAATATGTGCTGTTAATAATAACAACATCTAAATGATTATTATTACAATTATAGATTGAATATGACCTTTTAAAAAGAAAACATTTATTTCCACTGGATGATCCAAAGGACTTTCTATTTGGCAAAAATCTTGAGGGGGGTGGAAAATCAAGGAAAAGGTCTCATGTATGCCGATATTGAAGCAGCACCATGTTTAGTAACAAAGAACTAGAAGCAAAGTAGATGATTATCAGTTAGTTGGTAAGGCTAAAGACATTTTGGTATATGAATGTAACATACCAGTAGTGTGCCAGAAAAAAAAATGACGAATAAGAAGAAATCAGAAGTATATACAAATCTATATACAAATTGCATACACACACACACATACACACACACATACACACACACACACACACACACACATTTGATAGCAATTGAAGTAACCAATGAAACTAACCATAACACTAACCTTGACCATAAATGAGAGAATGCATTTCCATACTTTTTTTTCTGCAGGTAGAGAACTATATAGATGGAAGTTTATTAATCTTCTTAGTTTTGCTGAACTACTTTTTTAATCTCTCTTTTTTTTTTTTAATTTTTGTAACAAGGGAAAGCTCCCAAGGTACAAAAATAGGAAGCATATTTTTTTAAATAAAGGTGATAAGAACACATTTTGTTTTCTAAAGGAGAAAGCATTAAAAAATAATTCACTTTCATCTATGTGAGCGCTCTCACAGAGATGCAGATTGTACTCCTCCATGGCTTAGTATGTTTTCCAAGATTGCTTTCCTGAAAAATGCTTCTGATGGTGAACTTTCTTATAATGAGCCTTTGCATGGCAGACATACCATTGGCTGCCACATCTATAAGGACAATTTTACTAGCTTTTAGTTCTTATCAGAAATTATAGCATAGCCCTTGAACAGCAAAGAGAGGCATCTCAGTACTTTAGCTTTTTCTTCTTCCTTTTTTGGGGGGGGAGGTTGTTAAGAAAATCAAGGAGGATGTTAAGAAATTAAAATATGAAATCTATAGCTGCAGCCCAAATTCTCAGATGAAACATCAGAATTCTTCTTAAAGATCATGGGGTATATAGATATAGATATAGATATAGATATAGGTATAGGTATAGATATAGATATAGATATCTATCTATCTGTATCTCTCTCTCTTTTATATACACACATACATCTTCACAGCCCTTTGTGTTAAGATAAAGTTCTAGTTTTCAACACAGGGCTTTGTTTTTCTTCTGAAAACTCCTTACATATGACACTTTATGTTAGGAGGAAAATAATGCTGCTTAAAAGGAGTACGGATTAAAAGATTATTTCATTTAGGGGAAGAAAGGAGAAGCTCCTATAACTTTCAATTTTAAAATATTGTTGCATATTAAGATGCTTTGTTCTTTAGGGACCTTGTTCCCTATTAGTAAAAGGATTTTGAAAAACTTTATAACAAGACAAACCATAAAGAACAGACCATTAAATAGTGATAAAGAAACATATGTAATGGATTACTAACAGTTGGCTCCAATTATGCAATGTAAAAACTGAAGAAAAGTAAGAAGATTCTGCTTCGTTGATGTTACATGGGAGCTCAAAAATGAAGCCCTTTCCATATCTGAGTCCAAAATTGTTGTTGTATATTTTTTTGACATAAGTAACATTAACCAAAGAGTTACCATAGTATACAGGTAGAGAGGTGGCTGGCCTGGAGCCAGGAATCTGTGAGTTCAGTCCTACTTCCAGTACATATTAGGTATGTGACCATAGTACAAAACCCCTGAATATTTTATTTTAAAACCCAGTGAAAAAATTCAAAAAGAAATGGGGGCCCTTAAGTCATATATGAGGATCTTTGCCAGTTATATAGTTTTAAAATGTTATCTATTTAAAAATATGTTAAATATCTATCTCCCCATTACATATTAATCTAGTCCAGTCCCTCAGATGCATTGTAGGCCAGATATGATCCAAGAGCTGCATGTTTAACACCAATTATAAATAGTTTTCTAAGACAATACTTTATAAATAGTCAATCACCTTCAGTAGTGAGTTTTTCCACACTGGGACTTTCCCATACTAATGAAATCATAGCTACAGATTTCTTCCACAAATATAAGTGTACAAATAATAGTGTTTTGTGTTTCATGTGATTTTGGCCTCATTAGTACCTGTTTCATCAGTGTCATGTATTCAATATGGAGGGCAATTTTTCTTCCAGTACTGAACGGAAACATTTCTATCTGGGCAACACTTGAAATGCTAAACGATTTTCCATGGTTAACATAATCCTTATTTTTCAGGGACAAAACATAATCACATATATTCTGGAAATTGAAGGTGCCTTTCTACTACTTTATACTGTTTCTCATTTTTTGTTAGTAAACATATATGTAACTTGAACAATACCTTTTCTTATTTCACCTTTCTGTTAGGGTCTCTCACATACAAATAAATTAAATTACTTCTATAATTCTCTAGAATTAGTCATGCATTATATGTTCTGTTTTATTATTTGATATATAGTTTTAATGCATTAAAGGTCATTAGAAGCTATATGGTTTAATTTTCTAATTATTCTTTCATTATGTTTGTGCTTAACTCAAGAGGTCTGGGGTTGGATATAATTTTTTTTCAAATACATCCTTGATTAACTCCTATTTTCAATTTCCTTAACATATTGAGTGAACAAGATGTTTTTGTTGATGATATATTGGAAATATTGCTAGACAATATTCTCATCATAATCCCAGCCAAACTTTGAAAGATTTTTTAAAATAATTACATAGTAAATAGCCAGATGTGAAATATTTTAAAAACATTCTGTTAATGGTAAAAAGGTTCATATCTTCAGTTACCATGAAAACTACAAATTGCTTATAAGTCTTTGGTTTATTTCTTCTTGATTCATAGCACAATAAATAGAGAAATTAAATAAAAGAAAATGTGATTTAAAGCATATTTGTGCATGAGCCAAATTGAAAGATACTAAGTTTGTCCAGTTTGCTGAGACACAGTTTTAGTTCCATATTAATGGTAGGAATGATGTTTTCAGAGTTCCAATATGTACTATAGAAGTATAGAATGAGCCCGATAAATGAGATATAGCAGATATTTTGCAGTCATCTGAAATGGCAATGGTTATAAAGACAAAGCCATCGCATGATGAAACAAGTAGAAATGGGTTAAACCTATCAATTATCATTGGACAGATAGAATGTAAACCTATGAAAACCAGATAAGGCACAGTTGTACTATAATAAAGTTTTCATTCCCAATTGAGCATCATTTTAGAAAGGATTTGCTTGTTTTCACCTAAAATTTTAAAATATGTACAACTTACTTACTATCATTGAACATGGTGTCTGGAGTCAGGAAGACCAGAATTCAAATATCACTTCAGACACTCCTAGCTATGTGACTCTAATTAACCACTTAAAGCCTGATTGATTCAGTTTCCTTAACTGGAAATATATACATATATATATATATATATATATATATATATATATATATATGTGTGTGTGTGTGTGTGTGTGTGTGTGTGTGTGTGTGTATATATATATATATATATATATATATATATATATATATATATATATAATGTATGTATGAAAAATAATAGCAGCCAACTCTCAGCATTGTTGTGAGGATCAAATCACAGTACAGAGCATATAGTAGGCCCTTTTCCATCTCCTTCCCTATTAAAGCAAAAATATTAAGGAATAAAAATGGGGGTCTAATTTGAAAGATTCTTACATAGTTAATCAACTAAAATGCAGTAGCAGATTTCCCTAAGTGAAACTGTTATATTCCTATCTGGCTTTATAATGAATTTTCTGATTCAACTCGTTCAGTTGTTTTCAGTTGTGTCTGCCTCTTGGTTGCTTTGGTGGGGGAGGGTTTTTGACAAAAGTCCTAAAGTAGTTTGAAATTTCTGTCTTTAGCTCATTTTATATTGATGGAGAATTGAGCCAAATGGGCTCAAGTGACTTGCCCAGGGTCAGACAGCTTGTTTCTGAAACCAGACTTAAATTCAGGTTTTCCTCACTCCAGACTTATTCACTATAATACTTAATTGCCCTTCCACTGAACAGATTTTTTTTAAATAACAGAGACATTTATCTTTACAATCTTCATATTCAGTGAGTAATTAAGGCCATTTAAAGTATGCTCTTGTCTGATTATTTTTATCTTTCATAAACCTATATCACCTTTAGGTGAATTGATGACAGTAAAACACATGAACAATTTGGAGTGATACTAAGTCACAAGGTCTTTGAGGCTAGGAGTTCTTTGACAAGTTATTAATATTAATGGTTTGCTATGAGACATGTTCTGTGACTTGTAGAGAAAAAAATTGATATAGGACATGTTTAAAATTATCTTTCCCATTATTAAATTAATATATGCCCATTAGTGATGGAGAAATCTATCTCACTAGAGTTAAGTATGTAGTTTTAAATCCCAGACTATGGTCTCTTTCTCATTTTCTCTGTAGCCCCCATTTATAGTATATACTACATATATATATATATATATATATATATATATATATATATATATATGTAACATTTAAATATTACATTTTTCTCTTAATCCTATAGGTACAAGCTTACACAAAGAATAACTGTCTCCTCAGGCAGATGATTTCTATTTAACTATGAGATAATTTAAACAGAGAGGAAAAAAAATTGGCTTGGTTCATGAGTTTATCAGAGACATATTTCAAGAACATTCAATTCAATGATATCCTCTTAACACAAAGGACCTAAGTATAATTTGGGGACATCTCATTTCTCCAGCTCATTGTCCTTTTCAAGATTGACTAAGAGAATAACAGTGTCCTGGGGCTAAAGAATAGTGGCTAAAATAATAATCACTGGATTTTTGTTTTTATTAACACAAAGACTCACAGAAATCAACAAATAGAATCACTATATTTTAATAATTAAAAGCACAGAATAAATTCTTATCTGACCCCATAATGTTAAGAACTTTCCCCCAAGCTCATGACATAATGTCAATACAATTTAGGCCTCAATTATATAGTTTTCATGATTTAAAGTTATACCGTTAGTGGCATTAGAAGGAACAAAGAGATGCCAGACTTTTTTTTTCTCTACATGCCAATGCTTTGTTCTAATAATCTTTTATTTACATCATTTTTCTCCTTATCCTGCACATCTGCACAAGTATTATGGGTAACTGCTACCCATTGTGTTTTATTCCTAATCATGTGTAGAATCTTCCACTTCCCAAGATGCAATACCTCTTCCTCAACCATTCTACACATTGCCATCAATGGCTCCAGCTCCCAACACTCAAGTCCTAAAATGATTCAGCTCTTAGAATTAATATAGCTTCAGCTACAGTAGCTTAGCTTCATCGTTCATTTTCACAGTTTTGTCATTCAGTAGCACATGATTATAATATTCTCCCCAAAGAAGTAGTAATCTAGCTGCTGGATCCTGTGGAGAGATGATTTGTGAAACATCTTACTGAATCTGTTTGCAGTTAGCTCACCTTTGAGTCAGAGCACTTTCATTCTTTTGAAGGAAAGAAAAAGAAAAAAAAATGTATATATTAAACCTTTGCTATGTGTCAGGCATTGTTCCAAGACTTCTACAAATACTATCTAATTTGATACATAAACTTTGAGAAATAGAATAAAACAAGACCTTTTGATACATATGAAAGTCTCAGAACCTTTCTCTTCAATTCTTATACTAAGTTATAGTGAATTAGTATTATTTGTTTCTTTTTCCTACATCACAAGCTGTTTGCTTCCCACTGCCATCACTCAATGTATTTGGAATTTAGGATATTCATCCTTCTTTTATTCCAATTTGTCTTTTAATTTTCCCATTCTTTATAGTAGCCAGCTCATGCTATTATACACACATGTATGTGTGTGTATATGTATATATATATATATATATATATATATATATATATATATGTATATATATATATATATATATATATATATATATATATATATATATATATATATGGTTATACACCCATGTATACTTATAGGTACAAACCCACACATATATGTATACACATTTATGTGTATATGTACTTATATTCACATGTGTATGCAGAAGTGTGTATATGCACATATGTATATATGTATGCACTATTTCATTAAAGAGATAAAAAGAAAAGTAGGAATAGAAAACTCAGTTGTTCCTTGCTTGAACACTTCAGGCAATGGAAGAATTGATTTATAAACTCTGCTGTACCAGCATTCTGGTTCCTTTCCTTTACTTACAAATAGTGGTATTTTGTTTGAAGCTTTTGTACAGGGTAACATTTTTAAACATACTTAGTTTATTTATTCTATTTTATTACTGAATGCATGGATCTTTTCTACTTTTCGGTTTGTTTTTCATCACAGAAAGAATGGTTTCTCTGTTTTCTACTGAAGGTAACTGCCAGCTTTCCCATTGTATTCAACAAGTTGAAGCACACAGGTATACACACTGATTTCATTATTTGTAGAAACTAGTAGTAATAAAAATGGTAAAGTATTAGCAAAATTCATGAGTGAACTTCTAAAATATGGAATCAAAAAGGCAAAAATTTCAATTTATTTTTTTCTCCTAAATATAACTTGTCAGACAAAATGCAAATAATCTTCTCTACCTCTTTTGCTTCTAGTAGAGAAATTGCTAGTGCATAAAAATCTTTATTTGTTAGATAGTCTCTAGTTAATAGCTGTTTTTAACTCTCTCAGAATGATACATCATTACATTTTCTCTGGTCATCACACATCTGGAACAAATTAGACAGCATGAGCAAGCATATAGCTCATCAGAACAGTAGGAATTTTTGTTTGTTTGTTTGTTTGTATATTCAATCAAGAAGCTTTTCCCTCCAAACAAACAAAATAATGAATTTCAATTTATATTCTTTCAAATTATATTTTTCCAACCCCACAGATTAAATGAATAATTTTGTAATAGAAAGAATTTTGTATAAATCTTAGTTAAATAAGTAAGTGGTAATAAGTCAGTCAAGTAATCAATCAATAATCATTTACTAAGCATTCATTATGTGCCAGGCAAAATATAGCATTAGATTTCAGGAATACAAAGACAAACTTTTATTTTTGTCTTTGTATTCCTGAAATCTAATGCTATAAGTCCACAAGGGGCAACATTTTATTTGAAACAGTGACATTTATACATAGATATTACGATAAAACATACCAAATTTAAGAATTTTTTGTGAAAAGAAGGGATTTCCTGCTGAACATATCTGGAATGGCAGTTAAATTTAGACAATATCAGGAATATTATGTGTCACTTTAGGGACTTCATTTTAAGCGGGTTTTGACAATATGGGAAGGACCCAGTAGGGGTTTCCAGAATTTTGATGGGTCATATGATAATACATTGGGTAACCAGGGATCTTTAGCTAAGAGAAAAGACATAGGGAAAGATAATTTCCAAATATTTTCAGGGTTGTCATTTTGAAAACTTATCAAGTAGCACTTTCTGCATGGCAGACAAGAGGCTAAGAGTGCAAAGGCAAAAATGAAATAGTCCTGTCCTTATAGAGTTTACAATCTACTAAATGGAAAACAAAATATATATATATATATATATATATATATATATATATATATATATATATATATATATATATATATATATATATATATATATATATACAGAAGCTACCAAAAGAAACAATGTAATAATAAGGATGGCACAGTAGTAAATTACAGAATCAGGAAGTTTCATAGAGAAGTTAACATTTTAATTGTGTCTTGAAGGAATTCTAGGATTATAAGAGAAATCAGTGAAAAAGAAGGTTATTCTAAGCACTGGAGGATAGCCAAGTCAAAGACATTGGGATAGGAGATAAAGAATCATGTTGTTAAGAATAGGCAAATTTGGCTAATTTGTATTAATTTGGTTCAAGAAGCAATGTAATATATAGTAAAGCTAAGATAATCAGGTAGTGAAAAGGTTTAATTGTAACACAAATTTTGTAAATTACTTTAATTGTTAAAATTATAATAATATAATATATAATGCAATAATAATGAGAAAGCATCAATAAGATGAAGAACAGGATATTGGACTACAAACGTCAGTAAATTTTTACCCCTGTCATGAATCCTATGCAGTCCCTCTTCTTTGCTGTCCTTGGGTGAACCTCAGCCAATCATAGTATAGTTGCTTTACATTAATATTCCCCTCAGTGGGCTTTTCTTTATGCATTTTGGGTAACTGCATGCATAGTATTACCAAGGTGCATAATTTTACCCAGGCTTTAGGACTTCCCCATAATATTAAATCCCTCCAATAAGCTCAGAATTTACATATCTACATATTTTACATATTTACATATCTACAAATTTACATATTTACATATCATGTAAACAATAGCATTTACTCCATAGAAATACTTGTCTTGTACTGGGCTGCTGATTCAGGGAGCTTGGCCCTCCTACAGATTGCATAAAATCTCATTAAAATACCATTGCTTGGATTAGGGACTGAGTCTGAATCTTTTGCTCTGTTGAGGCATTAGGTATGTGTTGTGGTATGGTACTGTGAATCCTTTCCGACACCACAACACATGCCTAATACCTCAATACAGAAACTTCATTATTTTTTGCTGAGTTTATTTTGTTATTTTTCCTATCACCAAAATAATTTGTTATGGTCAGGTTCGCTTCTTGATATTTGCTCATATTTTTCTACCCCATATCTTCATTTTTAATTTTATGCTAAAGTTGGGCTCCATCCCCAGTGTTTTTATGGATACTATTCAAATATCAGGATTTTCCACACTTGTTTTCAGAGATAGTACAGAGGTTTTAGAAGTTTTCAATGTTTCAAAGATGGTATGATCTTAGGAGACGTATGCTCATTGCTTCCCTGTTATACATGCTTGTCTTTACCTGGAAGGGGTCTCAATTCCTTGGATTTGCAATTGATATTACTCCACAGAGTCCCTGCCATGTCAGGACCAAAAATGGGAATGTTTCTCAAGATTCTGATCTCTTTATGACCAAAAGAAATACTGTCATCTGAAATGGTTCTTTCTATCCTTGAATTAATAATTGAGGAGTGGATAGAGGCAATGTATTTTCTTCAATAGCTTCTGAATTCAGTACTACCACAGAAGTCCCCTATAATCATTTTTTCTTATCAGTTGCCATGTCAATCTTCATCATTCAGAAGCTTCTATCATTTTTGTTGTTACCACATCATCCTACCACTGGTGCTACTGCCTAATTATCAACTGGTAAGTTCTAGATCACCCTTATACACCTGTCAAAGATTTATTTTTTTCTAATATCCTAATTTTCTCAGGCTGAAAGAATGCATCACTCTGACTTGTTGTTGGCTTTGTGACTCCAGAATTCACTTTGAAGCACTGTTAAAGCTATTTGGAGGGGAATTTTGGGAGAATTCTACTGAAGACTTTCTCTACTCTACCCTCCTAAGTACCTCTCTTACAAAACTTTATTGACCTAAATTCTGTTTAACCAATAATCCTCATAATAAGTATCATGTTTGAATTCTCTCTTTTAACTGGTATTGTTATTCAGATGACCTCATTATCTTCATGTATTGACTTAGCACTGCAGTTATCCTGATCTTGTGTTAAACCTCCTGGAATCTGGTAAGTATTTCCCCTCTACAAAGAAGCATATGACACAAAGAGTTAGTGATAAAATTGGGTGTATAACTCAAGTTTCCTCAGTTTGAAGCAGCTTTATTTTTTTCCACACTGAGGAAATATTAAAAATATGAAGAACTGATGATCTCATTCACGATGCAGAATTAGGAAAATTAGACAAAATTTATTCTTGTATATTAAAAAAGTTTACATTTTTGTAAAACCAAAACAAAGTTCCCTTTATTTCTTATTTCCATTCTTCTTTTTGCCTTTTTGCCTTCCTGTCTTGTCTCCTCCTTCCCTGCCTTTCCTTCTTCATTTTCTCTACTTGCTTTCTTTCCTTTCTACTTTCCCTTCTCTTTCTTTTCCTTATTTCTTTTTCCTTGGGGATACATGTAATAGACTGAGAGCTTCTTTTGTTATCCCCTCTTAATTTCCCTTTATCTAAAGACAGAAATTTTATTTTTCATACTTTTAACTTTCTATCATAGTTACAAGAATCTTTTGTGTCATAATATTTTTACATATACATTAACTATTTCTTTCACATTGTTTTTCCTCAATATTAATGTTATTGACAATAAGTTGGCTAAGAGAAGGAGAACACAGCTTTGAAGAGGCTTTATATTTCATAAAGTATATAAACTAGAATTTAACTAATAGATTGGTGGTCAAGAAGATCTCTGAAACATAAAAGCCATTTCAATTTATATGCTTTGTAGCTTCATTAAACATAAGGGCAGAATTTAAAAGTAATTTTTGGTCTGCTTCTGAGACTGGGAGCTTGTCTTGTTCATTTTCATTAGTTATATGTACCTGGTATGACATTTTACCCTGCTCTCTGGCAGGCTTTTTCTCTATTGATTTTTCCCAAAATCTCCAGAGGAAGGAGGGCTATTGAAGAGAGGAGACAAAAAGATAAAGTTCCACCCAAGATATTCCAAATGTTGGTGACAGTGTAGTCTAAAGATTTTTGACCCTGCCCTTTTATTTCTGGGAGGAGAAATAGTGAAGAAGCCAAAAAACTGCCTGCCACTCCAGCAATAGCAATTTATATAGGGATATAGAATCCTTAGCAGATTCTACATAAATTTAATAATTCTATAGAAGAACCCTTACAGGACATATATATTTATAAGAGGTCAAAAAAGGAGGTCTAATTTGTTATTTTGATAGAAAAATAAATTAAGTTAAGTGACTACTTATTACACAAATGGTGAATGGTAGAGATGAGATTTAAACTCAGAGATTCTTGACTCCAGTTTCATTACTTGGTCACAAAGTCCCATTGTTTTATTTCCTATATTAGTCAGTACTGGCTAGTTAAATATTTGTCCAGTACATGCAGAGAAATGATCTTCTCAATTATTCACCTCCACAAGATCATAATAAGCTCCATGCTGCATAGTCATATGATTAAAACCTTTCTAATGATAGCATTTTTTTAAGAATACAAAATGGATTTTTAATAATAATAGTATAAAGGTTCAAAAGGTTATGTCAAACTCTGGAACAAGTCAGAATTTAGAAATGAGTCTACACTTGATCAAAATAATAATGTTTGCTTCTACACAGTGTGGGAGTTACAATAGAAATTGAATTCTACAGGAATATCTATTGTTCCAATCTATTCTTTTCCAAATGTAATATTGGTTGGATTCAATTCTAGAGAATTTTGTTATTTTATACAAAACACTATCCTCAGTATTTTCTAAATACATTTCATCACCCCAGTACTCTAATGAAATTTAGCCATACCAACAAATCTCTCTCTGGTTTCTGAATTTCTAGTCATGATTCTCAGTATGTGGTATTTTGAACAAATAAGTAAGATCCAGGCAGAAAACTGAAAAGCAGCACTCATGCAAACCAAACCAATGACATTACTTCAGCATGTACATAGCTCCTCAGAGGTATCTGGACAAAAGGAGAAAATGAAGTCAGTAATTACAACTTAAATTAGGTTTCTGTTGCCCTTGTACAAGTTCTCCCATAACTGAGTGAAAAGGGCACATTCACCATTGTGTAGCTGTAATTATAGATGCGATTCTAAGAAAAAAATAGCCCCAAGTTGTTGACTCCAGCTGCTGTGTTGGAATGAATCAGAGAGCTAGAAAGAAAGAGTCCCAAAGATCTTGTTAACAATAGTTTTAAAAAAGTAGGATTGGGTTTAGTGATCACTAAATGCAGCCATGCATGGTAAGAAGACGGGCTGATGATAAAATACCATAGCAGCTACTTTGTTCAACCAACACATATTATTCTAGAAATTACTGGGTTTCATTAATAATGTTGGCCATGTGAATGATTTTCCCTTCCTTTCTATCATGGGCATAAATGTTTCACAAAGAAAAAAAAGTTCAGTTTATTTTCCCTGGAAATTATATTTAGGAAAATTGGGTGCCTATACCGAATTATGATAATCTATTTATACCAATATGAACACATGCAATCTTTGCATTTTCTCACCTGGATCTTTTCCAGAAGGATACCTGTTGCCTAACTTTTATATATATATGAGAAAAGCCACCATACAACTTTCTAGAAACCATGATATAAGCTGGCTTAGAGCTCTCCAAGTCTGAGGTCATTGAAATAATTCATTTTCACAATATCTGAGAACAATAATAAGATCGGTACCTTGTTTCAGAGTCTTCTTGAACATTACTCCATTTTTATTCAAGGTAACTGTGATCATCCTTAATTGTTTTTTCTCTTCTGGAATACCTAGCTACCTAGGTAAAAACATATTTTTCTTGTAATAGAGTAAGTAGGGTCTGAACCTGGTGAACTAAAGCTTTTAAAAACACAGAATAGGACATGTCCCAAGGACAATGTCAGGAATGAACAACTTACTATTTTTTTTTTGTTTGATTGTTTTTGTTTGTTTTGTTTTGTTTTTTCCAATTGTGGCTTACTTTTTCTCAGGAACATGCATTCTTTCCATTGCTTCTAAACCAGGTTAAAAAGTGCCTTTGGAAACCACTTACTAAAATAAATACTTTTAACAACTAGTTCTTTGGCACAAATAGAAGACCAAGAAGAATGGGAAAATTTGAGGTTGAGATTGGCTTAAAAAGTAAGACAAAATAATTCAGACATAGCTATTGAAAAATAAACAATTACATATATTAATTATATATGATATTATATATTAAATAGAGAGATAGTTTGAGAACACTTTTTTTCAGGCCCATTTTTACATCTAGAAATTAGAAAGAAATCCATGAGGGAGGAAGTTTCCTAAATAACTAAGTCTTTTGGGAAAAAATTATTAAGCATAAACTTATTTTTAAAATAATTAATGATGGTTTATGCATTCATTTTAGATATTATCCTATAAGACAATTCATTTTAATTAATATAAGATCTGTTCATTCCAATTTATCCTTTAGAATAAAATATAGCTTATGTGTGATATGTCAAATTGAGTTCAATTGAATATTTGTATATAAACTTGAGCTGAAATACACTGAATAAGAATAATATTATTCTTATCCCAGTTGGTTATTTTTATATGATTTTAAAGGAAATTTTGAAATTCAAAAGATTTGTAGATGTCCTGAAAGATATCTTTAAGAACTCAAAAAGTATACTTAGTGGTATTCTGGCATTAGATTTTGAAAATTCACTTTTCTTTAGTGAAAATGTACATATTCAGAAGGCATTCTTCTAAAAATATATATAATTCTTATAAAGTAATTTATATAATTAGGTCAAGAAGAATTCCTTATATAGATAGTGCATTATCTCCTAGGTTTAATGCAACATAGGCATTTAATAAAGACTGATAAACGGTTTGAAGTACATGTAAGTATAGATCTAATTTTCATCACACATATTACTATGTTGAAGAGCAAGAGAGAGAGAAACATTATCATAGTTAATATGAAATAGGAAATCATCTTGATATTTGAAAGAAATGAGCTAAATTCTCACTCTGTCATTTGCTTGATTAAAAATTTCTCTATTTTCCTTAACCTCCTTCCTCGAGTTTATCTTCTGTAAAAATGAATATGATTAATTTTAACATTACTCAGGAGGTAAGGATTTATGTGCTTATATTTTGTGCTTGTAGTTAATGGAAATAGATTGATCAACATTTATTAAGTGTCCTCCTCATCTAATGTATTTCTAAATGAACATGGGAGGGAAAAATACCCTGAAATCAGTGCTATATTGGGAAAAATTGGAGTAAGAGTGAGAATAAGAATTGGTATTATTGGTTGGAAGAAAAGGCCCTAAGCTTATTCTGCTATTACTCCTTCCCATTACTACATCATTTCCTTTATGTAGTAGTTGGAGGGTCTATGTTCTGGGAATTGAGGAGGTTATAGTAGTTTCAATAGCAAACTGATGAGTCATTGGAACAAGATCTGTTATAAAGTTATTTCTATTTGCAAAGTCATTTAATTTGGTTAGCTCCTCCAAAAGGACCCTATAGTTAGTCTTTTAAGCAGCTAAAGATAGGGCACATGCTTGAATACAAAGAGACAAAATATCATTTTATCAGATAGCCAAAAGCCATTTGCAAGGGAAGGGAGAGGTTGGTAAAAACAGATGGGTTAAGTAATTTAAGTTGTTAGGATTCACCAACCTAGGGCCTTCCAATAACCATACAGAGGCAAGCAGAACAAATGTTGAAATATAAGCAGGAGACAGTCAACAATGGCCATTGAAAAAAAATAGGTATTCACTCATTGAAGGGTAGGGACAGGCATAGTCCCTGCTGCCCTAAATAGTGTAATAATGTGTAATAAAGATGGGAAAGCAATGGCCCTTCTGCCACATCCAAACTGAAGCTACTATTCTATTTGGAAGATACAAATCACCCAAGTTTCTATAGGATCTAGGGGAAGAGGTTCGATAGAGCTAAAAAGAAGGTTCCTCCAAAGTTCAGGTCATTATGAAGATCAGGGGGTGCAGAAATCAGAAAAATAAAGGATAGTGAAGGACACAGGATTTACAATATGCTGTTAGACACCAATAATAAAATGAATTTAGTGCCTGGAGAAACTGAGGCAAGATAGAGATTAGAGAGTTTTTAATATTTAATTTGGGTTCTTGAGGAGTGATAGTCTGGAGGCAGAGCAGAATCCATTCTGCCTCCAGGGATGAATTAGACTTGTGTCTCAAAGTATCCAGCAAAGAATCCAGCAATGTGAGATTCCAATGAGTTTTATATGGCTCTAAGATTAGGGAAGACAAAGGCAAGGGGTGGAGTCCAAAAACTAGTAAAAGGCAGGAATTTCAAGGCATGGAGCATCAATTTGGTTCTGGGGGAGGGGAGGACCATAAATTCTCTCTCTCTCTCTCTCTCTCTCTCTCTCTCTCTCTCTCTCTCTCTCTCTCTCTCTCTTTAATAGTTTTAATTTATTGATATAAGCATGGGTAATTTTACAATATTGACAATTGCCAAACCTTTTGATCTAATTTTTTCCCTTACTTCCCCCCTTCCCCCCGCCACAGATAGCAGATTGACCAATACATGTTAAATATATTAAAGTATAAATTAAATACAATATATGTATACATGTCCAAACAGTTGTTTTGCTGTACAAGAAGAATCGGACTTTGAAATAGTATATAATTAGCCTGTGAAGGAAATCCAAAATGCAGGTGGACAAAATTAGAGGGATTAGAAATTCTATGTAGTGGTTCATTATGATGTTCTGTTGTCTCTAAATTGTGATCATTCTCTGGGAGGAGATATCTTGAGGAGCTTCTGGGGAGGCAGCCTTAGTTTTAGTTCCAGTTGCAATAATCACAAAATGCAATCAAAAGTTAAAGTCCAGATCCTATATTGTGTCCTTCAAAAGTCTTGAATCTTTTCCTGTCAGAATGTCTCCAGCTAGTTTCAGTCTCTAGCTCCCTCTGAATCTAAAGCCTGAAGTCAGTATGAAGGTAGATGGGGGAATGAATCAGACTCGGCCTCCAAGAGTGTGGAATTGTGGATTTACCAGAATTCAATCCCAGATGTGAATCTCCCGGAAGACCATGAGCAGGCTTTTCCTTTAGACTTCTGAATCTGCTGGACTTGTGAATCCAATGAATCCTAGCTCTGAATCTTCTCAAGCTTCCCTGAAGTTCTCCCTTTGACTAACTCCAGACTCTCAGAGAGTGGGCTTTTATATCCTCCCAGAGAATGGGCTTGTGGCTACTCCCTGGGTTTGTAGGAGCTCCTTTGAAAGTATGCTTCTCTTAAAGGTGTGAAGTCTGATGGGTGAACCAATAAGTGAGCTCCTTTAAAGGTGTGAACTAAGTGTATAAGTACCTTGTAAGTTATAAGTAACTAACAGTTCATAGTCATCTCCTAGAGTTCTTTTGCTGGGTATAGCTGGTTCAGTTCATTACTGCTGTATTGGAACTGATTTGGTTCATCTCATTGTTGAAAATGGCCACATCCATCAGAACTGATCATCATATAGTATTGTAGTGGAAGTATATAATGATCTCCTGGTCCTTCTCATTTCACTCAGCATCAATTCAGGCCTTTCTGAAATCATCTTGCTGGTCATTTCTTACAGAACAATAATATTCCATAATATTCATATACCACAATTTATTCAGCCATTCTCCAATTGATGGGCATCCACATAGTTTCCAGCTTCTGGCCACCACAAAGAGGGATGCCACAAACATTCTTGCACATACAGGTCCCTTTCCCTTCTTTAAGATCTCTTTGGGATATAAGCCCAGTAGCAACACTGCTGGGTCAAAGGGTATGCACAGTTTGATAACTTTTTGAGCATAGTTCCAAATCATTCTCCAGAATGGGTGGATGTATTCACAATTCCACCAACAATGTATCAGTCACCCTGTTTTCCCACATCCCCTCCAACATTCTGCATTATCTTTCCTCGTCATTCTAGCCAATCTGACAGGTGTGTAGTGGTATCTCAGAGTTGTCTTAATTTGCATTTCTCTGATTAATAATGACTTGGAGCATCTTTTTATATGATTAGAAATAGTTTCAATTTCTTCATATGAGAATTGTCGGTTCATATCCTTTGACCATTTATCAATTGGAGATTGGCTTGAATTAGAGTCAATTCTCTATATATTTTGGAAATGAGGCATTTATTAGAACCTTTGACTGTAAAAATGTTTTCCCAGTTTATTGTTTCCCTTATAATCTTATCTGCATTAGTTTTGTTTGTACAAAAACTTTTCAATTTGTTATAATAACACATTATAATCAATATCTTCTCTATTGATTGTGTCCAAGATAGTTCCCTAAGTCTGTGAGTAGCAGAATAAGTACCACTCCGCCTTGGAAAAGATGTGTGTTATTGGAGGTTTTTTTTTTTTTCTTGAAAGTTTCTGGTATCAGGAAATTACAATTTTTTCCCTGTCATATATCTTTTTATTTTTCCATATATATGCAAAGATAACTTTCAACATTCACCCTTGCCAAACATTATGTTCCAAATCTCTCTTCCTCTCCTAAATGATACTCTTAGTAGGTGAATCAAATATAAATATATGATATAAAATCATCTAAATTCTCAACCATTGTAATAACTTTAACTCTCGTTGTTTCTTCCTTACTTAAGTACTATTGTTTGATATATCTCATCATTTCTACCTAAACAGTATCCCTTGAATTCCTACATTTTCTATATTCATAACACTATTACTCCAGATCAGGCCCTCATTTCTTTTCACTAAGACAATTACAATTACACCCTAATTGATATTACTTCTACTTTCTCTCCTCTCCAAATAATCTTTCACAAAGATTGTGAATTATTATGCTAAAAGCATATTGGTTAAGATGTATGTATAGAATGTGAAATAACATCTATAATTTGGATTTGTCTAGATACAGTGATCCATGTTTGTTCTGATTGAAATGAATAATAAAACAATATGATTTAAAAGCAGTTATTCTAAAATTAACTTCTTTGAAAATCCAAACTCAGGACATTCTATTGTCTATAGTAGTTGTGGTAGAGAAAAGATTGCCAAAGTGAATGATTAGATAATATAAGAAGCATGTTTGAGACCTAGTTTCAGTGAGATATAGTGGGTCACATGTGTTTTTGTTAGTTGACACCAGAGTAGTAGAGCACTTAATAAATGTTTATTGAATAAATGAATAACTTATGAGACATTTTTGTAGAAAGTGAATATTGATATCCTGACCTAATTTACTGTGAACAACTTAATTATAACTATTCAGATCCTCCAATTCAGTTTGTTCCTAAATGATATGAAAGGAGCTAGGTGAAAATAGAAGGAAAAATGTGATCGAACTAGTCTTTCATCTATAGCATATCAAATAACTAGTATTTACCCCCATTATATCAACTAGTTGTCCTACTTTCTTAAGGATTCAGCATTAGTTGGGTCTGCTTCCCTTGATAGATTGGATCCCAGTTGACAGCAGCTCCGCATTGTTCCAATAAATTCTATGCATCTCCACAAAAGCTAGTATACTGCACTGCAGTGGTATATTGAATTAATGTCATCAGTAGGAAAGAACTGCATTTAATGTTGTTTTTTTTTTATTCCTTTATTGAAAATTGCATTTTCACCCACTTTCCATTCACCCAAACTCTATCTACTGTTCCTAGTAATGTACCTAAAGAATGGGTATATGTAATAATGTACACATTTCATTGACAATTTTTCATTTTTTTAATGAAGCTGAGTCTGGTAAAGGATAATTTTATTTGATGAAAATAATTGAAATCTGTAGATGCATATATATGTGTGTATACTTACATATGTGTGTATGTTCATGTGTTACAAGCATAAATTTAACTCCTCCAAACCCCAAAATTAAAGTTTTCCTCAAATAAGTAGATTTGAGAAAAATGAATATTTTCAGACAAAAATGAGAATATAAACAGATTAAACCAAGTTGAATTCAAAAGCATCCACTAAGCACCTAGACTATGCAAAACATTGTGTTAGTTGTTTAAAATATAAAGGAAAAAATAATCTTTCTTCTTAAGGAAATTATATTGTGTAGGTCTTGAGGCCTAACATGTACGAAGGAAGCAACATATGGGAATTTCTGGAGGATGAGACTGATAACAAATGGATATATATGGGTTAGGAAAGACTTTACATAGAAAGGTTCACATGAGCTACATGTTGAAATCAGCAAGAAATTCTGAAGAGGAAAAGAGATAGCAAGAATGCATTTCAAGAATAAGGGTACCTTATACAAATCCTTTGATATTAGAGATGGAAAGTCAAGTTTTCTAAACAGTTATAGATCAGTCTGCAAAATATGGAGAAAGGAATAATATGACATAACTAAAAGACTGGTGGGAACAGTTGCTGAAGATCTTTAATTTCATCCTGAGGAATTTCTCTTTTGAGAGGATATAGGAAACTATCAAAGATTTATGAGTAGGGGAGTGACATTGTCAGACTTGGTAATTAAGGAATATGCCAGTTATGGGTATAATGGCTTAAGATTATTACTTTTAAAACCTGAGATGTAGTAAAATTAATTATACAGATATGAATATCATTTATAAAGGTGTGATAACTGAGCTCACTTACTTAAAGAAAATTGAGAAAGGATATGAAGAAAAAAAAAAAGATTCAGTCATTTCAAAGCCTTGTACAGTATAAATCCGTGCTTACTAAGCAAGAAATGGATAGAGGATTCATTGAAAGAGACTATGAAACTGTAATAATATCTGACAGTAGGAAAGTGATTAAAGTGTCTCCCATTGGATTCACAGACCAGTTTGGATATTGTCTTTGACTCTTACTACCAATGTAACTTGCATGGTAATAACATCACGTTTTGGAGACCCCAGTTTCTTAATTTGTCAAAATAACGTGTTAAACTAGATCAAAACTTCTTAAATTGTGGATTTTAATCTGTGAGGATTTTATCAGTAGATGTTTATTTATACGCCCATTTTATATATCTATATATCCAGGTTCATGTAAAAATTTCTCAAGTGAAAGGGATCATGACAAGCAAAAATTTTAAAAGCCCTGAATTAGATGATCTATAAGCTTCCTCCAGATCCAGATTTATTAAAAAAATACTACGATTCCCTCTCAACAATATGTCTTGTTCTCTTGAAATGACGTTATATCTCACTCTAAACTCTAGCCTTATTTTATTTTTTAATATTTTCCATGAGATTTAAAGGGAACTTGAGATATCTATCAAGAATTCCTAAATATATTTTCAAATTATTTCCCCGCTTTCCCTTGTTGATCCATTTGCCTCATTTGAAATCTGGAGAAAATAAGTATAGAAAGGTTAAATAAATTGTCTAATGTTACAGAATCAATTAGGTATAGAGACAAACTTTAAATTCAGAAAGTCATGCTGTGTATGACCCAAAGCCACTGAACTTACTTTACTCATCAATGGGGAGTGATTTTCAGAAGGTTCTGAATTCACTCCAATTCACCTTTTCAGATAACTTCAAAATGAATTCTTTTCTGCCTTATCAGTATGATGCCCCGGGAAAGAATAGAAGCAAGAGAGGAGGAAAGGGACGTAAATCAGAAAGGAAATGACCAGCACAGCTGTGCCAATGTATCTCAGAGCAAATTTTTTCACAGCTGTGACTAGGACTACACAGGGTTTCAATTGGGTGAACTCTATCCTGTCTCTCCCACAGTGAAATCTTCATGCCTGTCATGTTGTGATATGTCACCAAACAAGTCAACTGGAAGAAATTTGTTCCACTTACCAATAGAGATTGTAGTTTGAAAATTGATTTGTTAACTAAATCCAATGAATGTGAAATAGCTTTTGAAAAAGGGTGACCTAACCTGGGTGGTTAGCTAGAAACTCAAGAGTCTTTCTATTCACATGATGGATGGCCAAAAAGCCTTGCAAATTTTGCCTCATCTTACCTGAAGACAGTATTTTGGTATTAGAAAGGATGAGGGTGGCTAATGCATTAAAATATGATTTTAAATATTTAAACTCTTAGTACACAAGTAATTAGAAGGCCAGAAGTAGTTTTGATAATTCAAGTTAAGAAAAACAGATTTGCTTCAGTTATGTATATAAGTTTCAGTAGAAAGCTCCCCCTTAATCAGGAATAGAGGAGGATATCATGAGTCATTCAAAGTTAACATCAGAATACAGGTTGCTTGCTTTCTAATTTTGTGATATTTTTCAATATAACATTTTGATTCTTTTTTTTTGCAGATTCAGCACAAGTATGTATTTATAAATATTTGTTAATTATCTGATACATGCAAAATAGTCTACTAATGCTTAAAAAAGATAAAAACATGTAGCCAAAAGGGGGCACTATCAGCATTATCAGATTCTTTACATAAGATGTGATCAAGTGTGACTATCAAAGCTTCTTTCCATCTATAGGTATCATCTGATATGAAAAACCAGTACCCCTAGACTCCCTAGTGGCAAATAAAGCATTGCTGTTAGATCTGAGACTGATCAGTGTAGGTATGTATTAGGAGATGAATATATAACACACATACATTTATGCATGTTTATATACATATTATATATAATTAATATATTAATTAATAATATATGATAATAACATAAATAATATATTATTTATAAGTATATATATATATATATATATATATATATATATATATATTTACCAGTGCTGAATCTTTCCTCATTAGTTTGTTTCTTCATATTCATCTATTAATGAATATTTTTGCATAAAATGTTCAAATTAAATAAACTAAAGCAAAGAGTCTATGGAATAATTTTCTATTTGAAAAGATAATTTCTAGCATGCCTCTTTGAAAGACAGATTTCTCCATAGCCACAGGGCAGTTCAATGGGAGTTTGGTGTCAGATAGGGAACACCTGGATGGGAACACTGGAGATAATTAATAAGCTGAGTTTAAGGATTTGCCATCTGTTCCACAGATTGCAAGCTAAGAATATGTTATTTAAGTATCCTTGAAATATGTTTTGATCATGTTGAGTTGAATATATGATTTGAGAACATATAACAAAGATTTAAGTACCTAAATAATGAAGAAGCAATGCAGAAACTGGAAATTATATTTGAAGTGGGCAAGTCCTGGGGCAGATGGAAATGCACCATGTTGGGAGCATGGAGGATGAAACTAGACAATATAGCAAATATTAGGTTCACTTTAGTATCAATGGGAAACAAACATCCACAATTGCATTTTCATGAATGTAATAGGTTGAGCTTCCTTCATAAAGCTTACTTTCCAAAAATGAATGAAATAATATCATGAATGAAATAATAAAAAATGAATGAAATAAACTAAGCTACTAAACAGGTAAAGCAACTTGGCTTAAGTCTAGTGGCAAACTCTACTTTGTGAAACAGTAAGCAGGAACCTTAAAATCACAACTTAGTAACCAATTCTTCAAGATCTTTTTGTTTCCTGTGATGCATTTCCTCTTCTGTAGTCATGGAGTAAGAACTTTAGGATGTTGGATCTCAGAATGATGGCGTGAAGATAGAAGCTTGCCCTGGAAGTTCCTATGCTGTAGTTCTTCTGGCTTCACTATTTATTTTCTGTGCATAAAGCCTTGGATAATTCACTATGTTAGAGTCGAGTAACTGTGTGTCCAACTGTGGCTGATCAGACCGATACAAGGTTGGGATGCTCTGCCACACATCAGACACAAATAGTACATATGAGCATTGAGGTAATTTCTCTAATTTTATGCATTTTGCATTTCCTTTGGGCTGATTCAATTCTTCTTTGCTCATAGAACACAGCACCTTCTCTGATGAGAGGATACCATGTTGGATAGTCCTGTGCCAGTGTCTCCCATGTCATACAATCAATTCTAAAGTTCTTAATAGTGACCTTGAGAGTATCCTTGTACAGCTTTTTCTGATCACCATGTGAGTACTTGCACTGTGTGAGTTCTCCATAATATTTTTGACAAGTGAACAATGTGGCCAGCCCAACAGAGTTATCCTCTCTCTGGTAGAGGTAGAATATTTGAAGTTTAGTTCAAGAAAGGACCTCCGTGTCTGGTACCTTATCCTGCCAGATGATCTTCAGAATCTTACTGAGACAATTCAAATGGAAGTGATTCTGTTTTCCAGCATGGTGCTGGTACACTCTTCAGGTTTCACAGGCATATAATAATAAGGTCATCACAATGGCTCTGTGGACCTTCAGTTTGATGGTCAGTTTAATACCACTCTTCTTCACATTTTCCTTCACAGCTTCCCAAACATTGAGTGAGTTCTGGCAATGTGTGTGTCAGTATCATTATCAGTGTGAACATCCCTGGAAATTAGACTGCCAGGGTAAGAGAACTTATCCACAGCACTCAAAACTTCACCATTTGCTTTAACTGCTAGTTTCATATATGTATGAAGTGGTGCTGGCTGATGGAGGACCTGTGTTTTCTTTGGGCTAATTGTTAGGCCAAAATTAGCACTAATAGCAGAGAATTGATCTACATTTAGTTGCATCTCAGATTCAAAGGTGAGGATCACATATAATTATATTTGCAGCTTACTTTGAAAAAGTTAAAACAATGAAAACTATGTAGTAGAAGTAGTAGTAGTAGTAGTAGTAGTAGTAGTAGTAGTAGTAGTAGTAGTAGTAGTAGTAGTAGTAGTAATAGTAGTAGTAGGTCTAGTATTATCCATTGTTCTACTTCATAGATATGAGTTTCCAAGCACTACGGATTGTTGTTCAACACTGACATTCCATTTGAATACTAATCTGTATTCCTCTTAAGAATAAAGTTTGGAGACCTGAAGACCTAATGAAAAGTCTATCAAAAAGGTCACGTTAAGGAAACTTCAGTCTTCCTTTCCTTATTTATTACTTTTAATTGGATTTCTACTTTTTATAAAAACAAACTTCTGTTACATTGTATGCCAAGTTTTACCTTTGTATTCTGTTCATTTGTAAAACCTTGAATATAAAATAAGGATACAAAGAATTTCAAAGATAGTAAGTTATTCCTATTCTTAACTTTTACTTGGAAAGCATTTTATAATCAGATGTAGAAAAGGAAAAAAAAAGAAATAATTTCAGTTTATCATTAAGAGCAAAAATTAATACCTAGTTTTTTTACTTTCATACCTTTTCAAGCTTTGCTCCCTCCAATTAACTTAAATATTATAATAATATTTGAATACATAAATATTCTAGTTCTTTTATCTATCATCTATTTATGTCACATTGTAACCTTTCTTTTCTTTTTTTTTTTTTTTTTCTCTTTTAAAACATTGTTTGGGGAAAATATTTAGCAAAAACCTAATTGACAATGCTATCTGCCTACATAATTCAAACAAAACATACTCATATGTACACAAGTATATAATATGAACTTTAATTCATAAACACACAAAATACAGCATAGCATAGTAGATAAGAGCCAGTGCTTTGAAATTAAGAATTAGATTCAAGTTTCAAGTTTGAAATAGATTAATTAAATTACTATAGACAAGTGGCTTTAATGTTCAGGACTTCCAGGCCAATAACTAAGATTGTAAAACAGAGGAATTATATAATTACATAAAGAGGGCAGTGAACTGAGCTTTGAATATAATAGTAAGCCCTTGTGTCATATGTGTAGAGAATTAAAGTGAATTCTCTCTGTGAGAATATATAGTTCTGTGAAAAGAGATGTCATTTTTCTTTTCTCCTTTTTTGAAATACAGGTATGATTTTACCCATTCTTTGAGCTTTGGGCCACTCTGAGTTTTGATTTTTAGTGTTGGGGTCTCCAGTCTCCAGTGGCTTGCTAGGCGTAGATCAATCTAGTTTTGCCTGTTGCCTGGTTTCCAAAGTTTGGCAATTTGTCCTTCTGTATTAGGAGTAGAAGTTCCATCACTGGTCTGCTTTGCTAGTATCCTGAGCCTATATTAAGAGGATCTAAGTTGCTGATCTGTGCTTTATTGGTAATATATAAACATGCTGATTATTTATGTGGATTTATTTTGTATCCTGGAGTTTTGCTAAAGTTGTGAATTTTTTCTAGAAGATTTTTAGTTGATTCTCTAATGTTCTCTTAAGTATAATATCATATCATCTATAAAGAGAGATAATTTGGTTTCCTCCTTACCTATTATAATTCCTTTAATGTCTTTTTGTAGGTTCTCTTGCTTCAGAGTACGTTCACAGGTTTAGTTTCAAGTTGTTTTCAAGGGAAATTGGGGAGAGTTCAGGCAATTTTCTGACATTACACTATCCAGGCTCTGCATGATGTGGTTTGTTGTTGATTTACCATATACACACTGACACATACACACACAGACACACACACACACACATACACACACACACACACACACACACATACATTTATTCAGAAAGCATCCATTCCTAAAAGTAATGCAAATTAGCATAAGAGCTCAATCATCTTTCCTGCTTCCCTTGTGATCGAGCACATCCAGAAATTATCCAAATGAAGAATTGATGAATAACCAGTTATTTGCCTCTTTCCTAAACCTGACCGAATGTTGGCCCAAACTTAAATTTGGTTTTCATGAATGAATTTGAAGATCTGAATCTAAAAGCTCAAAAGTCAATGAAGTAGGTTATTACTTTTGTTTTCCATCTCCAAGTAGACAAGGCAATGGAGAAATACAAATATCAGAAGCATATTAGATTCATTTTGGAAATAAAAAAAAAGAACTTCCTGGCTGAGCATAGGCAGCTAAATCCATTAAAAAGCATTTTGAGGAATACAAGTTTATTTTCTGGACTTGACTAGATATAGGTACGGTGTCTTTTAAGAACAGTGTCTATAATGTAGTTAGCTCAAAGCAAGAGAGGGAGAGAATGTCATGAAGTATCACTATCTGGCCTAAGTATTCTGATTTCTGAAGTAAACATCAAAATTTTTAATAAATAGAATAATATTATCTTTGAAGTGCCCCTTGAAAGTTGAAATTTATTCTAGAAACACACACACACACACACACACACACACACACACACACACCTTATGTAAAACCAATCACTTAGAAAAGTAAAGATTATTTTATTAAGAAGAAAAGAAGTGCCCTGCAAAATGTACTAGCAGGAATAATCTTTATCATTTCAAGTTTTAGAGAAATGACAATTAGTTCTCTGTGGGAGAAATTTTAGGATGCTATATACTATGCCATACTAACCTTGGAGCTGTGAAAAAATCTACCTATAAATCTTTGACCTAAAGTTGATTTCATTCCCAGAGGATGCTTAGAAATAATGAAACAGTATGATAAAATCATAAAAAATGTTAGAGCTATGAGGGACCTTAGAGATCATCTCAAATCTAATCACCTCATAATAAGAAGAAAAATTCCTGTCAAGTTTCAGTAAAGTATTAACATTCATCTGCTCAAGAAGAGGGAAAAATATATTTTTAGATGCTGCAATTAGCAAGTAGAGACTGAGAATCCCTGGAAATATGTAGGCTGGACTGCTGTGAATTGCCCGCATTTACTATGAGGCCAGATTTAAGAAAAAGAAAGGAGCAAAGAAGTTAGAACCAGTGTCATTAAAACAACTTTTCTCAGGCTTCTTTTCATAGTAAAATACTGCTGCCATCTTCTCCTGATTGATTGATTGTCTCCTAATTTTTACTGGCATTGCAGCTTTAGTAATAATGCAATCCTTTTAATGCAAATTATGTCAATAATCACATGAATGGGATACCAAAATAAAGTAACATTTCATCAAATCACAAGCCTCCTTTTTCAACAATTCTATCAGCACATCAAAAAAGTAGCTTCCAAAATATTTCTTCTATTTTTTTCCCTGTACTACAACATATTCTCCAAATCAGCAAAAACTTGTCATCTCCTGGGACTCATTTCTTTCTTTTTTTTATGTTGTTTTATTATTAAACTTTAGATTCTCAATTGCATATCTCATTGATCCATCATTAACCATGGAATATTTTTCTGGCCCCTATTAACCTAGAAAAGGGCAAATAGGGGCATTGTATATTCCCATTACTTGGTGGTCTTGGAAATCTTCAAGCAAAGGCTAGAAGAATTATGTTCAGATGTGCTGCGTATGGGATGCTATAAAAGGATTGGGTTTGAGGAAATGACATCTAAGATACCTCTAACTATGAAATTTTGTGACTTTTCTTGAGAATTAGCATCTGAAAACATGAATCAGCAGTTTGGAAATGGATCAGAAGTTCAGATATCTTGGTTTTATCCAAATATATCAAATAAACTAATATTTAGTAGATTTTTAGATATTTAATCACTGTGTCTTAATGTTCAAGTCTTTAAAATATCTGAAATATGTAAGACCCCTCCCAATCACTGACTGATTGACATAAAAAAATGAGGACATATTTAGAACTTGCTTTGAACTCTCATAGGCAATATCAGGACTTGTTACATTTTGCTTAATAAATAGCCTCTTGTGCCTCACTGAGGAATTGTACCCAATTATTAACAACTTTCCTCATGTCTGTACAGAAACATTAAGGTGCAGGATTTATTTTTTTTTCTTCTTATGCTATAAAACCAAAATTCACTATGCTAATGCAATTTCATTAGACTTATTTCAATCATTTAACTTTTTTCTTCAATTATTTATTTATTTATTTGAAACAGAATAGTAAAAGAAGAAAAAAATTATCACTCAAGGAGCAGAAAATTAAAGAGAATATATAAATATAGGTATAAACCATTAAATTTCCATTTCATGAAAACCTATATAACACATTGCATTGAGCTTTCCATTTTTTTCTTTATTTCCCTTGTATATTTTCTTTTGTTCTTTGCTGTACACTTTTTATATTATTCTTTTTTTTTCCACCTTCTCCCTCCCCCAGGAAGGTTACAATTAAGCATGTATATCTCTATCTCTATCTCTATGTTGGTATTGATATGTATATACTTGTATATGTGTGTGAGTATATAAATATATATATATATATATATATATATATATATACATGCACATATATGCACACATATTCATATAGATACCTATACACACATACCTACATATACATAGATATCTATAATATAAAATACATATGTACACAAATACATTTGTTTGCATCATTGTAAAACCATGCTATACTTGTTTGTCCTCTGTTTCTCTGAAGATGGACAATATCCTCCCCCTTAAGTATAAGTCTTTTCATATTTTTCTAACTCTAACAACTCATCATTTCCTATACCATAGTAATATTCCACTCTTATACTGTCTAATTAGTTTAAATAGTGTAAAACAATATTAGTTAATATGCCTCACATTTATCTAATTGTCCTCTTTTGATTAAATCTATTTTAGTTTTCACTTTGTCTGAAGTCATACTTGATATACTTGCTTTTTTCTGTAATAAATTCTACTCCTAATCTTGTTTTTTGTTTGTTTTGTGTTTCTCATTTCTTATCCTTCCTCATAACTCTGGTTTTACTTTATCCAGTAACTTACTTTCCCATTATTTAATCTACCTCCCTTATCCCTTCTTTATTCTCTCCCCACTCCTTTCCCCTTGCTCTCTTGTTTTTATCTGAATATAACTTTCCAAATATCTATGTGTGTTTAAAGTCCAGTGGTCTCTAAGTTATCCTTCCAGACTGCCGTCTCAACAATCTCCTAGCCTAGACTCCCTGCCCAACTGCCCTCCTCTTTTATCCTAGCAAAGATTGGGCTAGTGAGAACTCCTACTAATTCCCATTCATCTAGATCCAATTCTTTTTCCAGAGAAAAACAAGAACATATGACCTGCACAGTTTTTAAAAGTTCAGTAATCTCCTCCAAAATTATAATCAATCCTTGGCTTTTCATAACCTTGATAAAGCTCTCTAAACATTTCACAGAAACAGAAAGCTTTAGAATGCAAGCTCCTTAAGAGTAGGTCTAATCTTACTCTTCTATATGTAAGCCCCACGTTGGGTACCAAAAATGTAAAGGTCCTGTCATCTCTCAATTGTAATCCTTCTCTGGGAGGAGGTTCCTTTTTTCTGTGAGCAGGTTTCTTGGTTTTCTTCTCCAGCCAGCCTCTTCTTCTTCTTTCTGAATCCTGGCTCTGAATCTCCTCCAGTTCTTGTCCTTCCCCAATCCAGACTGCTTGTCCAGGCCCAATGTTGTCTTCTTTTATCCTCCCAGAGAATGGGCCCCGTGAAAACTCAGGGGCCTGCGGGAAATACTTCAACCAATGAACTTGTTCCTCTTAAAAGTGCAAACTCCTTTAAACATGTAAATTCCCCCCCAGAAGTCCAAAGGTGCAAACTCCTTTCAAAGACTTGAACCAAAGGTAGGGATTCTGATCTAGAGAATTGTCTAAAAGACAACCTGAGTTATCACTTTGTAATCCTAACATATGTGGTTTCTTCTTTTTCTCATTCTAATTAATCCGTGCTCCTTACCCCATTCTTGTTAATGTAAATACATTTTCATACTGTCCCCCTTATCCTATTACATTATCCTCTTATTTCTTTATAAATTCATAAAACTTTTATTCTCTTGTAAATGTAAATATTGTTCTTTCTTTAAATGAGATATGATGTAAGTAGGGCTCCCTCTAAAAATCCTTTTCCTTGTGGGAAAACTGGGATATGAATACATTGTTGGTGGAACTCTGAATGAATCCACCTATTCTGGACAGCACTTTAGAACTTTTGCTCGAAAAGATATCAAACTGTGCATATTCTTTGACATAGCAGTGTTTCTACTGAGCTTATATCACAAAGAGATCATAAAGGAGGGTAAGGGGCCCACATGTGCAAAAATGTTTGTGGGAGTCCTTTTTGTAATGGCAAGAAACTGGAAACTAAGTGGATGCCTATCAGTTGTAGAATGGCTGTATAAAATGTGGTATATGAATGTTATGGAATATTATTGTTCTGTAAGAAATGATCAGCAAGATGATCTCAGAGAGGCCTGGAGAGACTTACATGAACTGATGCTAAGTGAAATGAGCAGAACCAGGAGATCATTGAACATGGTAACATCAATATTATATGAACATCAATTCTGATGAAGTGACTCTTTCCAACAATGAGATGATGGATGCTAGTTTCAATGATCTTGTGAAGAAGAGACCCATCTATACCCAGAGAGAGGAATATGGGAACTGAATGTGGATCACAACAATTCTCACCTCTTTTGATGTTGTTCATTTGAATTTTGTTTTATTTCTCATTTTTTTCCTTTTTAATCTGATTTTTCTTGTGCAACAAGAGAATTATATAAATATGTTTACAAATATAGCATTTAACATATATTTAACATGTTTGACATATATTGGATTGCTTGCCATCTAGGGGAGGGAGTGGAAGGAAGGAGGGGAAAATCTGAAACACAAGGTTATGCAAGGGTCAATGTTGAAAAATTATCCGTGTATATGTTTTGAAAATGAAAAGCTTTAAATAAAATAAAATCTCATCTTTTGCAGAAAAAAGAAATAAATTACAAGCTATAAGACTGATACAGTCAGATGATAATGATAAGTTATGATCAAAATGTATAATAAATAATTAAGAGAATAATATCGAGTAAAAGATATATGATTTAAGACAGTTGATTTTTAGTTACTTAAATAACATTAAAATAAAAATAATAAATATTTTTTAAAATCCTTTTCTTATTCTCTCTCCCATCTCCATCTCTATTGTTTATTCTCTTATTTCTTTCTTAATTTAGAGGACATATATTCTTTTAATTATATATGTATTATTCCTTTTTAACCCATTTCCAATGAGAATAGGATTCCAATATTACCAACTTTTCTTCTCTTCTACCAACTCCAATTCTTTTGTGTGAGTTCTTCCTCTCACTTCTCATTTGTATAATTACACTTTTTATGTTTTCCTATATGGTTTTGCTTTTTAGAATCATACCATACTAATCATGATCTTAGATATACCGTCTATATTTCCACATATAAAAAATATTTTTCCTTGTCACTTGTAATTAGTCTTTGAAGTTTACATTTTATTTTTCTTGGATCTTGTTTGTCAAGTTTTCTATTAAGTTGAATTCTTTTTACAATAAAATCCCAAGGATGCAGTAGATAGTTTTAGTCCTGGAGTCAGGAGGATATGAATTCAAATCCAGCTTCAGACATTTAATACTAACTAGCTGTGAGACCCACAGCAAGTTACTTAACCCCAATTGCCTCAGCAAAAATAGTTAAAATAAAATAAAACTCTGAAGCCTGGCAATTCATTATCCATTTTGGGGGGTTCAAGATTTTGCTTAGCTTTGCTGGATATGATATTTTTGGCTCTGACTCAGTTATTTTACTTTTCCAAGATCTGTGGTCTTTCAATATAGCCACTGTGAGGTCTTATGTGATTCTAATTGTGGTTTTACCATATTTGAATTAGTTTTGTTGTTGTTTATTTGTCTGTTTCCTTGTTGCTCCAAATACTTTTTCTTTTAAAAAGGGATTTCAGAATTGGGCTCTGGTATTCTGTAGGTTTTCTTCATTGGATCTCTTTCACGTGATAATTGGTGAATTTTTTTTCTTCCTATCTCTACTTCCCCCTTTTATTCTAACACTTTAAGACAATTCCCTTTAATTATTTTTGTCTAATTTTATCATTTTTTTATTGTGTTCTTCAGATAGGCTTATTATTCTTTTGTTTTCTCTTCTTGACCTGTTCTTCATGTCAGTTATTTTTCCTATGAAATGTTTCATATTCTTTTCTATTTTTTTTCATTTTTTTCTATTTTGTTTTATTATTTTTTTGGTTTTATATAACTTCACTGGCATTTCCTTGCTCAATTCTGATTTTCAAAAAATAGTTTTCTTTCTTAAGATTCTGGATCTCCTTTTTCCAGTTAGTTGACTTTCTTTTCATAATCTTGTTTTTCTTGAATTGTTCTTATTAAAAACAAATAAACTAACAAAATCCTCAAACTCTCTCATTTTAATTTTAAAGTCTGTTAAGTTCTTCTATGGATTATATTTAGACATTTAGACATTTAGACTATTAGACATCACAGAAATTGAACATTGAAAATTTACCCACTTAGCCAAAGACAATACTAAATCAGATAAAAAAAGTTTGCATCATCAGGCACTGAATTTAGAGGTTGTTTAATTAATCTAGAGATTGATGTGAACATTTATATGCCTTCAGCATTGTAGAAATAAGAAAGCTGAGCATCTAGTAGGTCTCTCTAGGAGACTTGGGTGAGTTTCTCTCCTGATCATTAAGCACCTTCTTCTGACCTCTCCCCACACAATGTACCCAGTGATGTCTGAGCTCCATTCCCAATATGTCTATTCCTTAATACCTCAACCCTCATCCCCACATAGCAACCTTTCAGAAATGACTTCCTATATTTGGTACTCCTAGATTTTTATTTCCTTATAAGATGGCTTCCTACTTCCAATACCCCAAATTTTTCCCCCTGCTCTCCACACAGGTAATTAATTATAAAACATTTAGGACAGTGCCTGAACCCTAATTTAGTACTATATAAATATTAACTATTATTATTCACCTCCCTCTCTTTCCCTCACTTTCACTTGAGGTTACTATTCATGTCATTTACTTTCATACAGTTTGTAGTATTTGCTCAGGGCACCAATACTTCTAATTGTGGTCCTGCAATTGATACAAGCATATAACTTTATTGCTTCTATTCTTAGCACCAGTTAGTCATTTCTATTTCACTTGCTAAGCATCATGACTATCACCCTATTGCTGCTAATACCACTGATTCCCAATAGACTTTTATTTTCACTTGCTTTCTACCTTTCGTTTTGTTTGTGACAACACATCTTCCAAAATTTTCTGCTTTTATGTAAAAACACTCTGTCCTTTTCCTAGCTAATAATAGTTATGATAAATTATATTATAAAACATATGTGATTCATGATGTGTTACATACATAAGTGTGTATGTGTTCATATATGCATGTATATGTATACATATAGTTGCAGTAGAATCTATATTCTCAAAGAGCATCAATGACATCATGAGGGTGATGTATTGACTTTCACTTGAATTAGATATGAGTGGAATAGAACTGCACAGGATCAACAAGATGTTTTCCAGATTACATACAAGAACCCATACTTGAAGGATGGATATATATATATATATATATATATATATATATATATATATTTAAAGGCATGAATCATGATACAAGGTAGCATAAACTGTTAACAGTGAGTGTTATAGTGTTAGCTATAGTGTTAGTGCAGAAGTATATTTAGAAATCTACAAGATCCCTAGGGACAGTGATAAAATGAAAACAATAAAATAATAAATAAATAAAATAATAAAAACAAAGGTGATTCCAAATAGGAGGAGCTATGTAGTATACATGAGAATTAACATTTACTATGAATCTATTAATCAAAACAAGTAGTTGCAATTATTCCTATACAAAACTGGAAAGAAAAAAATATATGCATATATAAAGCCATAAAACATTCCTATAATTTTGTTGTTCATAGTCATATAATGCACAAGGTTTGAATATATTGAATTATAAAAATTTTATCATTTGTTTCTCACAACCTTGTGAATTAGGTTATTCTTAAAGAAACCCATTCCCCTACTGATATTAATATTAAACACATTCTATTATAGTCAAATTTAAATTCATATGTGATTTATATAGTAATTGTATTAAACATATTAACAAAAATAAATTTCTATCTAATTATTTTGAATAACAATGACTTCATGATATATCATATTCATCCAAAACAAAATTTTTTTTTATTTTGACAATCCATCCCTTGCTTTCTGCAGATCTTAGCTAGTACAAAAGAAAGTCATAACAAATATTGCCACACAATTCTATAATTAGCACAACTTATTAGAGAAGAGAGACAGGAAAATATCTGTTTAGTGCATATCAAAACCGCACTAACTGCAAGATAGTTACTGAAGAATGTAATCAGTATTAGGTTTATAGAGATGCATTTATGTATACAGTTGTACTAAATTGTAAAGACAAAGGAAAAGTCCTTAGATATGAAAACTTCTTTGGTTTTTGTTTTTGGGAGATGTTGGGTGTGGACAAGCAAAACTTATAAAAGTTAAAATGTAGGTAAATACTGGGAAGATGGAAAGAAAACATAAAATAGCTTTTCAGAAATAGAAAATTATATGTATTCCATTGCTTCCAATTAGTGTAATCACAGATACTGTTAAATATGTTATATTTCTTTGTCGTTGGGAGAGGTCCATTTGAACATTCATATATGGTAAATTGGACATATATATGATGTTTTATTTAAAGGAACGTTCAGAAATGATTAGCTTCCCCATGGCAGTATAGGAGATATCTGTGCATCTCCTATACTTTGATCAAAGCATTATGACAAACAGATATCATTTGAGATAATTTTTACATACATAGTTTAATACAGTTATGTATTGATAGCTAGTAGTTTGATCAGCAAGGTGACAAAGTTATTAGAGTCAGAAAAACTCTTCTCCCTGAATTCAAGGCTGGCCTAAGACACTAGCTGTGTGACTCTAGATAAATTACTTATTCCTGTTTGTTTTAGTTTCCTCATCTGTAAAATAAGTGGCCATGGTAATGGTAAATCACTCCAGTGTTTTTGCTAAGAAAACCTTAAATTGAGTGATAAAGAATTACGTACAACTAAAATAATTGAAGAAATAGTTTACAGAAAAATCATAATTATCTCCTAAAAAGAGCCATCATTACAAAGACCTGGGCTGGAGGGGGAAGAAGAGAATATTTTTACTTCCTTTGACCCCTGCTGTCTTAGTGAGAGGAGAAAACAGCTATGATAAAATATATTAATCACTAAGACACATGTTGTATATTCTCCATTAAAATGATGTATTTTTTCAAGCTTCTTGCCTTTACCACTGAGATACCTATAAAAAGAGCCTATGGTTGAAACAACACTTTTTGCGGTCAGTTTTAATTAGTTTTAGTGCATAAACTGGTTCATTACAGAGCTATTCCAATTTTTATGCCTTTGTAAAACCAAATCATGTACTCTAGATTATTAGGTCTCTAACATCTTATGATACATTTGTGACCACTTTGAATTGTATACCTTTGTCTATATCACAGATTGGACATTGCCTCTCTGCAAACCTCTCAATAAAAAGCTTCAATTTCTGAGAATTTTATTATGCTCATTTGGCTTACAGCATATTAAATCTCATAACTTGATGTCTGGTATTTTTCTATGGAAAATTATTTCAAAGCAATTAGTTTCACCATAGGCAGAATGTTCTTTATGATGTAAAGATTACTAAATCGTACAGCCCCCTCAAATCCATTCTCTCTGTTGAGAAAAAAAAAAAAAAAGATAATTCTAATGGATCAGTGTCTGCATCTGCAATATAACATCTGCAAGAATAAACTGAAAACATGCTTCTCCACGGGAATTTCTTCTTGACCTGTTTTTTTTAAACATTTTTCATTTATACAAAATATATTGAAGTTGCTCATTTATTTTATGGTGAGTAGGTAAAAAAAAAACACAACAATTTTAAATAATAATAATGAAACCTTTTTAGTTATATTTCTGTCTATCTTTATTTTAACTAGTTTTCATTTTGCATTGCTTTACCTTTCACAAAAAATATTGAAGTTGCTTATTTCTCTTCTAGTGAGTAGGGGAAAAATTCTTCTTAATAATTTTTAAAAAAGCATCTTCTTTATGTGGTTATGTTTCTATCCTATTCTTATTTTAACTAGTTTTTCTTCTTGCTTTGCTTTATTTTTTTAGTGAAAAAAAAATACAGTTCCTAATATTTTTTCATTCTTTTTATTTTAAAAAGAATTTATATTCTAGGTCAATGTTATTTATGATCACTTTCTCTCTTCTTTTAAGAAAGAATTCAAAGAGCCATGGCTGCCCCCTCAATAGACTCCTCCATCCCCACTTCTGCCGAGTAGCTGGTGGGGTTGCTAGGATGTATGGACCACCCTTAAAGGCTCTCACGGAGAAGGAGGTGGATGAACACAAACTAGATGAGACCTTGGCTGAGAAACTTGGGGGCCTGACAGATATGTTCCCTGAAAGCATTCAGACTATTACTGGAGCAACTGTGGCTCAGAAAATGTGTAGGTTCTTCAGGGCAGCTTTTTGATCAGGATGACCTCATTCTTGATCCTCATTCTCCCGGTTGTTTTTGAAACAGAGAAGCTGCAGATGGAGCAGTGACAGATATTCCTTGGTCCTAAGACAGAGTCTATCTGGAGAGATGCTAAGTCCTACCTCCACTTCCTGTAAAAATTTAGAGAAAACCTGCGGCATCTGACTGTGCTTGAGGAAGAAAAAGTTTCAAATTCAATTATTAGTAAATTCTTGATTATTTGAAATGTGTTTGCTTTTTCTGGGGCCTTTGGGGGGGCATGTTGAACTATCTGAACACTGAGCACAATGCTTCCCATCTCTAGAGGTGGCCATTTTTCTCAGTCCTCCTTCATACTGGCATGAAATTTTTTCCAGTCTTCCCACTGATACAAGTAAATGCAAAGATGCAGTAACCCCAGCTCTGCGTTCCCTATCTCCATTGCTAAATGTGGAAACTGAAGTCAACAGGATTATGCTCCTGACCATTCCTTGAGAATTATGGTAGAGAGCTCAGAATCAAACCCAGGGCATCAAATATTGGAATAACAAAAGTCACTGGAAATCTGCATGTTCTGGAGGCAGGGTAGAAGAGGGGGACATAATGAAGGATGAAGGACTCCTGACTTCTTCTGTGGTGTTGGCTGTTTTTGTTTGCCCTGTAAAGCAATGTGTGCATTAGAAAACGAGCACTAACACTTTGTATCAAACATTAAAAATGATTCCATCTCCAAAAAAGAAAGAAAGAAGGTAAAGAAAGGAAAGAAGAAAGAAAGGAAAGAAGGAAGGAAGGAAGGAAGGAAGGAAGGAAGGAAGGAAGGAAGGAAGGAAGGAAGGAAGGAAGGAAGGAAGGAAGGAAGGAAGGAAAGAAGGAAGGAAGGAAAGAAGGAAGGAAGGAAAGAAGGAAGGAAAGGAAGGAAAGAAAGAAAGGAAAGAAAGAAGAAAGAAAGAAAGAAAGAAAAGAAAGAAAGAAAGAA